>NC_071992.2:82406600-82714000 GCF_028885655.2 Pongo abelii | reverse complement strand
CATTGTGGCATTTATCAGCTATTCTTAGTGCTTTTACATACAATTATTTATGTATATGTAATTGAAAAAATTACATTTTGACGTCATGTCATTCATTCCATAATGAATCCTTAAACCAGGTAGCTTAAAGTACAATGATGTTAAAATACCATACTAATATTAAGTATTATAATAATTCAGCAACTTTTTTTGAAGAAATTTTTTTACCAGATTTATAAATTGCTCAAATCTGGTTTTTAAATACTATATAATATTTTAAGATGGGCCTAGTATTAAAAAAAACACTTAAAGGAATTACTATGACAATATCTTCTTTTTCTTTATTGGTAATATAGTTATATACATGATAAATGTACAGAAGGGCTTATAAATAGGAGTCTGAAACCTCACTTAGCTCATTATCTAGAGAAAAATGTATTTGTTTACAAATAAAAGTTATTTTTAAGAAAGTAAATGTGTTGCTTTTTTAAGTGCAAAATTCAAGAATCCCAAACATCAAAACATGAAAGAAGTCTTTGTCTATTTTTGATGCCATAACAGGAAGACTAATTTTCATCTACATTTTAATATGCATTTGGCCCCCTAATCAAGCTCAATACAATGTTATTTTAAAACATATGTCGGCAAATTTTGTTGCCCTTAAATTAAGTAGCGATTGTTACTTGCTAAATAGGAAAAGTGAAAATTTTGTTTTTCCATATTACCGAAGGCTGAATTTAAAATTAACTTTACAATATATAAACTTTAATATTATGATCTAGAATAAACTATTTAACATAGAAAATACTACTTAAGTAATGCAGACTAGGTGATTTGAACCAAAGCTCCCATTCAAGACAACTAAATCTGCATTAAAAATAAATATTTTCTTTAAAACATCAAAAAGCAAGCAAGGTAATAAGAATTACTGGGTGAAAGTCCAAAAGATGAAAATCCAGAGAGGAAAATCCAGAGAGATAAATCCAAAGTTTGTAGCTACTTTTGCTCTGGAGGTGTTTGCTGACCTAAAAATGACAGCTAAAATGTGAAGTAGCCATTTCATCAGCCTCAAAGGGATTGCCAGGGTGGAGGATCAGGCCAGTCAGCCTAGGCTTTGGGTTGGGATGCTAAAAGATTGCATTCTAGGAGTGAGGGTGGACCAAAAATAAGTATCCCTGCTTTGAAACATCTCAATGATCCAGAAAAATCTCACATCCTAAAATTAGTTTAAGGTGATTTCAGATAGCTAGTGGCCCCAGAAAACAAAAGTCTTCTCTGAAAGATACCACCATTGTAAGTCTCAAATTATTTCTACAAATAACTTTTAAAATGTGACGTCCACACATAATTAAAGAGAGCCAAATATATAAGGCAATAAGATAACATGAACAAAAGAACAACGATCCACCTGGTTCCAAAGAGTAGAGTTAGAGACATTGTACAGCATTTAAGCCTACTAAGCTACTGGAGATAAAAAGAATGGCAGCAAGAATAGTTTTCATAACGAAAAACTATACAAAGTGATACTGCAGAATTAAAAACAAAAGTAGAAAACATACAACTGAAAAACACAATAACTGAAATTAGGAACTCAGTGGATAGGTTTAACAGCACATTAGACACAGCTAAAGACAGAAATGGTGAAATGAAGGGCAGAAGAAAATATCCAGAGAGAAGCATAAATAAACTGAAAAATAAAAATTAAAAATGCAAGATAAAAGACACAGAGGGGCCAGGCGCAGTGGCTCATGCCTGTAATCCCGGTGCTTTAGGAGGCCGAGGGGCAGGCGATCATGAGGTCAAGAGATCAAGACTCTCCTGGTCAGCATGGTGAAACCCCATCTCTAAAAATACAAAAATTAGCTGGGTGTGGTTGTGTGCTCTTGTAGTCCCAGCTACTCGGGAGGCTGAGGCAGGATAATTGCTTGAACCTGGGAGGCGGAGGTTGCAGTGAGCTGAGATCGCGCCACTGCACTTCAGCCTGGGCAACAGAGCGAGACTCCGTCTCAAAAAAAAAAAAAAAAAAAAAAAACAGAGACACAGAGGATACAATGAAAAGACATAATTGGAGTTTCAGAAAGGAAGGAAAAAAGAGAAAAAGAAGTATCTGAAGAAGTAATGCATAGTCATAAACTATGCTACCACAATACATTTATTGACTACAAAGGCAAAAATAATAAATTTTAATGGAGAAATCAGACACCACATAAACCAAGTGATCAAAGTTAACATCACCAATAATGGGATAAGTCAATACCATGTGCCTCCTGAAATGATGCACTGAGAAGGACATATCACTTTGTAATATTCCTGCCAAAAATGTTTAATCAGCATCTAATCATGAGGAAAGTATCAGATAAACCCAGATTTTTTTAAGTATTTGGCCTGTATTCTTCCACAATGTCAAGGTCATCAAACACAAAGACTAAGGCACTGTTCTAAATTAAAGGAGACCAAAGAGAGATGTCCACTGAATAAAACTATGATTCTGAGTTGAATCCTGGACCAGAAAAAGAACATTAGTGGTATAACTTGCAAAATTTGAATATGATCTATAGATTAGCGTGTACTATTGAATAGTTTTTATTCTGATTTTTGTGATTGTACTATGGTTATATAAGAGAATATCCTTGATTTTGTGAAATACAACCTAAATTATGAGATAATTGGATTTCATGTCTGCAACCTAAAATTTCAAAGTAGAGTAAAAAAAAAGAAATAAATTCATACCCAAATACAGTGAAACTACAAAAAGGCAATGACAGAAAATGCTTAAAGCAGGAAGGGGACAATAGGAATGAAATGGGGAATGTAATCTATTTTCATTCACTAAAACAAACAGATTAACAGCTAATTTCTCAGCAGAAGCAATGGAAGCCAGAAGTCTGTGGAATGGTAGTTTTAATTGCAAAATAATAAGAACAGGTACAACAATAAATGCCAACTTTTAAGCATATATACCCAGTAAAAATATCTTTCAAGAAGAAAGTGAAATAAAGATATGTTTAGACAAAACTGGGAGAGTTCATCAATAACAGATACTCACTAAAGGAAATGTTAAAGGGTGTTCCTCAGGAGAAGGTATAACTTCCAAACCAATGGAGGAAAAAATAGAACATAAAAGATCAATTCCCAAAAATTAAAGATTGTTGAGAAAAAGCATCAAAGGGTAGATGATAATGTTTAGAAAGCACTTAATAATCAACACTACACAGAATACACACAAAAGCATTGCTATAAAAATCAGGAAAATTATATTCTTTAGGGATGACAAAGGAGAGTGTGCCTAGTGGGAAGGGCATAGGGAAGATTTCTAGTGATGTTTTGCTTCTTGACCTAGGTGCGGTTACATGGTTTTTCACTTTATAATAATACTTTCAGATGTAAACTTGATTCGATGTGATTATTTATAGCAAGGATGTTTAAAAACTTGACAATTCTATATCAGTATCTCCTTACCATACACCACATAAAAATGATGATAAGACCCCTATAACTTCTGAAGGAGCTCACAAAATTAGATATATTTGAGGTTTAGAAGTGGTCTTACCTGTCCCCCAGTAAAGAGCAACCCTGATCATCTAGGCAGCTTCTTTCAGAGGTTCATAAGATCTGATTTCCTGTAAACAAAGATTTTGCTCTGATATTAAATGTCTGTCTATATTTCCTTCTCCATCCCATAGCCAATAAGCCTTGGAAGATTCTTCCACAAGGTATATTTTCATTAGCCAGTGTATTACTTCATTTGCACAAAGTCCTTTTGAAGAGGGATGCTATGCTGCCTAAAACTATCAAGGTAGTTTTGGTCAAATCCTTTTTAAGAAATAAATTGATTTACAGAAAATTTGAAATAGCCCAATTTTATAAAACTACCACATTCTTAGCTACCACCTGAAGGTTTTCTTTCCAAGTCTCAATGATCATGGCATCTCAACATCAATCTTTTTTTTTTTTTTTTTAAGAGTCTTGATCTGTCACCCATGCTGGAGTGCAGTGGCGCAATCTTGGCTCACTGCAACCTCAGCCTCCTGGGCTCAGGTGATCCTCCTACCTCAGCCTCTTGAGTTTTCTGGTATTACAGGCATGAACCACCATGCCCAGCTAATTTTTGTATTTTTAATAGAAACAGGGTTTCACCATATTGGCCTGGCTGGTCTCAAACCCCTGGACTCAAGTGAGTGCTGGGATTACACGCATGAGCCACCACCCCTGGCCCCAACATCAATCTTTAATGTAAACCTGGCTTCTAGCCTCCATCACTCATGATCTTGATAAGCAAATCACACTTTGGGGCTGGGCCCAGATGAAAACAAAATGTAAGAAACACCACATTCTGACTCAGCAAAGTGCTCTCATTTTGTTTGAGAACAGTTTTCTATTACAAGGCATTTGGAGTTGCCCTTTCATTGAGCATTTCTCTTTTTAAAAAAGATATAGCTATTTTTAAAGTGTAGTTTATATAAGCCACGGAAGGGTTATAGAATTTCTGCCATGTTTTCAGTGTAGTAATTAGGGATTACATTTATTTTAGCCCTCAGGTGAATTTTCCCTCTCTGTACAAATTGCCCTCTCCTATTCTGTTTGCCTCCTTCCTTCTCTATTGCAAGAGACCCAAAATAACCCAAAAATAATCAAAATGCAAAAACATAAAACCCCTTGAGAATTGAAAGAATGAAAATCTATTCACCTCTTTTATTACCCCAACAATTCTAGGCCTACGCGCAGTAGTATTAATCATTTTATTTCCCACCATACTATTTCCAACCTGCAGTCATCTAATCAGTAACCGACTGACTTCCATTCAACAGTGACTAATTCAACTTGTACTAAAACAAATAATAATAATAATCCATAATGTTAAACGGCGAACCTGATCCCTTATACTGATCTCCCCATTTCTCTTCATTGCTTCAACCAATCTCCTCAGGCTTCTACCCCATTCATTTACACCAACTACCCAGTTATCAATAAATCTAGGAATAGCAATCCCACTATGAGCTGGTGCAGTAGTTACAGGCTTCTGCTTTAAGACGAAAGCTTCCTTAGCTCACTTTTTACCACAAGCACACCTGTACCACTTATCCCTATGCTAGTGATCATTGAAACTATTAGCCTATTCATTCAACCAATGGCACTAGCTATGTGATTAACAGCCAACATTACAGCTGGACACCTACTAATGCGTTTAATTGGAGGAGCCACACTAGTATTATCAACTCAGTCTTCCCACAGCTTCAATCGCTCTCATCATTCTAATCCTACAAACCATCCTCGAATTCGCCATAGCCCTTATTCAGGCCTATGTTTTTACGCAATTAGTAAGCCTTTACCTACACAACAACACATAATGACCCACCAAACACATGCCAACCACATAGTTAAACCCAGCCCCAACCACTAACAGGAGCTCTCTCAGCTCTCCTCATAACATCTGGCCTGGCCATGTGATTTCACTTTATTACCCTCTTAACCCTGGGCCTGCTGACCAACACACTACCCATATACCAATGATGACGTGACATTACCTGAGAAAGTACATTTCAAGGCCACCTCACATCAATCATCCAAAAAAAAAGGCCACCTTACATCAATTGTCAATCACTCCTCTGATATGGAATAATTCTATTTATTATCTCAGAGATATTCTTTTTTGCTGGTTTCTTCTGGGCATTCTACTACTCCAGTCTAGCCCCAACTCCAGAATTAAGAGGATACTGATCCCCAACAGGCATTTTTCCCCTCAACCCCGTAGAAGTCCCCCTCCTGAGTATGTCTGTATTACTCGCATCAAGAGTGTCAATTACTTGGGCTCACCACAGCCTAATAGAAGGTAGTCAAAAGGAGATACTTCAAGCACTATCCATCACAATTACCTTAGGTATTTACCCTTCTACAAGCCTCAGAATATTTCGAGGCCCCCTTTACTATCTCTGATGGAATCTACGGCTCCACATTCTTTATAGCCACAGGCTTTCAAGGACTTCACATTTCGCTCTAGCAAACATAATACCCATTATCCTCCTAGTATTTGCTGCCTGCGAAGCCGCAGTGGCCCTTGCCTTACTAGTTTCAATCTCCAGTACATATGGCCTAGATTACACACAAAATCTAAATTTACTTCAATGCTAAAAATTATTATTACAACAATCATACTATTACCAATAACACGGTTCTCTAAAAATTCTATAATCTGTATCAACATGGTTACGCACAGCCTACTCATCAGCCTCATCAGCCTACTATTTTTTAACCAACTCAATGATAACTCATCCAACTTCTCATTAATCGTCTCTCCTGACCCACTGACATCACCCCTTCTAATCTTAACATTCCTGACTGCTACCTCTTATAATTCTAGCAAGCCAACATCACCTAATGAGTCACTTCCATGAAAAAAGCTCTATATTTCTATGCTGATCTCCCTACAGACTTTTTTAATCATAACATTTACAGCCACAGAACTAATTATATTCTATATCCTCTTTGAAGCCATGCTAGTTCCTACCCTAATTATCATTACCTGCTGAGGTAATCAAACAGAACACCTTAACACAGGCTCATACTTCTTATTTTACACACTAGTAGGATCCCTACCTCTACTCGTAGCACTTGTTTATACTTAAAATACTTCAGGTTCACTAAACATAGCAGTAATAATACTTACTACCCAAGAGCTGTTAACCTCCTGATCCAACAATCTTCTATGACTGGCATGTATCATGGCTTTTATAGTAAAAATACCTCTATATGGACTTCACCTATGACTCCCCAAAGCCCACGTAGAAGCCCCTATTGGTGGCTCAGTAGTACTTGCAGCAGAACTCCTAAAGCTAGGCAGTTACAGAATAATGCAACTTACTCTCATCCTCAACCCCCTAACAGAACATATAGCCTACCCTTTCCTCATGCTATCCCTATGAGGATTAATCATGACAAGCTCTATTTGTCTACAACAAACCAATTTAAAATCACTTATTGCCTACTCCTCCATAAGCCACATAGCACTTGTTATTATGGCTATTCTCATCCAGATCCCTTGGAGCTTTACAGGTGTGGTCACCCCTATAATTGCTTACGGACTCACTTCATCCCTACTATTCTGCCTAGCAAACTCAAACTATGAGTGAGCCCATAGATGAACCATATTACTTACCGAGGCCTTCAAACACTACTCCCACTAATAGCCTCATGATGACTTCTAGCAAATCAGACTAACCTTGCCTTACCCGCTACCATTAATCTAGTAGGAGAACTCTTTGTGACTATGGCCTCACTCTCCTCATCAAATATCATTATTATGCTTATAGGACTTAATATACTAATTACAGCCTTTTACTCCCTGTATATGCTAATCACAACGAAGGACACTTACATATCATATCAACATATCAAACCTTCTTTTACACAAGAAAAACACATTAATACTTATACATCTAGCACCTATCTTCCTACTATCCTTAGACCCTAAAATTATTTTGGGGTTTGCACACTGTAGCTGTAGTTTAAGCAAAACATTAGATTGTGGATCTAACAATAGAAGGCTGCAATTTCTTATCTACCAAGAAAGTATGCAAGAACTGCTAACTCATGCCCCCATGTCTAACAACATGGCTTTCTCAACTTTTAAAGGATGAGAGTCATCCATTGGTAATAAGAACCAAAAACACTGGTGCAACTCCAAATAAAAGTAACAAGCATGTATTCTTCCACTGCTACAACAGCCCTAGTCCCCTTAATCCTACCAATTACTGCTACCTTAACCAACACCTGCAAAAAGGTTCATACCCAAATTATGTAAAAATATCTATCACATGTGCCTTCATCATTAGCCTCATCCCTGCAACAATGTTTATATGCACAGACCAAGAAGTCATTATCTCAAACTGACATTGAATGATGATCCAGACCCTCAAACTCTAAGCTTCAAACTAGACTACTTCTCTACAATATTTATCCCAGTAGCACTATTTGTTACCTGATCTATTATAGAATTCTCAATATGATATATAAACTCAGACCCTAACATGAATCAGTTTTCCAAATGTTTACTTATTTTCCTTATCACAATATTCTGGTTACTACCAACAACCTCTTTCAGCTCTTTATCGGATGAGAAGGCGTAGGAATCATCCTGCTTGCTAATCAGCTGACGGTATGGCCGAGCAGATGCTAAAACAGCAGCCCTCCAAGCAGTCCTGTACAACCACATCGGAATGTTGGCTTTATCTTAGCTATGGCATGGTTCCTCCCGTCCTCTAACACATGAGAATTTCAACAAATGTGTATTCTAGATCCTACCCCCAACTCCCTTCCATTGATTAGCCTTCTCTTGGCAGCAGCAGGAAAGTCAGCTCAATTCAGCCTTCATCCCTGACTTCCATCACCATAGAAGATCCAACCCCATTCTCAGCCCTACTCCACTCCAGCACTATAGTCAGAGCAGTTTTCCTGCTCATCCACTTCTACCCTTTAATAGAAAATAATATATCAATCCAAACCCTTACATTATGTCTGGGGGCTGTTACTACCTTATTCCCAGCAATCTGTGCTCTAACACAAAACAATATTAAAAAAAATCATAACATTCTCCATCAAGTCAGCTAGGCCTTACAATAGTGACAATTGGCATTAATCAGCCACACCTAGCATTCCTTCACATCTGCACCCACGCCTTTTTTAAAGCTATATTATTTATATGTTCAGGGTCCATCATCCACAGCCTCAGTGATGAACAAGACATCCGAAGAATAGGAGGGCTATTCAAGTCTTGCCCCTCACTTCCTCCTCCCTTATTATCAGCACACTTGCACTTACAAGTATACCTTTCCTCACAGGCTTCTACTCTAAAGACTTCATCATTGAAACTGCAAACACATCATACACCAACGCCTGAGCCCTTTTTGTTTGTTTGTTTGATTTGTTTTTGTTTTGAGACTGAGTCTCGCACTGTCTCCTGGGTTAGAGTGCTGTGGTGCGATCTTGGCTTACTGCAACCTCTGACTCTCTGGTTCAAGCGATTCTCCTGCCTCAGCCTCCCAAGTAGCTGGGATTACAGGCACATGCCACCATGCCCAGATAATTTTTTTGTATTTTTAGTAAAGACGGGGTTTCACCATGTTGGCCAGGATAGTCTCTGTCTCCTGACCTCGTGATCCTCCTGCCTCAGCCTCCCAAAGTGCTGGAATTACAGGCATAAGCCACTGCGCCTGGCCATGAGCCATTTTTATTACCCTATTGCCACTTCCTTGACAGCTGTCTATAGTACCCGTATTATTTTCTTCGTGCACTAATAGGACAACCTCGCTTCATGATTCTAATTACTATTCACAAAAATAACCTCCTCCTAATTAACTCAAGCGCCTAATAATCGGTAGCATCTTTGCCGAATTCCTCATCACCAGCAGTACCATTCCTGTTTCATCCCCGCAAACAACCATGCCACTTCACCTGAAATTCACAGCCGTCTGTGTGACCATCTTAGGTTTCTCACTAGCAATGGAACTTAATTTTATAACTAATAATCTTAAACTAAAACACCCCCTACAGACATTCAACTTCTCCAACATACTAGGATTTTATTCAGCCACAATTCACCATACAATCCCCCACTTAGGCCTATTCACAAGCCAAAATCCAGCCTCGCTTCTACTAGACCCAATTTGACTAGAAAAATCTATACCAAAGACCATCACACAAACCCAAATTTCACCCTCCATTATGGTATCTACTCAGGCCTAATTAAACTCTACTTTGTCTCCTTTTTTATTCCATCCCTTCTAGCCCTACTCCTAATTATCTGTTACTCTGAGTAATTTCAATCACAACATAAATACTAACAAATAATGATCAACCAGCAACTACCACTAACCAACACCCATTGCTGCACAAGGCAGCTGCACCCACAGAATCTTCACGCAACTACCCAGGCCCCTCGCCCTCAAAAATCATCCAACTCTTTACACTATTTAAATCAATCGTGATCCCCACTTCATCGTGCTAAACTATTCACCAAACCAGCATCAACTCCATTAAAAACCCTAATAATAAAACCACTCAGATATCAATATGATCCTCATGTTTCAGGGTACTTCTCAGTAGCCATCACTGTAGTATACCAAAAACAACCATCATGCCATCCAAATAAATAAAGACTATCAACCCCACAAAATCCCATCAAAATTCAACACAATACCACAACATACAGCACCACTGATAATTAGCCCTAGCCCTCCATAAATAAGAGAAGGTTTTGAAGAGAAACCTGGAAACCCTATAACCAAAAGGACACTTAATAAAAATGCAGTATATGCCATTATTCCCACATGGACTATAACCGTGACTAATGACATGAAAAATCTTCATTGTATTTCAACTATAAGAACACTAATGACCAATCCCTGCAAAACACACCTGCTAATAAAAATTATTAATCACTCATTCATTGATCTTCCCACACCATCTAAAATTTCTACATGATGAAACTTCAGCTCACTTCTTGGTGCCTGCCTAACCCTCCAGATCATTACAGGGCTATTTATAGCCATGCATTACACATCGGACACCTCAACTGCCTTCTCTTCAGTCACTCACATCTGCCAAGATGTAAACTACGGCTGAATAGTCTGCTATTTTCATGCTAACGGCACTTCAATATTTTTCATCTGCCTCTTCTTACATGTTGGCCGAGACTTATACTATGGATTATTTGCATTTCTGGAAACCTGAAATATCACCATTATCCTCCTACTCACAACTATGGTGACAGCATTCATAGGCTATGTGCTCCCATGAGGCCACATATCATTCTGAGGCGCTACAATAATTACAAATCTATCAGCCATCCCATATATTGGAACTGACCTTGTGCGATGAATCCGAGGTGGGCTTTCAGTTGACAAAGCCACCCTTACACAATTTTACGCCTTCCATTGCATCTTACCCTTCATCATTACAGCTCTAGCAGCTGTTCACCTTTTATTTCTACATGAAACAGGATCTAATAACCCTGTTTCATCAGACCCTGACAAAATAACTTTCCACCCCACTACACAACCAAAGATATTTTAGGTTTAATTTTTCTCCTGCTCCTTCTAATAACTCTAGTACTATTTTCGCCTGACCACCTGAACAACCCAGATAACTACACTTTAGCCAACCCCCTCAACACCCCACCCCACATTAAACCAGACTGGCACTTTTTGTTTAACTATGCAATCTTATGATCCTTCCCTAATAAACTAGGAGACATACTGGCCCTTGTGTTCTCCATTCTTATTCTGGCAGTTATTCCTGTACTTCACATGTCCAAACAACAAAGCAAAATATTTTGACCATTGAGTAAAGGCCTATTCTGAATCTTGGTAGCTGACCTATTTACATTCACATGAGTTGGGGGACAGCCAGTCCAATACCCTTTTATCACCATCGGACAGAGAGCATCTATTGTGTACTTCTCTATCATCCTTACCCTTATGCCACTCTCTGGCCTAATTGAAAATAAACTGCTTAAATGAAGATGGTCTTGTAGTATAATTCAATACTCTGGTCTTGTAAACCAGAAATGGAGGATCCTTCCCCAGGACAACTCGGGGAAAAAGTATCCTGCTTCACCGTCAACACCCAAAGCTGAAATTCTAATTAAACGATTCCCTGAATTCTTTCTCAGCATACACTTTGACTACCATGTCAGTATTAATCAACTAGCACTATTATAATAGTGCTTTTATGTACTTCGTACATTACTGCTACTCCCCATGAATAATATATAGTACTATAAACGCTTAACAGTACATAGTACATTCATGTTTAACAATACATTAAAAATCCAGTCCACATGCATATAAGCATGTACTAATAATCCCTTAATCAACTGTCGCACATCCACTGTCATTAACTGTACAATAAAACCTACCCCACATGGATGTTGATCAGTACTGTAAATCTTACATTACTTAATATTACTTAATATTACATAGTACATATACTCATTCATCGGACATAGCACATTTCAGTCAAGATATCCCTCGTCAACATGGATATCCCCTACCAATTTTTGGTCTCTTAATCTACCAACCTCCAAGAAATCATCATCCCACTCGGGAGTGCTACTCTCCTCGCTCTGGGCCCATGACACTTGGGGGTGACTATACTGAAACTATACCTGGCATCTGGTTCTTACTTCAGGGCCATAAAACTAAGACTGCCAACACATTCCCCTTAAATAAGACATCTCGATGAACTAATGACTACCACCCTATTAACCAATCATAGGAGCACTGTCAGGCATTTGGTATTTTTTAACTTTGGGGGTGCTGTGACTCAGCATGGCCAGAGCCTGATTCCTGCTAATTCCATTGCAGCTGAACTTACCTTGAATATTCCAGGCTGGCATGGTAACCACAAGGTACTAATTAATCCATGCTTGAAGGACATAACAGTCAATAGACGCTCACACATGCATGTAGGTACACTCACTCAATTTCAAGAACTATTTCCAATTAAATCCGCAAGCCCCCATCTCTGACTTTATTATCAACTTAGGTAAACATACTTTTGCCAAACCCCAAAAACAAGAGACTAAAATGCAACCCAGTTTTGATTATTTTTTTCTTACTTTAAAGACATTGAGCCTTCTAAACTAGGAAAACTGGACCCTGAATAATAGTCTGGAAGCATCTCAACAATTCTTTTCATGAGCTTACTGAAAGGCAAAGCTAATGGCAACCAAAGGGTCAGAACTTTCTTCTCACCTAAATGATGCTATCTCAACTTGTGTTGGTATAAGGATTAGGGAAACCACCCTCTCGTACCACTTCCTCCTAAGCGTGCTGTGAGAAGCACCCCCACAGCTTAACAGCTGCCAGTAGGCTCTAAACTGCTCAGAATAATCAGTATCACTTGCATTGAAGAAGGGGGAGGGTAGGTGGCCATATGGTGGGAGGGGATCTCTGTTTTTACACCGAAAGAGAGTTTTTCTTCCCTTTGTGTTCCCTTCTTTCCTGTCCTCAACCTCTGTTGTCAGTGCTCTGGGTAAGTGGAGGAAGGTGGACAATAAACAACCTTCTGAAAGACACTGCCTGCCTTTGGTCCCAAATTCCTTTCAGGCAAAAGTTTCTGTCACAATGATCCTTTATGTAGGTTTCTTCTAAATAAAAAAAGAGGGTTAACAAACTTTCTGTACAGATACAGAGAGTAAATATTTTTGGTTTGAGGGCCATATGGTCTCTGTGTTAACCTCTCAACTCTGATATTGTAGCCCCAAAGCAGCCATAGACAATATGGAAATGAATGAGCATAACTATGTTCCTATGAACTTTTATGGGTGCTGAAATCATCTTTTACTTTTCTTTCTTAACTATTTAAAACTGCAGAAACCATTCTTAGCTTGAGGCCATAGAAAAACAGGCAGCAGGCCAGATATGGCAGGTCAGTTTGCTGACCCTGACCTGAAAGTCTTTCTACCCTAGAATGTTTAAAACTTAGTGAAGGTAGTTTGACCCATATTATTTGTATTTGAGTGATTAAGTTTAAGTGTAGGTTTTATAATCGCTGGAACAATCTATGTGTTTGGTATTTATTATGCTTATAATGTTTAAGAGAATTTGATATGATAATCGGATGGATTAGTTGGGGGATTTCACTTTAAAATATGTGATTATAAACTTAGGGTTTGTTTTTTTTTCGGGGGGGACAGAGTCCCACTCTGTCACCCAGGCTGGAGTGTAATGGCACAATCTCGGCTCACTGCAACCTCCAACTCCTGGGTTCAAGCGATTCTCTTGCCTCAGCCTCCCGAGCAGCTGGGTTTACAAGCACCCACCACCACATCTGGCTAATTTTTTTGTATTTTTAGTAGAGATGGGGTTTGGCCATGTTGGCCAGGCTGGTCTCGAACTCCTGACCTCAGGTGATCTGCCTGCTTTGACCTCCTAAAGTGCTGGGATTACAGGCATGAGCCACCATGCCCAGCCTAAACTTATGATTTTTAAGTTCAAAGTTGGAATGCTTAAAAGAACTATTGGGTTTCTATATTTATACATTTAATTTACATTGTTTAAATATATTGAAGGTTTTATTGTTTGGGTGGTAGGCTTGTCTGGTCAGGCATTTGAAGTAAAATTCATTGAATAAATTTACAAATGTAGTATAAAATGCTTAAGGGAATTTGATAAACTACAGGCTGATTATTTAAGGATGTTTATCCTGTGTTACTTAAATTAATCAAACAGTAATCAAAGAGCAAGGAAAGGTAAAATTCTTATTTTAGATATAGATTTATAAATAGAATTAATAAGATTTATATGCTGAACTTAATGAAAATGATGTTTTTAATTATGTAACATGTTTTTCATTATGTAAATGATGTTTTTACTTATTCCTAAATTGATGTTTCTTGAAAATGCAAGTAACTGGAACCAATCCTTTCTGTGCAAAAGCTTCTTGAACTTCAAAACTCATTATAGTAACAGGGACCCATAAGGAGCATAGTAGCAGGAAGAGGACACCAGATGAAGACAGGGTGGCCAGTCCATCTTGGTAATCAAGGTGCTGCCCACTTGGCTGCCAGGAATCTCGTGCCAAATTGGGTTGTGCCCATGGTGCTGCACTGGTACCGTGTCTCTATAAGATACACTATTAATTCAAACCAATAGCCAAGACAAGCCAAATCACCAACAGCCATTCAAAAGTCATGGGTTGGGAAGGTGATTGTGTTGCATTTGAGCACTTTGAGGGAGGAGAACTGCGTCATTCATTTTAGATCTTCAGATGGTGCCTACCAAAGAGTTGATATACAGCTGATATACTGCATTATTTGTAATTTGAGAAATATCTTCTGCATAGAAATGCAGAACAGAAAAGTGGTGTCCTTCTAAACCCGCCATCAGCTTAATCCCAAATCTTTTCTCTGCATGTTGTAGAACAAAGGTCAGTAAACAACAGTCCGGGGCAAAATCTGACATGCCACCTATTTTTGTGCAGCCTTCAAACTAAAAAATTTTTTATTTTTTTATAGTTAAAAACATCAAAATAAAAATATTTTGTGACACATGAAAATGTTATGCAATTCAAATTTTAGCCTCCATAAATATTTGAAATTTTTACTATATTTGGTTCTTTATAGACAATGTTTGCTAAATCCTGCTCTAAGGGAACAATTTTATCATCTCAGGTGAGTTGATGTACTGGGTAGACAATTCGTAGACTGCAACATATTTCTTATCCCACATGACTCGAAATTACTTATCAGCAAGAGGCTTGAGGTCAGGATACAGCCCCTGGGCTGCAAACATTCAGGGTGGTTCTGCCTGACACACACGTACTCTTCATTCATATTATTTAAATGACATTTATTTCTCCTGGGAGTGAGTTAACTCTCTTATGGAATTATTTTTACTGCTTAATTTAGGCAGCAGGTTACAGTTAACTCGTGCTTTCCTTTTGCTTTCAAGAAATGTTAATATCACATCTGATACTAAAGACAATTATTACCTTTTTGGATCCTGAATATTTCTTACACCTTTGTCATCTTCAAAGAGCGTAAGAAAGATGCCTATTCTTCAATCAGTATATGGGAAGTGAATCTTCTCTATTAGGAACCTCCAGATTACATGCTAGGCAAGCTTTTCAAGCCCAGATGGGGAGATGAATTTACTACAAAGCTAATGGAGCTTAAGCTTTAGGACCCCTCCCTGGTCAGGCCCTTCCCATGTGTTCACATGTTCACATATAAAAGTAAAATGTTTAATCTGTTTAGACTGGTGTCTCATTCCACTTAGAGTTACCATCTATCACTCATACCCTCATGTCTTTGAAATGGTCATGGTACTGAGGGGATTCAGCTAAAGTGGAATTTGGGATATAATTAGTTTGGGTTAAATGGGATTCAGTTTAAATGACTCAGGCTGGGCTGGGTGACTCACGCCTATAATCCCAGCGCTTTGGGAGGCCGAGGCAGGAGTATCACTTGAGGCCAGGAGTTCGAGGTCAGCCTGGCCATCATGGTGAAACCCAGTCTCTACTAAAATTAGCCAGGCATGGTAGCAGGTGCCTGTAATTCCAGCTACTGGGGAGGCTAAGATAGGAGAATCGCTTGAACCCCGGAGGTGGAAGGTTGCAGTGAGCTGAGATCGTGCCACTGCATTCCAGCCTGGATGACAGAGCAAGACTGTCTCAAAAAAAAAAAAAAAGTTTCTAAGACTTGAAGTCCCTTGGTCTATAGTTATACTACCTGTCTCTTTCCACCCACCGTGCCAACACAAAACACAGCGGCTTTATGTTGGGGGAAACATTGTAAAGTGATAAGAATGCATCCTACAGCACTCAGTACCATAAGCAGAGTTAAAGAAGCAAGGTTTGAAATTTATGAAGCCAGAAGCTACTCTGTAGAATGTTCTTCATATCATCAGATATGTATAATTGTAAGAAAAAGATTTGTTTCTCATCACTATCTTGTCAAAACGAACATTCCCTGCTGTCAGAAATATGCTTGATAGTGGAGCACATATGATTCCAAATGCACCATATATCTTATGGAAATTATGTCAAATTAAATGTCTACATTTTTAGAGCATACACCTATAGCACTTCTACAAGCAGTGGGATTTATGTCTATGTGAGAGGTCATATGTCTTACACATCCCAATGTATCAAATCAAATCTTAGTGTGCAGCTAGCACATCTTGACCTGATTAAGTCTGGTGGTTCCAGATAAAACTTTTTTTAAATTATATACATATAGACGAATTATAGTTGTATATATTTATGCAGTATAAAGTTATGCTAGGATTTTTTAATACAATGGAATGGTTAAATGAAGCTAATAAAGTTATCCATCACCTCAAATATTTGAAATGTTTGTGATGAGAACATTTGACATTTATTGTCTTAAGTGATGTTAAAATCTACAGTACTCAATTACTAGCTGTATTTACCATGCTGTGCAGTAGATCTCAAAAAAATCCAACTTTTTCCTACTATGCAACTGAGGCTTTGATTATCATCTCCCCACTCCCCCAACCTTCAGCCTCTGGTAACCACCATTCTACTCTCAGTTCCCATGAATTCAATTGTTTTCAATACCAAAATCAAGTGAGAACATGTATTATTTGTCTTGTGTTATTTGTTTTTCTGTGTTTGGTTTATTTCACTTCACACAATTTTTTCCAATTCCATCCATGTTGACAAAATTTCTTCCTTTTTTTTTTTTTGGAGACAGAGTCTCACTCTGTTGCCCAGGATGGAGTGGCTCACTGCAACCTCCACCTCTGGGATTCAAACGATTCTCCTGCCTCAGCCTCCCAGGTAGCTGGGATTACAGGCACCTGCCAGCATGCCTGGCTAATTTTTTGTATTTTTAGTAATGACAGGGTTTCACTATATTGGCCAGGTTGGTCTCGAACTCCTGGCCTCAGGTGATCCTCTCGCCTTGGCCTCCCAAACTCCTGGGATTACAGGCATGAGCCACTGCACCCAGCCCAGAATTTCTTCCTTTTTTAAAGCTGAGTAGGTTAGTATTCCATTGTGTATATATACATTTTCTTTATACATTCATCAGTGATGGACA
Source organism: Pongo abelii (assembly GCF_028885655.2). Lineage (NCBI taxonomy): Eukaryota > Metazoa > Chordata > Mammalia > Primates > Hominidae > Pongo > Pongo abelii. The sequence continues at coordinate 82,696,458 of NC_071992.2, read as the reverse complement.
CTTAGGTTGATTCCGTATCTTGACTATTGTGAATAGAGCTGCAATGAACATAGGAGTGTAGACATGTCTTTGACATACTGACTTTAAATATTTCAGAGAAACACCCATATGTGGCATTGCTGGATCATATGGTAGATCTGTTTTCAGATTTTAAAGGAAGCACCATACAGTTTTCCAGAATGGCTGTACTAATTTACATTCCCACCAACAGTGTACAAGAATTCCCTTGTCTCCACACCCTAGCCAACACTTGTTATCTTTCCTCTTTTTGGTAATAGCCATCCTAACAGGTATGAGGTGATATCTCATTGTGGATTTAATTTGCATTTCTCTAATGATTAATAATGTCAAGCATTTTTTCATGTATTTGTTAGCCATTCACATGTCTTCTTTTCAGAAGTGTCTATTCAGATTCTTTGCCCATTTTTAAATTGGATTATTTGTTTTCTTTCTATATAGTTGAGGTCCTTACATATTTTAAATATTAATCCCTTATCAGATGTATGGCTTGCAAATATTTTCTCCCAATCTGTAGTCTGTGTCCTCCCTCTCTTAATTGTTTTCTTTGTTGTACAGAAGTTTTTATTTTTATGTAATTTCAGTTGTCTATTTTTGCTGTCGTTGCCCATGCCTTTGGAATCAAATCTAAAAAAAAAAAATCGTAGCCTGGAGAAATGTCATGTAGTTTTTTCCCCTATGTTTTTTTCCAGTGGTTTTCAGGTTTTATGTTTAAATCTATAATCGATTTTTAGTTAAATTTTTGTTAATGGGGTGAGATAAGGGTCCAAATTTATTCTTTTGCATATGGATATCCAGTTTTCCTATCACCACTTATTAAACAGACTATACTTTTCCCATTGTATATTCTTGGCACCTTTGTCAAGTTAATTGACCATAGATGAACAGATTCATTTCTATGATTTCTGTTCTGTTCCATTGGTCAATGTGTCTATTTTATGCTAGCACCATGCTCTTTTAATTACTATCACTTTGTAGTATAGTTTGAAATCAACTACAGTTGGTATGATACCTCTAGCTTTGTTCTTTTTGTTCATCATTGCCTTGGTTATTTGGGGATTTTGTGGTTCAACTTGCTTTTTTTTTTTTTTTTTTGAGACAGAGTCTCCACTCTGTTGCCCAGGCTGGAGTGCAGTGGCGTGATCTCAGCTCACTGCAACCTCCACCTCCTGGGTTCAAGCAATTCTTCTGCCTCAGCCTCTAGAGTAGCTTGGATTATAGGCATGTGCTACCATGCCCAGCTAATTTTTGTATTTTTAGTGGAGATGGGGTTTTCCCATATTGCCCAGGCTGATTTTGAACTCCTGACCTCAAGTGATCTGCCCGCCTTGGCCTCCCAAAGTGCTGAGATCACAGTCATGAACCACCACACCTGGCCAAATTTGCTTTTTCTATAGCTACAAAAAGTGACATTGAGATTTTTACATGAATTGCATTAAATCTGTAGATCACTTTGGGTAGTATAGATCTTTTAACAGTACTAATTCTTCCAGAACATGAACACACAGAATATGTTTTAATTTATTTGTGTCTTCTTCAGTTTCTTTCCTTGATTTTTTTTTTTTTTTTTTTTTGAGACAGCATCTTGCTCTGTCACCCAGGCTGGAGTGCAGTGGCATGATCTCGGCTCACTGCAAGCTCTGCCTCCCGGATTCATGCCATTCTCCTGCCTCAGCCTCCTGAGCAGCTGGGACTACAGGTGCCCGCCACCACACCCAGCTAATTTTTTGTATTTTTAGTAGAGACGGGGTTTCACTGTGTTAGCCAGGATGGTCTCAATCTCCTGACCTCGTGATCCGCCCGCCTCGGCCTCCCAAAGTGCTGGGATTACAGGTGTGAACCACCGTGCCTGGCCTCTTTCCTTGATATTTTATAGTTTTTTGTGTACAGTTCTTTCACTTTCTTTGTTAAATTTATTTCTAAGTGTTTCATTTTTTGTAACTATTGTAAATGGGATTGTTCTCTTGATTTCTTTTTCAGAAAGTTTGTTGTGAATGTAGAGAAATGCCACTGATTTTTGTGTGTTAATTTTATATTCTGCAACTTTACTGAATTTGTATATCAGTTCTAACAGATTTTTGGTGGAATCTATAGGATTTTCTATGTATAAGATCATGTAGTCAGCCAACATTGACAATTTCACTTCTTCTTTCCTGTTTGGATGCTTTGTATTTCTTTCTCTTGACCAAGTGCTCTGGCAAGGACTTTCAATACTAAGTTAAATAGAGGTGGCATGAATGAACATCCTTGCCTTGTTCAGGATCTTAGAGGAAAGGTTTCTAATTTTTCACCATTGTGTATAATGTTAGCTGTGGGCTTGTTATATATGGCTTTTATTGTGTTGAAGTACATTTTATCTATACCTAATTTGTTGAGTGGTTTTATCATGAAAAGATATTGAATTTTGTCAAATGCATTTTTTTGCATTTAATGAAATAATCATGCTTTTTCCTTGATTATGTTAATATGGTGTCTCTCATTTATTGATCTGTGAATGTTGAACCATCCTTGCATCCCAGGAATAAATCCCACTTGATGGTGTTTCATCCTCCTAATGCACTTTTGAGTTTGCTAGCATTTTGTTGAGGATTTCTGCGTCTATATTCATCAAAGATATTGGTCTGTAGTTTTCTTATTTTGTGATGTTTTTGTTTGGCTTTGGTGTCAGGTTATTGCTGCCCTTGCAAAAAGAATTTGGAAGTATTCTCTCCTCTTCAATTTTTTTTAGAAGTCTGTAGAGAATTAGTATTAGTTTTTATTTAAGTGTTTGGTAGAATTCAGTCATGAAGCCTTCAGGTTCTTGCTTTTTCTTTGATGGGTGTCTTAGTCCATTTTGTGTCGCTATAAAAGAATACCTGAGACTGGGTAATTTATATACAAAAGAGGTTATTTAGCTCACAGTTCTGCAGGCTGAGAAGTTTAAGGTCATGCATGGCCCTGGCCTCTAGAGAGGGCTTTCATCCTGCATCACAACATGGCAGAGAAGATCAAAGGAAAAGCAGACATGGGCACAGAGCCGGGAACTTGAGGGGCATTCTGGCTTTATAATAGCCTCCTCTCATAGGAACTAATCCATTCTTGTGGGAATTAGCCCAGTCTTTCAAAAGCAAGAACTTACTACTAGGAGAATGACACCAAGCCATTCATGAGGAATCTGCCTCCATAACCCCAGCACCTGCCATTGAGCCCACCTCCCAACACCACCACATTAGGGATCAAATTTCAGCATGAGTTTTCGTGAGAATAAACAAACCATATTCAAACTATAACAATGGGAGACTTTTTATTGCTGATTCAGTCTCATCACTCCATTATCATTCTGTTCAGATTTTCTGTTTCTTGTGATTCAGTCTTAGCAGGTTGTATATGTTTAGGAATTTATCTATTTCCTCTAAGTTTCTCCATTGCTTGTCCTATAATTTTTCACAATAGTCTCTTATTTTTCTTTGTATTTCTGTGGTGTCAGTTGCAATGTTTCCACTTTCATTTCTGATTTTATCTTAGTCTTTTTTCTTGGTTAGTCTAGCTAAAGGTTTGTCAATTTTGTTTATCTTTCTAAAAAACCAATTCTTAGTTTCATCAATCTTCCATATTGTTTTTCTAGTCTCTATTTAATTTATTTGTCCTGATCTTTACTCTTTACTTCTGCTAGCATTGGGCTTAGTTTGTTCTTCTTTTTTGTATTTCCTTTAGATGTGATATTAGATTGTTTATTTGCAATCATTCTTCTCTTTTGATGTAGGCATTATTGCTACAAACTTTCCTCTTACAACTGCTTTTGCTGCATTACACAAGTTTTGGTATGCTATGCTTCCATTTTCATTTGTCTCAAGTTTTTTTTTAATTTCCTAATTTCTATATTGACCTTGATTGCTAAGTAGTATGTTTTTTGACATTTATTTGTGAATTTTCTGAAATTTCTCCTGTTGTTAGTTTTTAGTTTCATACCATTATGGTTGAAAAAAATATTTGATATGGTTTCAATCTTCTTAAATTTGCTAAGATTTGTCCTGTGGCCTAACAAATGATCTACCCTAGAGAATGTACTCTGTGTTCTTAAAATGAATGTGTATTCTGTTGTTGTTGGCTGGAATGTTCTGCATATGTCTGTTAGTTCCATTTGATCCAAAGAGTTCTTCAAGTCCAATGGTTCCTCAATAACTTTCTGTCTACATGATCTGTTCTATATTGAAAGCACTGTATTGAAGTCCCCTGCTGTTATTGAATGGCAATCTCTCTCTCCCTTCAGATTCGTTAATATTTGCTTTATATATTTAGGTGCTCCACTGTGGAGTGCACATGTGTTTATAATTTTTATGTCCTCTTGACGAAGTGACCTCTTTTTCATTATAGAATGTCATTCTTTGTCTCTTTGTATAATTTTCCACTTAAAATCTATTTTGTCTGATACAAGCAAGTATCACTACCTCTGCTCTCTTTTGGTTTCCTTTTTTGTGAAATATCTTTTTTCATCCCTTCTCTTTCAGTCTATGTGTGTCCTTAAAAACGAAGTGAATCTCTTGTAGATAGCATATAGTTGTCTCTTGTTTCTTTATCCATTCATTCACTCTATGTCTTTGAATTGGGGAATTTAATACATGTACATTCAAGGTAATTAATGCTAGGTAAGAACCTACAAATACCATTTTGTTCATTGTTTTCTGGTTGTTTTATAGATACTTTGTTTCTTTCTTCCTCTCTTGGTGTCTTCTTTTGTGATTTGATGGTTTTCTGTAGTGGTATGTTCTGAATCTTTTTAAATTTTGTTTTTTCCATCTCTTATTTACTTTTGCTTTTTGGCTATCACAAATTTTACACAGAATATCTTATAACAGTCTATTTCAAGCTGATAACAGCTTAACTTTTATTGCATACAATTCTAAACTTTTACTCCCCTCCCACATTTTATGTTTTTGATGTCTGAATTTACATCATTTTGTGATATGTATCCCTTGATAATTTATTTTAGCTCTAGTTGTTATTAACAATTTTGCCCTTTAACCCTCATACTCAGAATATAATTATATATCACTATTACAGTACTAGAGTATTCTGATTATTGCTCTGTATTACCTACACCATTAGGTTTTGTGCTTTCATATGTTTAGCGTTATTATTTAGCAATCTTTTGTTTCAGTTTAAAGAACTCCCTTTAGCAATTCCTGTAAAGGTAAGTCTAGTGGATAAACTTCCTTAGCTTTTATTTGTCTGGGGAAGTTTTAATTTCTTCCTCACTTCTGAAAGACAGCTTTTCTGGATAAAATATTCCTTTTTATCTAACAAGAAACCATAACTTTATTAATGATAGAAAGAGTACAAATTTCAATTCAAGCTGCAGTTACTCTTTTGAAACACCGAAAAAAACGTTCTTGTTTTCAGATGGTTACATTGCTAATTCCATACTCACATTAACAATATCATTACTGTTGTTCTTCAGGGCTTGAACTGCCTTTGTTCTTAATACATTTGCTTGCAACATGACCAATTCTGTGTCCTTAATTTTCACACGTTTCATCAACTTCCTCACCTGTTTCATCAACTTCCTCTTTACTCTCCTCTTGTACAGTTGGAAGAGGCTATATGTTTCCTTGAATGTTTGAGAGAGCTTCACCTTGAACTTCGAATTTCTCAGTAGCCGCTAGCTGTGCTTGCTGAACCTCAATCTCAGCTTCCCTTAAAAACCATGTCAGTATTTGAAGCTGGGATCTTACAGACATCTGGTTTTGTGATGACAGAGTATTCTTAGATTTCCAAATAGTGTCTCTAGTAACCCCTGTAACCTGCTTAAAACCCAGTTTGGTTATAACCTTCTGTGCCTTCTTTTCACTCCAACTCTGTTTTGCTTTATCGACTGGTTCTTCATCAATTTCAGCTGCTGCTGACAACTGGGCTTGTTGTGTGGTCGTTGCCTGTGTGGAATTTTGTTCCTCAAGCTCTGGTACTGATTCATCACTGTTAGATTCTTTTACACACCCTGTCTTAGCCTGTGGCTCTGGCTACTTATGCTCCATAGCAGAGACAGTTTCTGGGTCTTTACTGGGCATTTTGTGGGGGGAACATGGAACCAAGATAGTGGCAGAAAGTAATGAATAAGGTATTCCTGGTTGGCAGTTTTCTTTTTCTTCAACACTTTGAATATGTTATCCTACTGATTCCTGGCCTGCAAGACTTCTGCTGAGAATTCCATCTACAGTCATATTAGGACTTCATTGTATATGATATATTTCTTATCTCTTTCTGCTCTCAGAACTCTGTCTTTAATTTTTGACAGTTTGATTATTATACATCTCGGTGAACTCCTCTTTGGGTTGAATTTAATTGGGACTTCTGTGCTTCCTGTACCTGGATGTTACCTTCTTTCCTCAGATTAGGAAAGTTTTCATTCACTATTTTTTAAAAACACTCTTCCTGCCAGGCACAGTGGCTCACACCTGTAATCCCAGCACTTTGGGAGGCCAAGGCGGGTGGATCACCTGAGGTCAGGAGCTTGAGACCAGCCTGGCCAACATGGTGAAACCCCTTCTCTACTAAAAATACAAAAATTAGCTGGGCATGGTGGTGGGTGCCTGTAATCCCAGCCACTAGGGAGGCCGAGGGAGGAGAATCACCTGAACCCAGGAGGCGGAGGTTGCAGTGAGCCGAGATCGTGCCACTGCACGCCAGCCTGGGCAACAAGAGCAAAACTCTGCCTCTAAATAAATAAATAAATAAATAAATAAATAAATAAACCTCTTCCTGGCCCTTTTTCTCTTTCTTCTGTTTCTTGAATGCCTATTATGCATAGGTTAGGTCTCTTGATGGTGTCACGTAATTCCCATGGGCTTTCTTCATCTTTTTCATTCTTGTTTCTTTTTGCTTCCCTGATTAAGTAGTTTAAAATGTTCTGCCTCTGAGTTCACTGATTCTTCAGCTTGATTGAGCCAGCTGTTGAAGCTTCCTATTACATTTTTCAGTTCAGTCATTGTAATCTTCATCTCTAGAATTTCTATTTGTTTCTTTGTGTATTGTCTCTATTTATTTGTCAAATTTCTGGTGTTGTTTGTGTATTTTCTGAATTTCATTTAATTTTTTATCTGTATATTCTTGAAGTTTACTGAACTTTTAAAAGTAGATTATTCTCCATTTTTTCTGTCATTTCATAGATCTACCTTTCTCTAGGGTCCATTGCTGGGGCTTTCTCATTGTTTGTTTCTTTGTTTGTTTGTTTTGGAGGTATCATGATTTCCTAAATCTTTGTAATCCTTATGTCTTTGCATTGGTGTTTATGCCTTTATAGAGAAAGCCAACTTTCCTGAGTTTTACAGGAGTTCTTTGGCAGGGATAGACCTTCACTAGTTAGTCTAGCCTATGATTGTGGATGGGCCAGCTCGTACTGACCCCAGGCAGACAGAGTTTGCTTTTAGGTTATCTAGAAGCCTGAGCTGCTCCCTTTGCCCTGAATTCAGGTGAGGCAGCTGGCTAGGCTCTTCTATCCAGCAAGATAGGTACATTCACAAAAATCTGTGTGCTGATCTCTGTGGGCCCCACCTCCTTGCTTTGTTTCTGCCTGACCGCAGGTGGTCTAACTGCACTGTTTCCCCTATGTTCCTCAATCCCCATGAGGTGAGGACAGAGTGGGCTTCCTGGGAAGCATCTCAGAATGCTAGGGAAGCTGGCTGTCCACTTCCCTGGATCTCTTTTCTCACTGTAGAAACTATGAGCCCTGGGGAGTACCCTGTGTGGCACTGTGCCAGCTTATGGAAGGCAGAGGGGTGACATAGTCAAAGTGAGACTGATTCTCCTGCCCTTTCAATGTAGATTTTTATTCAATTCCATGGAACACACAAGTGGTTCAGGTTTATTCCCATGTTTTGGGGTTTTCACCAAGGTGTTTTTTTTTTGGTCTATGAATAGTTCTAGTTGATTTTCCTGTGGAGGGGAATGAAACCCAAGACTTCCTTTTCCACCATCTTGCTGACCTCCAGACAAAAAGCGTTGCAAAACTGCCACTGACCCAGTTAAATGTCCTGAAGAAAGCAATGTTTTGGTGGCAAAACTGCTATGTTTATTCATTGGTAAGTCAATGATTGCCATATAAGAGTAATTTGATTACACCATTATGTAGCTCAATACAAAGTAGCAGCAATTTTTCATGCATTTGATTGCTTTTGTGCCTGTGTTAAATTTGTATTCTTTTTTAAGAGGACATCTCAAAACTGTATGAACTTCAGGTCTCACAAGACCTAAATCTGCCCTGGCCAGGCCCATGTATCTGATATCCCATAAGAGAGAGGAGTCGCACAACTTTGTCTATTCTCTTGACCCTATTGTCTAAATAATCATACACATTTAAGAAGAAAGAGGCGAGTAAGGTAGAGGCTCTCCTCTACCATTACTGTAAGTCTACTACTCTCTACACTCCTGCTCCTCTTTCAGTCTGTCCAAGTGCCAACTGATAAATTTTTTCCATTCTTATAGTCCAGATTGCTAATGCAGGGTGTTCAACTTGCCTTTTCATGCCAGGTCACAGTTTATGTTACATACTGTGGCCTAAACAGTGGCCACCTTTCACTCCAAACAATGGCTATTCTTATGTAAAGAACAGCCTTCTACTTTCTCACCATTCCTGGGCATATCATTTGATTATCTGCAGTACATGAATATTAAGCATCCTGAAGAGGTTACAGATCATGCAATGGAACCAATCTACACATTCCCTGTGCTTCTCCAGCAGCTCCTGCTCTCTGGGCATAGGGATGGAGAGGGTGAATTGGCGTACTGATCTAGGGTTAGAGTTTGGTGGTGAGGGTGCAGCATGCAGCTAGACCATGAGCTATTTGTACATGTTATCAACCAAAATGTCCACTTTGGGTAGACAAAGAATGAAGACTAAGAGGGAATGGAAGTCAGGAGACAGCAGAAGTATCTAGGGACTAGATATCTAAATGATATTAAAAATCAGAAAGGTGAAAACATAGCCAGGAACTTGTGGTCCAAGAGTGAGAAATTCAAATTTAAGGTTTTAGAGGTGACACAAGATATTGTCCTTAAAGTGGATTGATAAAGTAGACTGGAGATTCACTCCATTGGCATTGAGAAGGTGGAGGCTCAGCTGTCAGATATGGACATTGACAGCTTTCTGGACATTACCTGCTGGTGGGACACTTTACACTATGAGGAGATGCCCATCCCAGTGCAAGAGGGAAGGTGACTGCAAGGTCAGAACAGGGCAGCAATGAGTCAGGACCAATAGTGTTATGTCCAAACAGCATTATCTTCGGAGGAAGATGTTCTTCTGCAGGAAAACTAATGACTAATACTATTGAAATGACAATGGGGAGAAAGGAGAATACCAAACAACAGAACACTGGAGAATTGGCTATTATCTCCTCTGAGATTTGAGCTATTTATCCAGAGGTGAGGATTTGCTTTTGCCTTGGAAGCCCCTTCAAAAACCATTTGAGTGTCTGGCAAAGAAATGAAAATCATGAATCAGCTGTAACCATTTAGGAGTGAAATTCTCTCTGAAAATTTAACTTGGTCTTGGCAACAGAAAGGATGTTTCCCTTGTCATGGTGACCCTTGTTATCCAAGTATTTGCAGGAGGCATTCTCCAAAGTGGCATACGAGGAGCCTGATATTTTTTGAAAACTTTTTCAAGGCGAAGATGACATCTCAGAGAGATCTCATCTTCCTGAGAGTCAAGGTGCTGAGACAACCCGACATTACAAATAAAACCACATTTCAGAGTAGAAATTGATCCATACCAACTAATGACTTGCTCGTTCTGTTTTCTCTTGGGAAAAAAACTAAACAGTTTGGCAAGGAACTATCCTTGACTATGCAGTCCTAAAGGTCTTTTTCAAGGTAGTTTATCCTGTAAGAAGTGAAAGAAGTGGTATTTTGTGATGGTGATTTGGCTGCATGTCCATTGCCTGCTCTGTTGTTCTGTGTCTGTAGTGTCTTGTGCTAGTCATGCACCTCAGACAGTGCAAGATGCTTCCTTTGATCTATCATGTCAGCAGTGGGAGAGGTCCTTAGCCTAACAGAGGTCTGACTGAAAGAACAGCCTTCAAAGTGAGTGTCATTTTCAGAAATAACCATGCTCTGCCAGATCTGTATGGGGTTTTTTAATCGCCTGCTGCTGACAGAACGTTTCTTGTCATTTTTGTTTTTCTGCGTCCCATTATCCTCTTTTTCTTTCTCCTTTGAAGTATTTACACACAGTCTCAATCTCCACATCTGGGTTTTGAGGAGGATTCTGCAGCAGTTTACAACATACCTAATGACAGAGCAAGATCCTAAAACAACAACAAAAAAAAAAACCACGCTGTGGCATAGTCCCAGTTCTTTCTCTCTCATTGCCTCCCACCTGCTCTCCATTATCCAATATATTTGTTTTGGAGTCATGCTGATTTAGATAGCCGTCTCCAGCTTTAATTCAGATGGCGTAACTGATCCGACCACATGTTACATACTAAATGATTTAGAAGACCACGCTGTGGTTCTCAGTTCATCTTTCAGTAAGCATGTTTTGACATTGAGTCAAATAATCCTATGAAAATCCTTTCATAAGGATTATTTGTCATAATGACAGTGTTATCTTTTGTTGTTTGCAGCTGATTTTTTTGATCATTGTTTAATTGGGATAGGCATATTGTCACATTACAGATCACTTTACATAAAAGGAAACCACAGAAATCTATCAGCATTATTAATCCCTAATTAAAATATATTGACATCATACTTAATGTATGAAAAGAGCTGAATTAAGCCTTTTTAAATTAGAAAATTCACTTTAGGCAGAAATAGTGGCTGGAAACATAGACATTTTTCTCTTCTAGTAGACAATGATGAGTATAATTTTACTGATATGACAGCTACAAGAACATTCTGTGCCTTTGATTGAGCTCTGTACTGCTCTTCCTATGACCTTGAGAACTCACTTGTGTAAGAATTCAGTTTTGTAAAAGGATATATTCTTGAGTCACAAGTAGGAGGCCTAAATTAAATGAGCTAACACCTTAGATGTAGTTCTCTATCTCCAAAACATTAAAAAGAAAAAACAAGGAATACTTTTAATCATCACTGCTCAGCTTTGCATCCCAGAGAAAGAAATAGAAGCACAGGCTGCCAAAAAGAAACCCCAAACAAACAAACAAAAAAAGCTTTAGGAGCATCACAGGCAGAGACTAGAGAGAAAAATCTGGGTTTTACCACTATAGACCTCTCCAGGAAATGGCAAACTTTAATCTTAGAACCAGAAACCAGTTGCATAGTGCTTTCTGTTTCCTATTCATGGATTTTGTCTTGCCAAAAAGATGATAAACTCTTCTGGGGCATTGATGTCATTTTTGGAATGCTAAGCACCTATCATGTGGCAGGTACCCTTCTACAGCCTGGATATACAGATGTGAACAATTTAAGCAAAGTCCCTTCCCCAGGACCTCCTAACATCCATTCAGTGGAAGTATATTAGGACCAGTATATAGCACTATGAAATGTTCTTGCATATTGAAACCTTTGAAGAGGCAACTTATCAATGAGCTGCACATACCCCAAAATATGGAATAGCCTTGCAGCCTAAGATGACTGCTTTGGTCATGGGAGTGAGGGAAGGTAGATAAATCTAACTGTGACTCATAGAATGTGATAGAAATCAGTAAAATTAGTATCAAGGACAGCCTTGAAGGACATGGACTAAACATGCAGATTTGCAGATTTAAAGAGAAAGCATGAGAAAAGAAGTTGGAGGGAAGTGGCCTTCCTAGGGGAAAGGAGTGAGATTTTAAGGCTATGCAATCTCAGGTCTTTTTGTATCAATCAATCGTCCCTGAGCCCCACAGCCTACTTCTGTGTAAAGGTAGTCAGAAGGAGCTGGATATGAGATTCCTTCTCCCTACCCAAACTCCAGATGGGTTGTTCCAACAGCAGGTTTCCCAGCTGAGGCCTCTTAAAGAATGACCTCCCTGAAAGAATTTCAGAGCTGTGCCTTCCCACGTTCTGTCCAAGATTTTTAGAAAAAAAGATGGTATTTAGCTAACCTTCCTAAGTTGTTACAACTTGCCAATCACTCATGTTCTTTACATATATGATCTCACTTAATACAAAAACCTCAGGCAGTGAATGACACTGATAATCCCAGGAAGGTAGAGCTCATAAGAAGCAGAACCATCAGTCAAATGCAACCCAGGCAGCTGTCTCCAGATCTGTGTTCTCGATTAGCATGTTTAATTTACTCAGGAACAGTTACTTTCTGTTTTAGTTAACACCAAAACATACATTTTTATGGTTCCGATCTCAATTAAATAAGTAAAGCATGTTGTCACATCCTATTTGGCCCTGGTTATGTCTTTTTTCTTTCTCTTCATTCTAATTTTTGACTCAGTTTAGTTCTACAAACATTCATTGAGCAACTACTCCATGCTCATCACAGTGATCACTGCTATGGAGACCCATCATCTTCCCTGAAAGAGCTTACCATCCTTTGGGGGAGACAAAACGTATACAGAGAAAACAGAGGGCCATACCATTGCAATATAGTATATCAGGAAATACCAGAAGGTGTGATATCAACTGTCTTAGTCCATTGGAGCTGCTCTAACAAAAATACCAAAGAGTAGGTGGCTTAAATAATAAACATTTATTTCTCACAGTTCTGGATTCAGGGTAATCCAAGATCAAGGTGTCAACAGATTCAACATCTATTGAGTGAGGGCTTTTTCCAGATTGAAAGACAGCATCTTCCCACTGTGTCCTTACATGGAAGAAGTTACATGAGAGCTCATCAGGGCCTCTTTTATAAGAGAACTAATCCAATTCATGAGAGCTCCACACTCTTGACCTAATCACCTCCCAAAAGCGTCACCTCCTAAAAGCCTCACCTCCTAATACCATCACCTTGGGGGTTAGGAGTCAACATATGAAGTTGGGAGGACACAGTCAGACATAGCGCCAACTGTATATAGAACTACAAAACGAATGCAGAGTAAGGAGCTGCATTGGTAATAGCATCTGCCTTACAACAGCCACCGGGAGGGCTTAGCACTTTCAACCACCAAATACTGGCTGTGTGCTTGTGTCAGACATTCTGTCAGGGCCAGGAAGGGTGCAAATCTTAACCAAAACCTGAAAAAAATATAGGGCTGTGAGTGCCCAAGTATACTGTGAAGGGAGGAACTGACAGAGACCTAGAGAGTTGATAAAGGTATAGTGAAAGAAAAGAAGACAAAATAAGCCAAAAAGTACATGTTTATGCATTTGAGGTTGGAAGGGCCTAGATGGGGAAAATTGGACTTAAAGCTCATCTTAAGGAACTAGCAGCTTCTGGTTCCCCTCATCGTATTGACACTGCTCTTCTCTCTGTAGAAGACCGCATCTCAGAACAGTCTGTAACTTCCCAGAGATCACCTAAGTTCTAATTTTCTGTTTTAAACCTGTAGAATTCACCATTATAAACTCTCACGGGCTCACGTCCTTCCATTCCAACAGCCATTGCTCTACTGTCATCTAGACAATTGCTAATAGTGTCCTAGCTGCTCAGCCTTCTTTCATTATATAGAAGCAGAATAGTAAATGGAAAGCATACCTTTTAACAGCTTCTTATTTTGAAATAAACTTACAGAAAATTTGGAAGTGTAGTATAAAGAAATTTTGTCCTGGACCACTGAAAAGTAAGATGCCCCATCATGCTGAATTCTTTAGAGTACATTTCCTTTAAACAAGGACATTCTCCTAATAATCACAATAGGACCCTCAAAATCAGAAATTAACACTGATATATTACTTAATCCTCAGACCCTACTCAACCTTCACCAATTCTCCTAATAATGGCCTTTATAGTAAAAGCATCTAGTACAGAATCACATGATAGGATTAAGTTGTCATATCTCTTTAGTTTCCCTCAGTCTTTCCTTGACTTTCATGACCTTGATACTTTTGAAGATTTCATGCCAGCTCTTTCAATGTATGTTTCTTGGTTTGGCTTTGTCTGACGTTTCCTCATGACTAGAATTTTGTTATGCTGCTTTGGCAGGAACACAAGAAAATCATGCTATGTTTTCATCGTATCCAATCAAGTAGCATGAGTTTCTATGTGTGCCATGACTGATGATACTCACTGTGATGACTTGATTGAAAAGGTGTCTGCCAAGCCAGGGTTCTTTGCTGTTTTTCCTTTAAGTGCTTTATGGGGAGGTACTTTGAAACCACATTTTGTCCTGTTCCTCATTTGTATTCTCAGCAATGCCTAGTGGAGTTCCTGGCATCCAGTTTTTTAACTAAATTAATGGAGAGCTTCAAATCACCAAGATTAAAATTTTGAAGTTTGTTCTATAAGCAATTTGTAGTAATTATAAATTTGGGGGGTATGGTAAAGACACTGAAAGTGGTTGTAATAGAATGATTAATTGGACTGCTCCATGTAAGATGAATTAGAATAGGAATTTTAAAAGGAGATTTTGTTGTCTTTATTTGGTTAACTAGATAGAGTCATCCACATTTTTGTTTATAATATGATTTCAAATAATCAGGGTTGGGTAGGCCAAGCTCCGTTTACTCTCCAAATGATAATTATTTGTTTTAAATATGGGCGGGGAAAATGGCTTTGGTTAAATGTCCACATAAACAGAAATAGCGATGGGGCTAAGCAGGGGAGAGCATAAAGATGATGAGTCACAGAACAGGTGGGAAAAGGACTACAAAAGGAAATGGGAGGTGGCCTAGCGACCCATTTCCATTTTGCTCAAGGCCCTAATGTCAGCTGGTATCCCACATACGATGCAAATACCCAAGTTTAAAAGGCAGGAACAGTTGAAAAGGCAGCAAATCTCAGCTTCCTCCAATTCAAGGCTTTCCCCCCTTTTCCAGCCACTTCTAGAAGGAAGAGAAAAGAATGAGAATGAGCAGTGATTCTACAGCCCTCACCCTTGTGCCTCTGCTCCCTACCTCCCTTATTTACACAGTTTATTGCATTATACAAAGGATTTCCCTATCACAGGAACCAGTGTTCTGTGCCTCTGTGAAGATCAAAGGACTTGCAGAAGACTGTTAATTTATTTCCTACCTTTGAAAGCTTTGTATTTCTTCCTTGCTCCTATGTGTACTAAAGGATAGGAAGTTTGAGAAGGTGTAGCTTTGTCCCACTGAAGAAGAGTGTATATCAGGTTAACAATGCCCTGTGTCATAAATGATGATAATATCTAGCAAGCCCTTTGGGAGAGGCAGTGTTTCCTTTGTAATTAGGGTATTCTCTCCATTTCCTTGCACTGTGGTTTGCAACCATAGCCCTGCCAAAAGTACATCTGGAATATATATATATATCCGGAAATACAACAAGGTGTGATACCAACTGTCTTAGTCCACTGGGGCTGCTCTAACAAAAATACCAAAGAGTAGGTGATGTAAACAATAAACATTTATTTCTCACAGTTCTGGATTCAGAGTAATCCAAGATCAAGGTGCCAACAGATTTGACGTCTGTTGAGTGAGGGCTTTTTCCAGATTGAGAGATGGCATCTTCCCACTGTGTCCTTACATGGTAGAAGTTACATGAGAGCTCCTTGGGGCCTCTCTTATAAGAGCACTATATATATATATGTGTGTGTGTGTGTGTGTGTGTGTGTGTGTGTGTGTATACATATATATATTTTGTCCAACTTATTAGCAGTAGAAAGCCCCAGTGTATAGAATCCTGTTTAGGAGGCTACAGACAAATTTCCCATCTTGTTGCCTTCTCTGAATGGCTCAGAGAATGATGTCTACAGTTGTGTGCTGTGATATGGAAAGGTTTTATACTAAGGTTCATCAAAGCCTTAAAAGGACAAACAGAATAGAATAAATAAGAAAGAAAGTTTGCCTGTATCTTCACACATGCAAAACTTGAGTGGGCTTGGAATATTGGCAATGGACAGTCAGGCCTCCTTTCCCTATAAAATTATAATGAGAGAACATGGTAAAAATCTGAAGATTGTATATTTCTAAATCTAAATCCTCTACCCTAGAAAGGAGAGATGGTAGGACATCATGGCCATGGGATAGTGCAGCGGTGTGTGGCAGGCTAGTGTCATTGTCCTGAGGCCGAATTCACAAATAAGACTTGTCTGGGTCTTTTCTTCCACCTGGTCTCGTATGTGTGTGTGTGTTTGTGGGGGAGGAGCAATTAATGCTTTCATTGGTAGAAGTATAAGACCTGGATAATCTATTCCTGGAAAATCATTCCCTGAACAGTCTAGATAAAATTTGATACTGATCTTATTAGGTCACATATATAAAAATATTAAATGGTTTAGGAACAAATATTGATGATATAGTTAAGGTAGAACAAGAGTGGGACAAAGAGAATTCAATGGACTCTTATGAAATACAACATCCCAAAAGTTTGAACGTTTTAAACAAGACCCCAAACACTGGTACCCTGACACTGTAATAGTCAACCCTGTGATTCACATGGGCCCCAAGACGTATTTTGAAAAGCAACATGAGTCAACATTAGACAGGGTGGTAAAATCTGGGGGCCAATATAATTTGACAGGGCTTTGTTAAAAGAAGATTTCACCAATTTCACTGACTCATGCACTTTGCCTTAAATTTTTGCTTATTTGACAAGATTGTTCCTTTTTCCTTTTGAGCTAGTACTCAGGGCTTATTTATGGGTACCCTCAGGTTCATGATGGAATGTGACCAGATGGGACGAACAGCCATAATCCTGCAAGATTTGTGATGTGCATTTGCCTGGTTCAAACACATCAGTGAATGGTTTGCAGCAGCCTTTCTTCAGTATGACAGACTCTTGTATTGACAGTGTCTTCCATCAAAACTATGCTTAACCCTCTTGCTGCCAAACCCTTTTCCCCAGATGACTTACTGTAATGCATGAATGGTTCATCCAATGAAAACAGTTGCCCACTTGTTCTGAGTAGGCTTAGAACAATGGAAGTTATATATTTAGGTACTCTGAGTTTCTGGGTTCATTTGTAGGACAAAAGTAATAAATTTACATTGACTTTTGCATTTTAGATAGCACTGAAAACTAAATGTATTCTTTGTTCAATAAATACTTAAAGAGGTAGAGTAGAAAATAAGATAGATGCCCTCATGGAGTTTATATTATTCTCCTCATAGAGAAGAAAATCAGCAAATAAAAAAGTAAACAAGATAGCTACAGATGGTGATAAAGGCTATGAAAGAAATAAACGGATTATATAGAAGAAATGCAATTCTTCGGGTGTTCAGAAAAGACCTCTCTAGAAAGGTGATAATGAGCTTATTAGTTGAAGAATAAGAAAGCTAGCCATGCAAAGGTCTCAAGAGAGAACATTCCAGGCAAAAATCATAGCAAGTGCAAAGGCGAATTTGCCAAACTGAGCTTAGCTGTTTGATGGAAATAAATAAAGCTGGTCTAGCTGGAGTGAAGCGAATGGAGGGAGGAAAAGTAAGATACGCAGTCTGAGAGCTACAGCTGGGGCCAGCTCATACAGTGGCTTAGAGAACAGAAGAAAAATGTAGGGCTTTGTTCTAAGGGCAATGGGAAGCCATCATCTTGTTTTTAAGCAGAGATGTGGTGTGATCTAAACACTCTTGCCTCTAGGGACAGAGAGGGTCTCAGCCATGACACAAAATCAGTATTGAAAATGCTCTACCCCAAGGCTCAATAACTTTGACTAGAAGCCTAGTTTCTCCTGAAAATTTAGTACAACTAGTGTTTAGTGTCTATTCCTTACTTAACGCTGAACTTATGACCAAAGGCTAGGATTGTTACAATTTAGAAGTTTTCAAGAAGGCACCTACGGAGCCAGAATTCAGACCTCTGAGGGGGGCACTGGCTGATACTGGTGCCCCAGGAGCTCTGAGCAGACACCCTGCAGAACTGAGATCAGACCTCTGAAAATAGGGGGTGGGGGAGGTTTGCTGGCCAGATGGTGCTGATCTCTCTGAAGTTGTACAATGTTGCTGGTTCAGATTGGGTAAGAAAAACTGCAGATTGAACTGCTGCTACTAGAGCCAACTGATGCAATCACAGGTATGTAAGAGGCAGCAGCAAAGCAAACTTCATTTTCAAGGAGTGAAATGGAAGCTGCATGAATCACTTTCATTCATATCCTATTGTTCTTACAGGCATAAACACAACTAACTCTTGGTAAACATGCAACTCAATGGGTGGGAGCAGAGATGCACAGATGTGCAATAGAGAATAACCTGCAGGCTTCACCTTCCACTAGTTAGTTTCCTTTATATTGAGAACATGCAGAGTGCCCATTAGTCTGGCAAATTGATTACATGTGGTACAACTAAATCTGTTCAGGACACTCTCTAACCTCTGGTGGCACTCAAGCCTCATCACTCGGCTCTATTTCCAAAAACAAAGAATCCTATTATATAAACCAAAGATAAAATGTAGCCCACAAAGAGGTACAAAGTTAGAGGGGGTGTTCAGAACCATAAATGCAATTTACTAGGAATAAAAGCTCCTTTTTATTATCGTCTCCCCCAACCATGGCAAGGTCTGGCAGGACCAGGTCAAGAAGACATGGAAAGAGGTGGCTCAGTGAAGCTCAGCCTCAGGCCTTAGGAGGAAAGAGTCCTATTCTCCTCACGGTCCAGGTGCTAATCTCAAGGGCCAAGGTCAGGTAAATTCCTAGATAAAAAGCCTATGCAGCAAACCCTCGGCCCTGCTCTTTTCTGTGTTTTGGTCTAAAGGAAGCAAGAGGATCTTGACATTCACAAATAGTCCCTCTCAGTTCACCAAAGTCTGAGTCCAGATAGGGGTTTGGGAGCCGAGCTCTAACTGATAATAGAATAGCATTTTTTCCTGGAGTGTGCTCATAGCTGGGATGCTTTCATATGTGTCAGTGTAGCTAAGCTGAAAGTAGACTTCCCAGAATTCCCATCCACTTCTGAGTGAGGGTTGGCCCCAGGAGAAATTGCTGGAGATTTGGAAGGCAGAGGTAAAGAGGCAGCAAGTCCTCTCTAAGGTCTGAGCTGGGGCCAAGTACCTGCAGGTCACACACATGATTACTGACCTCCTAGCTGAGTCTCCTTGTTCACCTTCTTCAAGTTCTGTGCAGGAGTGTGTGTGGAAGCGCAGGATGTCCACTTCTTCTGCAGGTAGCCACATGCTGGAGGTGGAGCCAGTTCTACTCTGTCCTTCCTCTCCCCTCCTCAAGCCCAGAGGATCTGCAGGGACTCCAGCCCCAGACCAGAGGCAACACTCTTTCCTAAACTTGTTCCTGAGCTCCCACGAACACAGAAACTCCATCTCCCATAATAAATCCCTTATTCCATATCACCTGAACCTTAACTAATATAATCCAGATCATGTTATGCAACCAAGTTATGCCTAAACCTTAACAACAAGGTTTATTTCTTGCTCATGATCCATCCACATCTCTGTTCTGCATGGTGTTCACTCTGGGGTCCAGGCTGAAGGAACAGCCTCTGTTTAGAACATTGCCAGTTACCATGGCAGATGGAAGCAAGATGGAACTACACACTGCTTCAGGCTCTGCCTCACAGGGACTCATAGTTCCTTACACACTTCTTGGCGAAAGCAATTCCAACAGAAATGCTTGGATTTCACAGAAAAATGGGTGAATGTAATATCATATGTGTATGGTTTTTCCTGACACCAAATATGTGTGATTTTTCCATGCCAGTTCTGTAATTCTCTAACACCAGCTGCTTGTCCAACAATCCAATTCAATCCTGACACTAACACCCAGAGTTAGCAGAGACCTCACAAGTTAAGGAATCACTCCTGCAATTCTGCCCGACTTCAGACACCAGCTACAAATGGGATGCCCAGACTGCCCATACTTCTGCCTGGCTGACTACAAATTCAGAGGTTTCCTTGAGCCCCTCCTTAGGTTCAGTAATTTGCTAGAATGACTCATAGAACTCAGCAAAGTGCTTTACTTAAAATTACCAGTTTAATTTAAAGACTACAACTCAGGAACAGCCAGATGGGGAGATGCATAGGGCAAGGTACGGGGATGAGGGGGCTTCCATGTCCTCTTTGGGTGCAACCTTCCCAGCTCCTCCATATGTTCATCAACTCTAAGCTCCCCACACACCATCATTTAGGGGTCTTTGTAAAGGTTTCATTATGTAGACGTGATTGATTGAATCATTGGCCATCGATGACTGAACTCAATCTCTGGCCCCTCTCCCTTTCTTGGAAGTTAGGGGACAAAGCTAAAAGTTCCAACCTCCAGTTACACGGTTGGTTTTTCTGGTGACCAGCCACCATATTGAAGCTATTTAGGGTCCTCCCCAACTCTAAGAGTTAGCATATATAAGATAATAAATTCCAAGGGTTTAAGGAGCTCTGTGCCAGGAACTGGGGACAAAAACCAAATATTTATTGTGGGTTGATTTGGGGTTGTCAACTTGACCAAATTAAGGGATACTACCTGGTATGGCATTGCTTATTCTCAGTGCTTCAGTAGGCACTGAGCCCAGCCCTCTTCTGCTGATAGCAAAAAACTAAGTGTTTTTGCTTGTGATTCGGACGATTGGACTGCCCCAGCTGTGTCTGTGGAGGTGTTTCTGGAGATTGGCATGTGAGTCAGTGGACTGAGTAGAGAAGATCTAGCCTCCATGCAGGCAAGGGCCATCTAGCAGGCTGGGGCCAAATGGAACAAAATGGCAGAGGAAGGATGAATTTGGGCACTCTCTCCCAGAGCCGGGTCAACCCTCTTCTACCCTGGGATGGAAGAACTCCAGATTCTTCAGCCTTTGGCCTTTGTGACTCACACCAACAGCCCCCAGGCTCTCAGGCCTTGAGCTCAGACTGAGAATTACACCATTGGCTTCCTTGGTTCGGAGGTCTTTGGACTTGGACTGAGTCATGCTAAGGGCTTTCCTGGTTCTCCAGCTTGCAGACAGCCTATCATGGGACTTCTCAGCCTCCCTGATATAGTTTGAATATGTGTCCCTGCCAAATCTTATGTTGGATTTTAATCCCCAGTATTGGAGGTGAAACCTAGTAGGAGGTGACTGGACCATGGTGGTGGATTTCTCATGAATGGTTTAGCTGTTTCCTGTTGGTGCTGCCCTCATGACAGTGAGTGACTTGTCATGAAACCTGGTTGTTTAAAATTGTGTGGCACCTCTCTTATTCTCTATTGCTCCCATTCTTGCCATGTGAGATACCAGCTCCCCCTTCACCTTCCACCATGAGTAAAAGCTCCCTGAGGCCTCCCTAGAAGCCCAGCAGATGCTTGTCCATGCTTCCTGTACAGCCTGCAGAATCGTGAGCCAATTAAATCTCTTTCTTTATAAATTACCCAGTCTCAGGTATCTTTATAGCAGTGCAAGAATGACCTATTACACTCCCTAATCAAGAGAGCCAATTCCTCTACGTCCTTTTTCATGTGTCTCTCTATATGCTGTATCAGTTGTGTCTCTCTGGAGAACCTTTACTAAAATATTTATTTTTCATTATACCACAATATGTCACAGTGTTAAATAGATAAGTAGACAGACACGTAAGCACATATACATACACCCTTCAGGAATAGCACATGGTTTGCAGCAAGCCAAAAATTCAGGTTTGAAAATCACCACTGTCTTTCTCTCTCCATCACAAATATCTAACTATATTGTTCCTTCAGCAATATTTTCGGGACCCAAATTAGGCATAAACATGGTATTTGGTGTTGTTTTAAGACCAAGTCATTCATGTTGTTTATTTTTATTATTTTTTAGTAGTTCTCATCTGATACTAAAATGCCCCATTTGATTTCAGCTACAAGATGAGAAAATATTTATTGGAGAAATGCTTGAGTTAAGTATTAGGTTACTTCTGAATCTTGAGACTCAAGAGGAAAATGATTATTTTTTCCACTCTAATATCTCAAAAGTAGACAAATATTGAAGTGGCTGTGAGGAATTGATATTATAAGCCCTTGAGAAATGAAGGACTGTATGCTCATAAAACTACTTCTACTTTATAGCTATGTTATAATCAATACCCCTTATGTAATAATATTACCAGTAGGTTTCTCTGTGTATTTCAAACAAACAGAAAGTTAGCTTGAGAACTTATAAGATCATTACTCTTTACCATAAAATTGTTTATCTGTTTTTCTCCTACTAGGCTACAAGCTTGCTGATTTGATGGGCTGCATTGTGTTCATTTCTGTATCCCCAGCAGTTATCATGGTGCTTAGTATAGAATAGATGCTCAACAAATGTTTTACCAATTTTAAGATGCACACATTTTTTATATTTTAACACCTCTCTGAAATTGGGATGCATCTTACAATTGATAGTGGCTTACGTCACTGTCAGCCAGGTGTGAAAATCTTTAATTTATAACTCCTGATAAAAATCAAAAAAGCACCAACTTCACAGCATAGTCAATTTGATAACATATGGGTAATTAATAAATGATTAAAAGGTTAACTTCCTAGAGTTGTTTATTATAATATTGATTCAAACATATTTTAAAAGGGGATGTCGTGAGTATGACATTAGCATTTTGTAATTTCACAGCTTCATAAATTATACAGTTTAAATCAAAATCTACTTATTGTCATCCTTTTCTTTTAACTAATTCAAACAAAAATACAACTGTACAAATGGAACTTATTTTAACTAAATTGATTGCCTTTATTCTTTATGTTACAATATAATTAAGAAAGAGGCCCTTCTCTTCAGAGATTTTATTTTTCTTTTCTTTTCTTTCTCTTTTTTTTTTTGAGATGGAGTCTTGCTCTGTCACCCAGGCTGGAGTGCAGTGGCACGATCTTGGTTTACTACAAGCTCTGCCTCCCAGGTTCATGCCATTCTGCTGCCTCAGCCTCCCGAGTAGCTGGGACTACAGGTGCGTGCCACCACGTCCAGCTAATTTTTTGTATTTTTAGTAGAGGCAGGGTTTCACTGTGTTAGCCAGGATGGTCTTGATCTCCTGATCTCATGATCCATCTGCCTTGGCCTCCCAAAGTGCTGGGATTACAGGCATGAGCCACCGTGCCCGGCCATCATTTTTTATAATATGCTCAAAAGATGTGTTTCACATTAATTTGTGTTTTGTATTAACCCCATTGATACATATTGAGCACCTATACTCAGCACATAGTCTGCTAAAAGCCATGAAGGTAAAAGTTATTTTTCTATCCCCATGACTTCTGAGGCCCTTAAGCCACAGGCAAAACTTCTACTAGGCAAACAGCATTTTGTCTCCCAAGCTTTGGTAGGTAACCTGCCACTGCTCCTATTCCATTTATGAATTTCAGTCTACTTAGATGTGTATGCTGCCATTTCTCTGTTTCTTCACTTTTAAGCTTGGTTGTTTTAATAGGTGGGGGGGCAAGGGACAGATTTTATTATAAACTCCATGACCATGTTTGTTTAATTTGGAAGGATATGGAAGAAAGAGAACTAAGAGAATTTTTTAACAGTGTGTTTACATATTGTGCATAAAGTATTGAGATAAAAAGGAGAAAAAGTCTGATTTTAAAGCAACACTCCTCTTATTACATCAGATGATCAGAAATGCCAGCTTGAATTCTTCACTGCCCATTTCATCAGCTGCAGTCATTATAGGCTTTAATATAATCCCAGTAGTCTGTAAATTTACACCAAGGCAACTCCTCATATCATACATAAAAAGAATATTCAAATGTGCCCACTCTTTTCCAATATTCTAGTAAAAATCAAGAATGCAATCCCATTTCCAATAGCCACACCAAAAAAATAAAATACTTAGAAATACATCTAACCAAGGAGGTGAAAGTTCTATGCAAGAGGAACTACAAAACACTGCTAAAAGAAATCATAGATGATATAAACAAATGGAAAAACATTCCATGCTCAAGAATTGGAAGAATCAATATCATTAAAACAGCCACACTGCCCAAAGCAGTGTACAGGTTCCATGTGATTCCTATCAAACAGCCAACGACATTTTTCACAGAACTAGGAAAAACTATTCTAAAATTTATATTGAACCGTAAAAGAGCCTGAATAACCTAAGGAATCCGAAGCAAAAAGAACAAAGCCGGAAGCTTCACATTACCTGATTTCAAACTATACTATAAGGCTACTGTGGCCAAAACAGCATGGTACTAGTACAAAACAGACACATAGACCAATGGAACACAATAGAGAGCCAAGAAATAAAGCAGCACACATACAGCCATCTCATTTTCAATAAAAAATAAGCAATGGAGAAAGGACTCCGTATTCAATAAATGGTGCTGGGATAGCTGGCTAGCCA
The DNA here is from genome assembly GCF_028885655.2 of Pongo abelii. Lineage (NCBI taxonomy): Eukaryota > Metazoa > Chordata > Mammalia > Primates > Hominidae > Pongo > Pongo abelii. The sequence continues at coordinate 82,672,241 of NC_071992.2, read as the reverse complement.
TATGCAGAAGAATGAAAACTGGACCCCTACCTTTCACCATATTAAAAATTAGCTCAAGATGGATTAAAGATTTCAATGTAAGACCTCAAACTATAAGAATTCTAGAAGAAAACCTAGGAAACACCATTCTAGACATTAGCCTTAGGAAAGAAGTTGTGACTAAGCCCTCAAAAGCAATTACAACAAAAATAAAAATTGACAAGTAGAACCTAAATAAAGAGCTCCTGCACAGCAAAAGAAACTATCAACAGAGTAAACAGACAACTTACAGAATGGAAGAAAATATTCACAAAATATGCTTTTGACAAAGGTCTAAAATCCAGGCTCTATAAGAAACTTAATTCAACAAGCAAAAAACAAATAACGCCATTAAAAATGGGCAAAAGACATGAATAGACATTTCTCAAAAGAAGATATACAAGTGGCGAACAAACATGTGAAAAAATGCTCCACATCACTAATCATCAGAGAAATGCAAATCAAAACCACAAGAGATATCATCTCACACCAATCAGAATGGCTATTATTAAAAAGTCAAAAAATAACAAGATGCTGCCAAGGCTGAGGAGAAAAAGGAATGCTTATACCCCACTGGTGGGAATATAAATTAGTGCAGCCACTGTGGAAAGCAGTTCTGAGATTTCTGAGAGAACTTAGGACTGCCATTTCACCCAATAATCCCATTACTGGGTATATATTCAAAAGAAAACAAATTGTTTTACCAAAAAGACACATGCACTCACATATTCATTGTAGCACTATTCACAATAGCAAAGTCATGGAATCAACCTAGATGCCCATCAATGGTGGATTGAATAAAGAAAATGTGGTACATATATACCATGGAATACTATGCAACCATAAAAAAGAATGAAATAATGTCCTCTGCAGCGAAGGAAAGAAATAACTAAAATCAGAGCAGAACTGAAGGAAATAGAGACACAAAAAAACCCTTCAAAAAATTAATGAATCCAGGAGGTGGTTTTTTGAAAGGATCAACAAAATTGATAGACCACTAGCAAGACTTATAAAGAAGAAAAGAGAGAAGAATCAAATAGATGCAATAAAAAATGATAAAGGGGATATCACCACCGATCCCACAGAAATACAAACTACCATCAGAGAATACTACAAACACCTCTACGCAAATAAACTAGAAAATCTAGAAGAAACAGATAAATTCCTCGACACGTACAGCCTCCCAAGACTAAACCAGGAAGAAGTTGAATCTCTGAATAGACCAATAACAGGCTCTGAAATTGTGGCAATAATCAATAGCTTACCAACCAAAAAAAGTCCAGGACCAGATGGATTCACAGCCGAATTCTACCAGAGGTACAAGGAGGAACTGGTACCATTCCTTCTGAAACTATTCCAATCAATAGAAAAAGAGGGAATCCTCCCTAACTCATTTTATGAGGCCAGCATCATCCTGATACCAAAGCCGGGCAGAGACACAACCAAAAAAGAGAATTTTAGACCAATATCCTTGATGAACATTGATGCAAAAATCCTCAATAAAATACTGGCAAACCGAATCCAGCAGCACATCCAAAAGCTTATCCACCATGATCAAGTGGGCTTCATCCCTAGGATGCAAGGCTGGTTCAATATACACAAATCAATAAATGTAATCCAGCATATAAACAGAACCAAAGACAAAAACCACATGATTATCTCAATAGATGCAGAAAAGGCCTTTGACAAAATTCAACAACACTTCATGCTAAAAACTCTCAATAAATTAAGTATTGATGGGCCGTATCTCAAAATAATAAGAGCTATCTATGACAAACCCACAGCCAATATCATACTGAATGGGCAAAAACTGGAAGCATTCCCTTTGAAAACTGGCACAAGACAGGGATGCCCTCTCTCACCACTCCTGTTCAACATCGTGTTGGAAGTTCTGGCCAGGGCAATTAGGCAGGAGAAGGAAATAAAGGGTATTCAATTAGGAAAAGAGGAAGTCAAATTGTCCCTATATGCAGATGACATGATTGTATATTTAGAAAACCCCATTGTCTCAGCCCCAAATCTCCTTAAGCTGATAAGCAACTTCAGCAAAGTCTCAGGATACAAAATCAATGTACAAAAATCACAAGCATTCTTATACACCAATAAGAGACAAACAGAGCCAAATCATGAGTGAACTCCCATTCACAATTGCTTCAAAGAGAATAAAATACCTAGGAATCCAACTTACTAAGGACGTGAAGGACCTCTTCAAGGAGAACTACAAACCACTGCTCAGTGAAATAAAAGAGGATACAAACAAATGGGAGAACATTCCATGCTCATGGGTAGGAAGAATCAATATCATGAAAATGGCCATACTGCCCAAGGTAATTTATAGATTCAACACCATCCCCATCAAGCTACCAATGACTTTCTTCACAGAATTGGAAAAAACTACTTTAAAGTTCATATGGAACCAAAAAAGAGCCCGCATCGCCAAGTCAATCCTAAGCCAAAAGAACAAAGCTGGAGGCATCACGCTACCTGACTTCAAACTATACTACGAGGCTACAGTAACCAAAACAGCATGATACTGGTACAAAAACAGAGAGATAGATCAATGGAACAGAACAGAATCCTCAGAAATAACGCCACATATCTACAACTATCTGATCTTTGACAAACCTGACAAAAACAAGAAATGGGGAAAGGATTCCCTATTTAATAAATGACGCTGGGAAAACTGGCTAGCCATATGTAGAAAGCTGAAACTGGATCCCTTCCTTACACCTTATACAAAAATTAATTCAAGATGGATTAAAGACTTAAACGTTAGACCTAAAACCATAAAAACCCTAGAAGAAACCCAGGCATTACCATTCAGGACATAGGCATGGGCAAGGACTTCATGTCTAAAACACCAAAAGCAATGGCAACAAAAGACAAAATTGACAAATGGGATCTAATTAAACTAAAGAGCTTCTGCACAGCAAAAGAAACTACCATCAGAGTAAACAGGCAACCCACAGAATGGGAGAAAATTTTCGCAACCTACTCATCTGACAAAGGGCAAATATCCAGAATCTACAATGAACTCAAACAAATTTACAAGAAAAAAACAAACAACTCCATCAAAAAGTGGGCAAAGGACATGAACAGACACTTCTCAAAAGAAGACATTTATGCAGCCAAAAAACACATGAAAAAATGCTCACCATCACTGGCCATCAGAGAAATGCAAATCGAAACCACAATGAGATACCATCTCACACCAGTTAGAATGGCGATCATTAAAAAGTCAGGAAACAACAGATGCTGGAGAGGATGTGGAGAAATAGGAACACTTTTCCACTGTTGGTGGGACTGTAAACTAGTTCAACCATTGTGGAAGTCAGTGTGGCAATTCCTCAGAGATCTAGAACTAGAAATACCATTTGACCCAGCCATCCCATTACTGGGTATATACCCAAAGGACTATAAATCATGCTGCTATAAAGACACATGCACATGTATGTTTATTGCGGCACTATTCACAATAGCAAAGACTTGGAACCAACCCAAATGTCCAACAATGATAGACTGGATTAAGAAAATGTGGCACATATACACCATGGAATACTATGCAGCCATAAAAAATGATGAGTTCATGTCCTTTGTAGGGACATGGATGAAATTGGAAATCATCATTCTCAGTAAACTATCGCAAGGACAAAAAACCAAACACCGCATGTTCTCACTCATAGGTGCGAATTGAACAATGAGAACACACGGACACAGGAAGGGGAACATCACACTCTGGGGACTGTTGTGGGGTGCGGGGAGGGGGGAGGGATAGCATTAGGAGATATACCTAATGCTAAATGACTAGTTAATGGGTGCAGCACACCAGCATGGCACATATATACATATGTAACTAACCTGCACATTGTGCACATGTACCCTAAAACTTAAAGTATAATAATAAAAAAAAAAAAAGTCCTCTGCAGCAATATAGATGCAGCTGCAGGCCATTATCCTAAGCAAACTAACACAGGAACAGAAAACCAAACCACATGTGCTCACTTATAAGTGGGAGCTAAACATCAAGTACTCATGGACATAAAGATAACAACAATGGACACTGGGGACTAACAAAAAGGGGAGAAAGGGACGGGGGAAAGGGTTGAAAAACTAACTGTTGGATACTATGCCCAGTACCTGGGTGATGGGATCATTCATACCCTAAACCTCAACATCACACAATATACCCAGGTAACAAACCTGCACATGTAGCCCCAAATCTAAAAAGTTGAAAAAGAAAAAAAAAACAATAGAACTATCAAATGATCCAGCAATTTCACTTCTGAGTATTTATCCAACAGAATTGAAATCAGGATCTCAAAGAGATATTTGCACTCCTGTGTTCATGGCAGCATTATTTACAATAGCCACAACATGGAAGCAACTTAAATGTCCATTGATGGAATAATGGACATAGAAAATGTGGTTTATATACGTACAAGGGAATATTATTCAGCCTTCACAAGGAAGGAAATCCTGCCATTTATGACACCATGGATGAACACTGAGGACATTATGCTAAGTGAAATAAACCAGACGCAGAGGAAAAAATACTATATGATACCACTTATGTGAGGAATCTAAAATAGTCAAATTTACTGAAGCAGAGAGTAGAATGGTGGTTTCCAGGGGCTGGAGAGATGGGGGGGAAATGGAGATCATTAGTCAAAAGGTACAAATCTTCAACTGTACATGATGAATAAGTTCTAAGGATCTACCATATAGCATAGGGCCTATAGTTAGTGATACTGTATTGCGTAAAATTTTTCTGAGAGGGTAAATTTTATGTTAAGTGTTTTTGTCACAAAAAGAAGAGTGTGGGAGGAAACTTCAGAAGGTGATGAATATGTTTATAGCATAGATTGTGGTGATGGTTTCACAGATGTATACTGTACAGCTTTTGTATGTCAATCATACCTCAATAATGTGGTTTAAAAGGAAAATAAATGATACTACAAGTAAGATTGCCTAGGCTTCATAATCTTTCAAACACTCTTGTTACTTTAGTCTTGCTCCCTCCTCCTCTTCTCCTTATTTTCTTCCTTTTACCTCTCAAAAAATTATCTAAATCCTTAGATAAGCAAAATCAGTATATTTCTGATTATTTTTGTAGGCATAAATATGATTGCTCTCATTTTTAAAAGCCTTCTCAAGTTAATTTTCTTATTCATAACATTTTCTTAACATTATGCTCCACTCCATCATTTTCTTTTGCTTTTTCAAAATTAGTCTCAATATCATTATGTGGATCCTAAACACCATGCAATTTTTTAAATTAAATTTCAGACAGCTGTAAATTCTATTCTGTCTCACAAGGCACTGTGTCCTCAGGACCCCACAGGGATGCACAGTCCCTAGTCCCCTGACACGAGGGTCACAGGACCCAAACCTACAGGTGATCCTGACTCGACTAATCCCTGGAACCGCCGTATCTGGGACCTCACCTGAGCTGGTGTTTCTGCACAGAGATGCCAGCTACAGATTGGACGCAGAGGCAGTGGGAAATCCCTCCAACATTGCCCACCACCCCTGTTCCTGAGCTGAATTTACCTCCCCTCCCCGAAGACAGACATGTGCAATAGCAGCATGGAATTTAATATTTTCTTTGCCGTATAGAACATTTTTCTTACATTAAAAGCTCATATTCTGGATATAATTTTAATCACATACCATCTTATAGGTGTTCTTCCTTTGTTTTTTAGTTGTTATCTTTCTTATAAGAAAAAATAATATTCTACTGGGCACAGTGGCTCATGCCTGTAATCCCAGCACTTTGGGAGGCCGAGATGAGCAGATCACCTGAGGAAAAAGACCAGCCTGGCCAACATGATGAAACCCCATCTCTACTAAAAACACAAAAAAATATTAACCGGGCATGGTGGCACGTGCCTGTAGTCCCAGCTGCTCAGGAGGCTGAGGCAGGAGAGGTGTTTGAACCCAGGAGGTGAAGGTTGCAGTGGGCAGAGATCATGCCGCTGTGCTCCAGGCTGGGCAATAGAGTGAGACTCTGTCTCAAAAAAAAAACAAAAAAAAAAAGAAGAGAGGAGAGGGGAGGAGAGAAGAGGGGTAGGGAGGGGAGGGGAAGGGAAGGTAGGGGAAGGGGAAGGAAGGAGAGGAAAGGGAAGGAAAGGAAAGGAAGGAAGAGAGAGGGAGAGAGAGAGAGAGAGGAAGGAAGGGAGGGAGGGAGGGAGGGAAGGAAAGAGACAGAAAGAAAAGAAAAGCTCCCTGGTCTAAAACAAGAATCTGGTAACTCTGTTGCTAAAGGTTTTCCTGAGCATCGTGTAGAATATATAACACAAGGAATAGAATGAAACTTTAAAATTCTATTTCCTTCCTTCCTTTTAAAATGTGGTCTAAAAGTAAAAAGACTATGTATTATCAATTTGCAAAGTAATATATAATCACCAGTAAATATTGTAAATTAACTATGAATGGAGAATTCTACTTTTAAAGACCATGCATAAGACTATAATTCGTGGGGCCGAGCGTGGTGACTCACACTAGTAATCCCAACACTCTGGGAGGCTGAGGGGGAGGATTGCATGAGCCCAGGAGTTCAAGACCACCCTAGGCAACATGAGGAGACTTCATCTCCACAAAAAATTACAAAATTAGCTGAGCATGGTGGCATTCACCTGTGGGCCCAGCTACTCCAGAGGCTGAGGTGGGAGGATTGCTTGACCCTGGGAGGTCGCTGCAGTGAGCCATTATTGCAACACTGCACTCCAGCTGGGGGACAGAGTAAGAATCTGTCTTAAAAAAAAAAAAAAAAGACTATAATTCATTACTTGTTAAAAGTGTAAAAAGTTTAAATTTTATAATATGTTTATCTTAGTCTTTTTTCACTTTCATATATTTAAACATCTACCATGTACGAGGAATATGCTTAGACTGAATCAGGTATAGTTCATTTAAAACTTGGCCTTCAGCTGGGCGCAGTGGCTCACGCCTATAATCCCAGCACTTTGGGAGGCCGAGGCGGGCGGATCACGAGGTCAGGAGATCAAGACCATACTGGCTAACACAGTGAAACCCCGTATCTACTAAAAATACAAAAAATTAGCCGGGTGTGGTGGCGGGCGTCTATAGTGCCAGCTACTCGGGAGGCTGAGGCAGGAGAATGGCGTGAACCCAGGAGGCAGCTTACAGTGAGCCATGATGGCGCCACTGCACTCCAGCCTGGGCAACAGAGCGAGACTCCGTTTCACAAAAAAAAATAAATAAAATAAAAAATAAACTTGGCCTTCAGCATCACCTGGGATTTTGTTAAAAATGTAAATTCAGCTGGGTGCAGTGGCTCACACCTGTAGTCCCAGTGACTTGGAAGGCTGAGGCAGAAGGATTGCTTGTGCCCAGGAGTTGGAGGCCACTGTGAGCTGTGATCATGCTACTGCACTCTAGCCTGGGCAACAGAGCAAGACCCTGTCTCAAAAAAAATGATAAAGTAAATCCTCAAGCTAAGCATGGTGGCACACACCTGTAGTCTCTGCTACTTGGAAGGCTGAGGTCACAGGATTTCTTGAGCCCAAGTTTGAGGCCAGCCTGGGCAACACACAGAAACACCCATCTCTAAAAATAGACAAATAAGTGTAAATTCCTAGACTCCAACCCTGGTTTACTGAATCAAGAACTCTGGATGTGGGGCCCAGCAATCAGTGGTTTAACAAGCTCTTCAAGCTGATCCTGATGTACCTTAAGGTTTAGAACCAGTGGTATACAAGAAACAAAAGCAGTTACATGCAATGTTGAAAGTGCCACAATAAACGTGTCTACAAAGACTATGGGAAAAGGAAGAAACAGCAAATAACTGTCTGGGAAAATTAAGGAAGGCTATACAGAGAGGTAACATTTGAACCAACCTTGAGGGACAGTAGGGTTTTATTTTTTAACAACAAATCTTTAAGGAGCACGTGCTATCCTAGTCACTCGGCCAGACTGAGAAAGCTTAATAAACAATCATTTCATAAAACTCGTTGAGCAATAACTAAGGGGCAGATTTACCAGGAAGCTAACCAAGCTGAAGCTTCAGGTTCCTTCGCTTGCCTGGGGCTCTTCCAATCCCGTTTATATTTTTGTAATCATAATTGCGTACTCTTTTTCTTACATTAGACCCCACATTGTATAAGCCTCAGTGAGAGGTGACAGCATGCTGGCGGTCCTCACAGCCCTCGCTCGCTCTCGGCGCCTCCTCTGCCTGGGCTCCCACTTTGGTGGCACTTGAGGAGCCCTTCAGCCCACCGCTGCACTGTGGGAGCCCCTTTCTGGGCTAGCCAAGGCTAGAGCCGGCTCCCTCAGCTTGCAAGGAGGTGTGGAGGGAGAGGCGCGAGCGGGAACCGGGGCTGCGCACGGCGCTTGCGGGCCAGCTGGAGTTCCGGGTGGGCGTGGGCTTGGCGGCCCCGCACTCGGAGCAGCCAGCCGGCCCTGCCAGCCCCGGGCATTGAGGGACTTAGCACCCGGGCCAGTGGCTGCGGAGGGTGTACTGGGTCCCCCAGCAGTGCCAGCCAACCGGTGCTGCACTTGATTTCTCACCGGGCCTTAGCTGCCTTCCCGCGGGGCAGGGCTTGGAACCTGCAGCCCGCCATGCCTGAGCTTCCCATCCCCTCCATGGGCTCCTGTGTGGCCCCAGCCTCCCCGATGAGCGCCACCCCCTGCTCCACTGCACCCAGTCCCATCGACCACCCAAGGGCTGAGGAGTGCAGGCGCACGGTGCAGGACTGGCAGGCAGCTCCACCTGCAGCCCCCCTGCGGGATCCACTGGGTGAAGCCAGCTGGGCTCTTGAGTCTGGTGGGGACGTGGGGAACCTTTATGTCTGGCTCAGGGATTGTAAATACACCAATCGGCACTCTGTATCTAGCTCAAGGTTTGTAAACACACCAATCAGCACCCTGTGTCTAGCTCAGGGTTTGTGAATGCACCAATCGACACTCTGTATCTAGCTACTCTGGTGGGGCCTTGGAGAACCTTTGTGTCCATACTGTGTATCTAACTAATCTGGTGGGGACCTGGAGAACATTTGTGTCTAGCTCAGGGATTGTAAACGCACCAATCAGCACCCTGTCAAAACAGACCAGTGGGCTCTACCAATCAGCAGGATGTGGGTGGGACCAGAAAAGAGAATAAAAGCAGGCTGCCTGAGCCAGCAGTGGCAACCCGCTCCGGTCCCCTTCCACACTGTGGAAGCTTAGTTCTTTCGCTCTTTGCAATAAATCTTGCTACTGCTCACTCTTTGGGTCCACACTGCTTTTATGAGCTGTAACACTCACCGCGAAGCTCTGCAGCTTCACTCCTGAAGCCAGCAGGACCACAAGCCCACTGGGAGGAATCAACAACTCCAGACGTGCCGCCTTAAGAGCTGTAACACTCACCGTGAAGGTCTGCAGCTTCACTCCTGAGCCAGCGAGCCCGCGAACCCCCCAGAAGGAAGAAACTCCTAACACATCCGAACATCAGAAGAAACAAACTCCAGATGTGCCACCTTAAGAACTGTAACACTCACCGCGAGGGTCCATGGCTTCATTCTTGAAGTCAATGAGACCAAGAACCCACCAATTCCGGACACATCAGGTTTCCACAAAACCTGAAACCACCTCACTCTTGACATGTTTTGGGGTGGGAGGGATATAGTAAGGAAGCAAGAAAGACCTTCCAGCAAAAAAACCCATCCTGGCAGGGGATGGAGGCAGAGGGGGATGAGTCTGTCTGTGTGACTGGCAGAGGAGACGATGAAAAGGTGCATGACCAGAGAGCTCAGATGTGCTGTCAAGGAGTTTGGACTTTATCTTCTACTCGATGGATGACAGAGATTTTTCAGTAGGTGGCTGCATTTTAAAAAGATAACGGTAGGCCAGGCGAGGTGTTTCACGCCTGTAATCCCAGCACTTTGGGAGGCCGAGGTGGGCGGATCACCTAATGTCAGGAATTCAAGACCAGCCTAACCAACATGGAGAAACCCCTTCTCTACTAAAAATACAAAAATTAGCTTGGCGTGGTGGCACATGCCTGTTCTCCCAGGTACTTGAGAAGCTGAGGCAGGAGAATTGCTTGAACCCAGGAGGCGGAGTGCAGCAAGCCGAGATCACGCCATTGCACTCCAGCCTGTGTAGCAAGAGCAAAACTCCATCTCAAAAAAAAAAAAAAAAAAGTAACAGTAGCAACTGTGGAAGGAAACAGATTAATGAAAGACTAGAGCCCGGGACATGAGTCAGCAGCATAATGAAAGAGACCAGCAAGAAAACATTGAAGGTGTAGGTTCAGGCAATGGGGCTGAATGTGAGGGACATTTCAGAGAGAGAATCTACCTGAGAACCAATTAGAAGGTAGACCAGGAAGTAGCATTAAAAGTGGTCTTTAGATTTATAGTTTGGGTGCATTATAATGTGGATAACAAATCTCTTGACTCAAAGAAAAATATGGGAGGAGCATTGGGGTTTGAGGAGAAATTAATGAGCTGTATTCTGGATAAGGTGAATTTTTCTACATTATTCTTCTGTCATTCTGAAAACATATATATGAAATTCTAATTTAACTACTTTTTGAAAAGAGCTGCTACACATTTGAAAGAAAAATCACTTCTACATAACCTGGTGCTTTATAATTATAAAATATCATTATTCCAAAAATCCTTATAGTCTATAGTCATTAATTAAATCAAAATTTCTTTCTAAAAATATAAAATGGAATTTAAGTATACAGGCAAAAGTCTTTCTTGTTGATAAATTATGAATCAAACAGGCTTTAAAATAATTTGGTATACTCTTTGATGGCCCCCCAAGAAAATGGATCTAAAATATCTGCAAATAGCTTCTAGGATGAAAAAGGGCAGAAGACTACCCATGTATATCATTAAGTGAAAGGCAGCTGAGTGGGTAAGGAGGGCGAGTAACAGTAAGCTCTGCTTGCATCCTGGTGGAAGTTGGGGATTAAGGGAAGAAAGTTTAAGTTGTACGAAAGATATATATATGGCAAAAGCAGTGAATTACATCTGCAATCCACATCAAAGGACAAGAAACAGATTTGGTGCCTTGATAAAATTATATGAATTAGACATTTAGCAAAGCGTAAAGCAGCATGATGTCTCAAGAAAAAGGTCATCTAAATGTCCCTGAAGGACTGTTTGCTGAGATTATTCAGAAAGACTCAACTCCTCAAGGATGAGGGACATCTGTTTTTGGTGCATGAGCTTTTACAGCGCCCATTAGACTTCATGACTTATTCATTGCCATTTAACAGGAAAACGATTGCCAGGGTGCCCCACTCCTAATTTAGTGCTCTGTTTGCTGGGTCATGACACTGCTGTGCACAACAGAAAGAAACAATGGGTGCTCCAGAGTTGCCATGAAATTCATCAGGTCAGCTTAGCATCCATGAAAGCGTTCCTTCCTGTAACAATGAATTGGTACACCTGGGATTCTGACAGTACACCCTGACCACATTTCTGCTCTTAGGATTAGGTGTAACCCTCTCCCTGGATTTATCTCAAACCTGATTAAAGTTAATTCTCCTGGTTCTCTGAGTTTTTTAATAATCCTGCAAGCTAAAGGTTATTTTAGATATTCATAGAGTCATCACCTGCTCAATCAAATGGTCAGGAATTTTAAAAAATAATAGTGGCGGCTGCGTGCCGTGGCTCATATCTATAATCCCAACAGTTTGGGGGGCCTAGGCAGGAGGATCACTTGAGACCAGGAGTTCGAGACTAGCCTAGGCAGCATAGAAAGACTCTGTCTCTACAAGAAAACATTTTTTTAATCAGCCAGGCATGGTGGCGTGCACCTGTAGTCTCAGCTACTCAAGAGGCTGAGTCAGAAGGATCACTTGAGTTTAGGAGTTGGGGGCTGCAGTGAGCTATGATCACACTACTGCACTCCAGCCTGGGCAACACAGCAAGACCCTGTCTCTTAAAAATAATAATAATAATAAAAATAGTGGAGGGGGAAAAGGGAATTGTTGTTTGATGGGTATAAATGAAAATGGTCTGGAGATGTGTTTCACAACAATGTGAATATATACATATTTAGTACTGAATTGTATACTGAAAATGGTCCATGGTAAAAATAACATTAGGGCAAAAGTTCTCATTATTTATCATAAATTTTGCCACAAGAAACCCCCAGGCCCTTAATGGATGCCTCAGAACCACAAGCTCTCCCAAGGAAATCTGTCTTCCCATTGCTATTTTTGTGTAGTTTCTGGTCTGATTATTGAATCTTTAACTGTGTATTTGTCAAACAGAAGTTGAGCAGTATGTTCAGTCAACAGCATATAATCTGAAGCTATATTAAAAAGAATTATGTGTCTGCTGCCGTAAGAAGTTGTGTAATTCATAAACCAAGCCCCTTGATATCGTGCTGCAAAGCAAGGGTTAGTGATTCCAAAATCAAAGCCAAAAACTGTCTATTCTTCAGCATTCCTCATCACAGAGGAAAACAAAAACGTAAGTGACTTGAAATAGCATGAAGATAGACAATCATTTCTATTTTGCTTGAGAATATAAGTGGCTTTGCTGTAATGCAGTATATGCATCCCAGAAAATCTTGTCTTCCATAATATTACACACTAAAAATAGCAGGGCTTTTGAGAAAAATTGGATTAGCCACAGACTACTCAAACCTATGACAGACTACTAATAACAACAAGAAGAAGAAATCCTAATAAAATACTAGCACAGTTTAAAAGGTGTGTCAAGTTCTTAACAAATACTACAAATACTAAATAATTAATATAGATATGGTTAATATAGGTTCTTATTCTAGTAAATAGCAGCAGTTTGATGGAAAGGGGTGAGGAGGGCTGGGGTCACTGAGCTTTGTAGAAACAAGGACAATATTCAGAAAGATCAGGGAAGACCAAGCAAAGGGGACTTCCAAGGCAGAACAGTGGCCAAGCTGAGCCTAGAGTGAGAATATGGGTTGAATAGGAATCAAGAACTGCCTAACTTCCTCTGTGCCTTGCTTGGCTCTACTGCATCAGTACATCTTATGTTCAGCTGCTGTTATCTGGCAGTGTAAAAGATTAATGTGCTGGGTGGATCGTATGAACCAATGCAAATTTGATATCCTTTTGATATTACCCTAAGTTACCAATCATGGCAAAGCTCCTTTGAATTACAGAAATACATATTCTACCAGAACAGACTGTACCTGCATTTGAACATTTTCTGAAAAAGCACGTGTATAGATTTAACTCAGGACAAATTACGAATCAACTCGGTTCCAATCCCTGCATGAGTACCTGTCCACAAATCCTTCTCTGCAGCCAAATAAGTGAATTTTCATCTAAAACTGGTGGAAGACTTAACCTTTCTCAAAGAGCCACTGAAACTGAGTAGCTGGTTTAGTGCTACTAAGAACATCTGATACACAAAGTAAACAGAGAAAATTTCAGTGTCTTCAAAACTGTTGTAAAATTTGATGTTAATTTGTCAGTAATGACTACTGGAAAAGAGCAGTCATTAAATGCAGAGGACTTTCATAAAGTGTGGTCCTCAGGCAAATGACTGCAGAGCTGCCTAGTGGACTTGTTAAAAAGGTAGATTCCTGTGGGCCCAACCCAGGGCCCTTGACATCAGGTTAGCTGGCAGTAAGTAGGTAATAGGTGCCAAAATCTTAACTTTGTTGAGCTACCCAAATGAGTCTGGTGCTCTCTAAAGTTTGAGAAGAAATATTATACTGGTTTCTTGCCAGATAATACAAATGGACATAGTGGATAATCGTTGTCTCATAAGATATTTTTCAGATCCAACCAGGCAAGATGCCCAAATAGGAACAGCTCCGATCCACAGCTCCCAGTGAGACCAATGCAGAAGGCAGGTGATTTCTGCATTTCCAACCGAGGTACCTGGTTCTTCTCATTGGGACTGGTTAGACGGAGGGTGCAGCCCGCGGAGGGCGAGCCAAAGCAGGGTGGGCTGTCGCCTCACCCTGGAAGCGCAGGGGGTTCAGGAACTCCCTCCTCTAGCCAAGGGAAGCCCTGAGGGATTGTGCCATTGTAGCAGGACAAGCCGCAGACAAAACCCCTCAGACACCGAGTTAAAGAAGAAGGGCTTTATTCGGCGGGGAGCTTCAGTAAGACTCACATCTCCAACAACCGAGCTCCCTGAGTGAGCAATTCCTGTCCCTTTTAAGGGCTCACAACTCTAAGGGGGTCCACATGACAGAGGGTCATGATCGATTGAGCAAGCAGGGGGTACGTGACTGGGGGCTGCATGCACTGGTAATCAGAACGGAATGGAACAGGACAGGGATCTTCACAGTGCTTTTTTTATGCAAATAACCGATTAGGTCAGGGGTCAATCTTTAACTACCAGGACCAGGGTGTGGTGCCAGGCTGTCTGCTTGTGGATTTCATTTCTGCCTTTTAGTTTTTACTTCTTTCTTTGGAGGCAGAAATTAGGCATAAGACAATATGAGGAGTGGTCTCCTCCTTTACCATGAGGGACTTTGCCGTGAGGTATGGTGCACTCCAGCCCAGATACTATGCTTTTCCCATGGTCTTCGCAACCCACAGACCAGGAGATTCCCTCAGTTGCCTACACCACCAGGGCCCTGGGTTTCAAGCACAAAACTGGGTGGCCATTTGGGCAGACACCAAGCTAGCTGCAGGAGTTTTTTTTCATACCCGGTGGCACCTGGAATGCCAGTGAGACAGAAATGTTCCCAGTGGTGCCTGGAACACCAGTGAGACAGAAACGTTCGCTCCCCGGAAAGAGGGCTGAAGCCAGGGAACCAAGTGGTCTAGCTCAGTGGATCCCACCCCCATGGAGCCCAGCAAGCTAAGATATCCTGGCTTGAAATTCTCACTGCCAGCACAGCAGTCTGAAGTTGACCTGGGACACTGGAGCTTGGTCGGGGGAGGGGCATCCACCATTATTGAGGCTTGAGTAGGTGGTTTTCCCCTCACAGTGTAAACAAAGCTGCTGGGAAGTTCGAACTGGGTGGAGCCCACCACAGCTCTGCAAAGCTGCTGTAGCCAGACTGCCCCTCTAGATTCCTCCT
Source organism: Pongo abelii (assembly GCF_028885655.2). Lineage (NCBI taxonomy): Eukaryota > Metazoa > Chordata > Mammalia > Primates > Hominidae > Pongo > Pongo abelii. The sequence goes on along the minus strand of NC_071992.2, from coordinate 82,657,229 downwards.
CTCTGGGCAGGGCATCTCTGAAAGAAAGGCAGCAGCTCCAGTAAGGGGCTTATACATAAAACTCCCATATCTCTGGAACAGAGCACCTGGGGGAAGGGACGGCTGGCGCAGCTTGAGCAGATTTAAACATTCCTGCCTGCCAGCTCTGAAGAGAGCATCAGATCTCCCAGCACAGCACTTGAGCTCTGCTAAGGGACAGACTGCTTCCTCAAGTGGTCCCTGACCCTCGTGCCTCCTGACTGGAAGACACCTCCCAGCAGCGTTCGACAGAAACCTCATACAGAAGAGCTCTGGCTGGCATCTGGCAGGTGCTCCTCTGGGATGAAGCTTCCAGAGGAAGGAGCAGGCAGTAGTCCTTGCTGTTCTGCAGCCTCCACTGGTGATACCCAGACAAACAGGGTCTGGAGTGGATCTCCAGCAGACCTGCAGAAGAGAGACCTAACTGTTGGGAAAATAAAAAACTAACAAACAAAAAGCAATAGCATCAACATCAAGAAAAAGGACACCCACGAAAAAAAACCCATCCAAAGATCAACAACATCAAAGACCAAAGGTAGATAAATCCACGAAAATGAGGAAAAACCAGCACAAAAGGCTGAAAATTCCAAAAACCAGAATACCTCTTCTCCTCCAAAGAATCACAACTCCTCACAAGCAAGGGAACAAAACTGGACAGAGAATGAGTTTGATGAATTGGCAGAAGTAGGCTTCAGAAGGTGGGTAATAGCAAACTCTTCCAAACTAAAGGAGCATGTTCTAACCCAATGCAAGGAAGCTAAGAACCTTGATAAAAAGTTACAGGAAATGCTAACTAGAATAACCAGTTTAGAGAAGAACAAAAATGACCTGATGGAGCTAAAAAACACAGCATAAGAACTTTGTGAAGTATACACAACTATCAATAGCTGAATTGATTAAGCAGAAGAAAGGATACCAGAGATTGAAGATCAACTTAATGAAATAAAGCATGAAGACAATATTAGAGAAAAAAGAATGAAAAGGAATGAACAAAGCCTCCAAGAAACATGGGACTATGTGAAAAGACCAAACCTACATTTGATTGGTGTACCTGAAAGTGACAGGAAGAATGGAACCAAGTTGGAAAACACTCTTCAGGATATTATCCAGGAGAACTTCCCCAACCTAGCAAGATAGGCCAATATTGAAATTCAGGAAATGCAGAGAACACCACAAAGATACTCCTCGAGAAGAGCTACCCCAAGACGCATAATTGTCAGATTCACCAAGGTTGAAATGAAGGAAAAAATGTGGGCAGCCAGAGAGAAAGTTCAGGTTACCCATAAAAGGAAGCCCATCAGACTAACAGCAGATCTCTCTGCAGAAACCCTACAAGCAAAAAGAGAGTGGAGGCCAATATTCAACATTCTTAAAGAAAAGAATTTTCAACCCAGGATTTCATATCCAGCCAAACTAAGCTTCTTAAGTGAAGGAGAAATAAAATCCTTTACAGACAAGTAAATGGTGGGGGACTTTGTCACCACCAGGCCTACCTTATAAGAGCTCCTGAAGGAAGAACTAAATATGGAAAGGAAAAACCAGTACCAGCCACTGCAAAAGCATACCAAAATGTAAAGACCATCGACACTATGAAGAAACTGCATCAATGGGCAAAATAACCAGCTAACATCATAATGACAGGATCAAATTCACACATAACATTATTAACCATAAACGTAAATGGGCTAAATGCCCCAATTAAAAGACACAGACTGGGCTGGGCACAATGGCTCATGCCTGTAATCCCAGCATTTGGGGAGGCCGAGGTGGGCAGATCATGAGGTCAGGAGATCAAGACCATCCTGGCTAACATGGTGAAACCCTGTCTCTACTAAAAATACAAAAAATTAGCCGGGTGTAGTGGCAGGTGCCTGTAGTCCCAGCTACTCGGGAGGCTAAGGCAGGAAAATGGCATGAACCGAAGAGGCAGTGCTTGCAGTGAGCCGAGATCATGCCACTGCACTCCAGCCTGGGCAACAGAGCGAGACTCTGTCTAAAAAAAAAAAAAAAGACACAGACAAATTGGATAAAGACTCAAGACCTATTGGTGTGCTATATTCAGGAGACCCATCTCACATGCAAAGACACACACAGGCTCCAAATAAAGGGATGGAGGAATGTTTACCAAGCAAATGGAAAGCAAAACAAAAACAAAACAAAACAGGGGTTGCAATGCTAGTCTCTGATAAAACAGACTTTACACCAACAAAGATCAAAAGAGACAAAGATGGGCATTACATAATGGTAAAGGGATCAATGCAACAAAAAGAGCTAAATATCCTAAATATATATGCAGCCAATAAAGGAGCACCCAGATTCATAGAGCAAGTTCTTAGAGACCTACAAAGAGACTTAGACTCCCACACATTAATAATGGGAGACTTTAACACCCTACTGTCAATATTAGACAGATCAATGAGACAGAAAATTAACAAAGATATTCAGGATTTGAACTCAGCTCTGGACAAAGCAGACCTAATAGACATCTACAGAACGCTCCACCATGAATCAACAGAATATACATTCTTCTCAGCACCACGTTGCATGTATTCCAAAATTGACCACATAATTGGAAGTAAAACATTCCTCAGCAAATGCAAAAGAAGAGAAATCATAACAAACAGTCTCTCAGACCACAGTGCAATCAAATTAGAACTCAGGATTAAGAAACTCACTCAGAACTACACAACTCCATGGGAACTGAACAGCCTGCTTCTGAATGACTACAGGTAAATAATGAAATTAAGGCAGAAATAAATAAGTTCTTTGAAACCAATGAGAACAAAGACACAACGTACTAGAATCTCTGGGACACAGCTAAAGCAGTGTTTAGAGGGAAACTTATAGCACTAAATGTCCACAAGAGAAAGCAGGAAAGATCTAAATTCAACACCCTAACACAATTAAAAGAACTAGAGAAGCAAGAGCAAACAAATTCAAAAGCTAGCGGAAGACAAGGAACAACTAAGATCAGAGCAGAATTGAAGGAGATAGAGACATGAAAAATCCTTCAAAAAATCAATGAATCCAGGAGATGGTTTTCTGAAAAGATTAACAAAATAGACCGCTAGCCAGACTAATAAGAAAAGAGAAGAATCAAATAGATGCAATAAAAAATGACAAAGGGGATATCAACACTGATCCCACACAAATACAAACTACCATCAGAGAATACTATAAACACCTCTACTCAAATAAGCTAGAAAATCTACAAGAAATGGAAAAATTCCTGGACATATACACCCTCCCAAGACTAAACCAGGAAGAAGTTGAATCCGCAAATAGACCAATGACAAGTTCTGAAATTGAGGCAGTAATTAATAGGCTACCAACCAAAAAAACCCCAGGACCAAATGGATTCATGCCAAATTCTACCAGAGGTAGAAAGAGGAGCTGGTACCATTCCTTCTGAGACTATTCCAAAAAAAAGAAAAAGAGAGACTCCTCCCTAACTCATTTTATGAGGCCAGCATCATCCTGATACCAAAACCTGGCAGAGTCGCAACAAAAAAAGAAAATTTCAGGCCAATATCCCTGATGAACATCGATATGAAAATCCTCAATAAAATACTGGCAAACAGAATCCAGCAGCACATCAAAAAGCTTACCCACCACGATCAAGTCAGCTTCATCCCTGGGATGCAAGTCTGGTTTAACATACACAAGTCAACAAATGTAATTCATCACATAAACAGAAACAATGACAAAAACCACATGATTATCTCAATAAATGCAGAAAACTCCTTCAATAAAATTCAACACCCTTCATGCTAAAAACACTCAATAAACTAGGTATTGACGGAACGTTATCTCAAAACAATAAGAGCTATTTATGACAAACCCACAGCCAATATCATATTGAATGGGCAAAAGCTGGAAGCATTCCCTTTGAAAACCGGCACGAGACAAGGATGCCCTCTCATCAATCCTATTCAACATAGTATTGGAAGTTCTAGCCAGGGCAACCAAGCAAGAGAAAGAAAGAAATGGTATTCAAATAGGAAGAGAGAAAGTCAAATTGTCTCTGTTTGCAGATGACGTGATTGTATATTTAGAAAATCCCATCGTCTCAGCCCAAAAACTCCTTAAGCTGATAAGCAACATCAGCAAAGTCTCAGGATACAAAATCAATGTGCAAAAATCACAAGCATTCCTATACACGAATAATAGACCAACAGAGAGTCAAATCATGTGTGAACTCCCATTCACAATCGCTACAACGAGAATAAAATACCTAGGAATACAACTTACAAGGGATGTGAAGGACCTCTTCAAGGAGAACTACAAACCAGTGCTCAAGGAAATAAGAGAGGACACAAACAAATGAAGAAAGATTCCATGCTCATGGATAGGAAGAATCAATATCATGAAAATAGCCATACTGCCCAATGTAATTTATAGATTCAATGCTATTCCCATCAAGCTACCATTGACTTTCTTCACCGAATTAGGTAAAACTACTTTAAATTTCATATGGAACCAAAAAAGAGCCCACACAGCCAAGGCAATCCTAAGCAAAAACAACAAAACTGGAGGCATCACGCTACCTGACTTCAAACCATACTACAAGTCTACAGTAGTATGGTACTGGTACCAAAACAGATATATAGACCAATAGAACAGAACAGAGGCCTCAGAAATAACCCCACACATCTACAACCATCTGATCTTTGACAAACCTGACAAAAACAAGCGATGGGGAAAGGATTCCCTATTTAATAAATGGTGTTGGGAAAACTGGCTAGCCATATGCAGAAAACTGAAACTGGACCCTTTCCTTACACTTTATACAAAAATTAACTCAGGATGGATTAAAGATTTAAATGTAAGACCTAAAACCATAAAAACCCTAGAAGAAAACCTAGGCAATACCATTCGGGACATAGGCATGGGCAAATACTTCATGACTAAAACACCAAAATTAATTGCAACAAAAGCCAAAATTGACAAATGGGATCTAATTAAACTAAAGAGCTTCTGCACAGCAAAAGAAACTATCATCAGAATGAACAGGCAACCTACAGAATGGGAGAAAATTTTTGCAATCTATCCATCTGACAGAGAGCTAATATCCAGAATCTACAAAGAACTTAAACAAATTTACAAGAAAAAAAAAACCCATCCAAAAGTGGGCAAAGGATATGAACAGACACTTCTCAACAGAAGACATTTATGCAGCCAACAAACATGAAAAAAAGCTCAGCTCAACATCACTGGTCATCAGAGAAATGCAAATCAAAACCACAATGAGATACCATCTCACACCAGTTAGAATGGTGATCATTAAAAAGTCAAGAAACAACAGATGCTGGAGAGGATGTGGAGAAATGGGAACACTTTTACACTGTTGGTGGAAGTGTCAATTAGTTCAATCATTGTGAAAGACAGTGTGGCAATTCCTCAAGGATCTAGAACCAAAATCCCATTAGTGGGTATATACCCAAAGGATTATAAATCATTCTACTATAAAGACACATGCACACATATGTTTATTGCAGCACTATTCCCAATAGCAACCCAACCAACCCAAATGCCCATCAGTGATAGACTGGATAAAGAAAATGTGGCACATATGCACCACGATATACTATGCAGCCAGGAAAAGGAATGAGTTCATGTCTTTTGCAGGGAGATGGATTAAGCTGGAAACCATCATTCTCAGCAATCTAACGCAGGAACAGAAAACCAAACACTGCATGTTCTCACTCATAAGTGGGAGTTGAATAATGAAAGCATATGGGCACAAGGCAGGGAACATCACACACCAGGGCCTGTTGGGGGGTGGGGGGGCAAGGGGATGGACAGCATTTGGAGAAATACCTAATGTAGATGATGGGTTGATGGGTGCAGCAAACCACCATGGCACGTGTTTACCTATGTAACAAACCCGCACGTTCTGCATATGTATCTTAGAACTTAAAGTATAATAAAAAAAAGATATTTTTCAAAGCATGTGCTATTAATATCTGATACAACCTCATAACAGGCACTGGACAAAGGGAAGGCAGTGCAAGAATAGACTTCAACAAGCACTGCCTGATACTGCCAAAGGATATTACACATGAGACATTAACCTTCAATGTGCATCTATTCTACGAGTGAACATTCAGGAAAGTACTGGTTATTCACATCTTGGATATAGGTAGGTTGATAACCAATTTACAACAGTTGGGAAGTATCAGGAAAAGAACTGTATATGTACTTTAAACCTGCATATACCTGTATAGCAAGAACAGTTTCATAAATATTGAACTGCTTGCCTATTGGATGGTGATAAGCCACTGGCCCTGCCACCTTGATCCCTTCTCTGAGCTCTTCCACCAAGAGCTAAAAGCCCAGAACACAAGGGGCTTCCACAACTCCATTCCAGGATATGGCCAGCATGTGCTATGATTGGACAGTGTCCATGATATATTCATTATTTTTTAAAATATCCCCCTTACCCATGAGATCCCTGAAGAACACCTATGTGCAAGGTCCTTGAGCCTGGCAGGACCTTCACTCTGTGCACATGATGTCGTTGGCAGCTTTCCATTCCAACAGGAACACTGGACGATCTACAAGCTTCAGTCTCCTGCAGAGAGCATGCTCTGTTTTCTTCTGGTCCCTGTAGCCATCTCTGCCCAGAGAAACCCGAATTCCTTACCATTCAAGAACTGCTTTGTCTTTACCTCTTGGCACCTTTTCGTCAACCACATCATTTTCCTACTGTGGCTTGCCCTACATAGGATGAGACCTACTTGATAGGGAAAAGACTGATAAACTTCTTTAAGACAGAGTAAAACCCTTCAGGCTTTGGTACCCTGGGCCAGTGCTTCAGAGTAAGAAGGGAAACATTCTACTTAGGAAGAGAGTGAGGAGTTGAGGTTCCCTGGGAAAAATCCCAGAAAGATCAAGGAGCAGAAGAGGGATTTGGGAGAAGAACACTATTGAAAGAGGTTTGTTTGCCATGAAGAATGCAACATAAATGCCCTTCTTTTCTCCTTATAAATCTTTTACTGAATAGTAAAGTCTATATTGCTCACTAATGCTTGTGCAATAAACTTAGTTCTGCAATCAGAGTAGGTACCAGTGAAAAGCAGAGGCTATCTGTGTGGATACTCTAGCAACTGGAAGATGATAGGACAGCTGATATCCGAACTATAGTGCCTGAATTCATTTAGAAATTCACTCATTCATTACTTATTTGTTTATAACTTTCTCATACTATCAGGAGGTAAAGTCATGCCAATCAGTCTATAGCATCAAGAATGAATGTTCTTTGTTATATAAAAATCTCAATCAGCTGAACATGTGGGAATTTTTAATCTCTTAACAGTTAACAATTATCAATCTAAAATAACAAACTTGCCTTTGAGTGTGTCCAGTCATCCTCATTCTACCCTTCTTACAGCCACAGCAATTCAGCCATTTCCTTGTCCCAGGCAGATGACGATCTGACTCCAGGATATAGAGATGGAGGTGAGATTGTGAGGGCAAAAGGTACCTCTGCTGTCCCATTCCAGATGTGATAAATTCCATGATTGAGTGGTTTTTCTTTCAGTTAAACTAGAAACAAGAGTAACAAAGGACCATTTTATTACTTCCTAAAGAAAATCTTACCTATATAATGCCTGATTCCTAGTGAGCCTGGAATAAGTCATTGTTTGGCTAGAAAGAGTATTCAAGAGGGCTGGCACTTATATTTACAAGTATACATGTAAAACACTTACGACGTTTATTGTACTTAGCCTCAAAAACTTTCAAATGTCCCATGCCTTGTTCTAATCAATGCCCATCTTTCTTCACTCATGAAATTTATAAGTAAAAAGAGCAATAAAAGGTGAATTTTGTGATACCCATTTGGCAACCACCAGATATTGGAAGGGGTATAGTAAATTATTAATATAATGACAGCCAACTTTGTAGGTTATATTTTGGTAAATTATGTTTTCCTAGGAAATTATTCCTTTCATTTACATTTTTTGTTGCTGTTTGTTTGTTTGTTTGTTGACACAGGGTCTTGGTCTGTTGCCCAGGCTGGAGTGCTCACTGCAGCCTTGAACTCCCAGGGACAAGCGATCCTCCCACCTCTCAGCCTCCCAAGTAGCTGGGTCTATAGATACTCGCCACCACGCCTGGCTAATTTTTGTATTTTTTGTTTTGTAGAGATAGGGTTTTGCCATGTTTCCCAGGCTGGTCTCAAACTCCTGGGCTCAAGTAATTGCCTGCCTCAGCCTTCCAAATTGTTGGGACTACAGACGTGAGCCATTGCACCTGGTCATTTAAGTTTTCAGTTACACTGGCTTAAGGTCATTTTATGGTATTCTCTATTTTTTTTATTTGATGAATCTACATTTATGTCACTTTCTCATTGCTAACCTCAGTCATTTCAATCTTCATCCTTTTGTCCTTAAGCAGATTTGCTAACAATTTTTCTATTTTAAATGTACTTCAAAAATCAATTTTTTTGTTTGGTTGGTCCATACTAACACTTTTATTTTCTATTTCATCCATTTATCCTCTCATCTTTATTATGACTTGCCTTCTACTTCTTTGTTTTTATACTTTTTTGTAGTTGTTCTTTTTCTAATTTCTTGGTTTAGACATACAATTCATCAAGTTTTCATATTTACCCTTTTGCAGCGTTTAAGGTCAGGAATGTCTCTCTTTGAAACGTTACATTTAATTGTGATTTGGGTCTAATTTCTCTACACCGACTTCTTTAATCTGCAAGTTATTTAAAAGTCTGTTTTTAATTTCTAAATATAGATAGTTTTGTCATTGATTTCTAAATTTAATTACATCGTAATCAGAGATCATTTGACATCAATTCTCTGCCATTTGTTGAAGCTTGTTTTGTAACCTCGTATTGGGTCAATTTTTGTAAGCATTCTATGTATGCTTGGGAAGAAAGTCTGTTTAGCCTTTCAGTTTCTGAGATGTAATTGACTATTTATCATTTACAATCCTTATGATATTGTCAATTTTGCCATATATATTTTGATGCTGTTTTATCGATGTCGGATGCATTCAGATTATTAGTATTTATATCTTCCTGGTAAATTGAGTGGTTTGTCAGTGTATATAAACGTACATAGGAGCATACATATGTATATATGTATACATTTATATTCATATATGTTCACTGTATATAGTGATATATACTGCTATAATATTCTTAAAAATGGTTTTGCCCTAACGTTTTGCTGCTATTAATATAGCTGCACCAGCTTTTTTCTTTAGTGTTTGAATGATTTATATTTTTTCATTATTTAATTTTCAATCATTCTAGTTTTATGTGTCTCTGCTAACCAGCATGTAAGAGGATATTTTTATTCAACATACATGTTATTTTACCTAGCGAATGTAATCCCTGTTTATTTACTGTGCTTACTGATATATCTCCTTATTTCTTTTTGATGCTTTTTTCTTTTCTGCTTTGTAGATACCTTACATCCCTTTAAGTCCCTTTACCCTTCCCCTGTTGATAATATAATTGTCTTCAATATTTTATCTACATACATTGAGAATCACATCAAAATATCTTCAACTATTCCAAGATTTCCTCATTTCCTTTTTGTTTTGGAAACTTCCTCTAGCCATTTTTTAAGATACCATAAAACTAGTATCTGAAAATCTCAGGCTTATAATCCTGCTATGTGTTGAATCTGTTAGCTTTCGCATATAGTGGCTTGATTGCTCATGTGTTTTGTAATTTTTTATCACAAACTCTTCTTTTGCAAGGTTAGATATAAGAACTATGAGCACCCTGGCTTGAGGGTGTATCTTTCTCTATCTGGAGAGGTTTTGCATTTATTACTACAAAGTGCTTCCTTATCAAATTTTCCTAGTGTGTAGACTTTTTTCCCAGCCCCACTCTTTAGCTGAGGCTATTGCCCTTTGAAGGTTCTAGTTTTATGCTAGAATGGCAGTTCCAACTACCAACTTTGGGCCCCAAATCTTGATCCTATTCCTTGTGTAGTTATAACAGACATCTACAACTTTTAACCAGGACTGCCATCATATTACCTCACATGCTTACAGCTCTAGTTGGCATTTTCTTTATTTCAGACTCCTGGGGATTTCCTTGTGTTTCTGGGCACTCCACTCTACTGTCAAAGGGTGTTTGCTGTATTTTATTCAGCATTTTCTAGTATATTAGAGTGAGGAGTGTTCCAGTTACCTAGTTCTCTGTGTTTCTAGAAATGTAAGTCCCAGGACTAGTTTGTCATTACTCCTCTGAAATCTTATGATGATGTAATTTGATGTGGGTCTATTTTCATTCACTGTGAACTCAACAGCCCCTTTCAATCTGAAAATTCATGTTTTTCAGTTCTGAAAATTTTTCTTGTATTAATTTTCTGATAATGTCCTCCCTTCTACTTTTTCTGTTCTATCTGTATGATTTTTTTAATTTATCCGATGTGGGACTGCATGCCTTATTTTTTTTTTCCTGTCTTTTTACCATTTTGTTCTACTCTCAGGGAAATGTCCTCAACTTTGTTTTCCAATTATTGTATGGATTTTAAATTTCTGCTCTTTTAAATTTTCTAATTGTTCCTTTATTAAAGCATTCTGCTCTTGTTTCTTGAATGTATCCTCTCTTACCTGAGAAACATCAATTGTACTTATTAATTATAGTTTCTTTAAAAATAATCTTCTGCTCTCCGGCATGAATTATGTCTATTTCCACAAAACTCTTTTCTGTTTTCTGGTGCCTTTGTTTCTGGTTGGAAGATTTTAGGAAATATCTGGTGAGCTTTGACTGCCATTCACAGTAAGAGTTGGGCATTGAAAAGCTGATAGGAAGACTGGCATACATGGCTGGAACTTGTCAAAGAGTGGACTTCTTGGGGTACGATTGGATCATTGGGCCACCCCCATGACACTATTGAGTTATTTTTCTTCTTTGGGGGGAGGTGTTTTCCCCAATTTCCTACCTGGAGTGTATATCCCTGGCTTTCATGTCCTTGCTTTGGGTGAGAAAAGTAGCCAATCAGTGTGTTTGTTTTCACCTGACCTACTTATTTTCTATCCAATATATCCCAGCCTCTTCTGTGTCCTGTGTCACTACTTAAAAATCTCTCTGTTTTAATTTCTCCAGAAAACATATTTCTCTGGGGATATTGGAGGGCCCATTATCTAAGAATGGGGTTGGTACATAGAGAATTTAGAGTCCTTACTCAGATTTTCATATTGTCTCTTTGTTTTCTGATTACCTTCCATACTCCTCAGTGGTACTGATTCCTGAGCCTGTGTAGGGCTTCTGTGAAGCTAATCAACTTGCTTTTCTTTGGTATCCCACCTCTTATCTCTACCTGGTTAGGTTTAAATTCTCTCTGATCAGCCAAGTCATTTCTCATTCTCCTATTTGCTTTTTATCTTTACATTTTATTGCTCAGGTCTACAGCTTGTTTAATCAAAGATAAAGTGAACATTTCTCTTTTGAGGTCTCCTTGTTATTTTGGAAGCAAGATGGCATTCTCCTTATTCCAGCATTTTTTTTTAAATAGGAAGTTCTGTCAGTAGATAAGAACATCAAGTTGGGATCCATTAAGTAGAAGCTGGTTAAAAGAACTTCTGTACTTACAACTCTCCAAATCATGAGCATGCTCTTGTAGGGTCAAATAAAAAACAAATCTGGACTTATGTAAGATGAGACTATTGAAAAGGATTATTGCAAGAGAGGGGAATAGTCTTTCTCCACTCTTGCAATAATCCTTTTCAATAGTCTCTCCTTAGACTTTTCAATAGTCTCTACTGTCCTTGGCAGAACATACCAACATTAAGATCTACATATCTTAAAGATCAGGCAGAAAAGTGACTTTAATAGGGAAGAATAATAAAGCTAGAAAGTGCCAGGTGTCGTGAAGTGGGATGAACAAGTGGCGGTGGTTTTATTGGACAGTGGATCAGAAAATGTTTTACCCTGAGGTCAGCTGACACTCAGGATGGGGCATTACAGAGAGGCTGAAATGCCAGCTCAGGCTGAGGATGGGTAAAAATTGAGGGATGTGGAGGAAGGAGAGAAGCTTAACTCAAGTTTGGTCAAGTCGTGGTAGTATTATCCAGATTGGTTTATGAGGCAAAGAATGGGAATCTGGACTGGTCATAGGAAAACAAGGGAGGAATCAGCAGTCTTATCTGAGTCCTAGGGGAAATGATGGCTCCCTACAGAAAGCCATTTCTGGGACACAGTGGAGTAGTGGAATTTATATAACTGCCTTTGTCTTTTAGGATCACAGGGCTCAGGTAAACGCCAACACTCCCAGTCCATTCTCTCTCTCCTCTCTTCTATCCCTGACCCAACCAGCCTCTGCATGGAAGCCTCTGAATGGAGCCTCTCACTCCCACTCCCTTCACCTTTGCCTGGCCAACTCCTGCTCATCATTTGGTAATATGCATAGGCAACCCCTCTCCTGGGAAGGTGTCCCAAACTACCTCTCAAAACACATCTGAACAGTAGTGTGTCCTCTCTGTAGGTTAATCACACTGCACGTCATATCTGCTTAGTCCTTGAGGACAGAGCTGCGTCTTGCTCATTGTTGTACCCTCAGCACTTAGCTCAATGGCTGAAATTCTGCAGGCTTTTGGTAAACTGAATAAAAGCATGTTGGGGGAGGTGGGGGAGTTACCAAAGCTGTGACTTTTGGAAGTCAGCCTGTTCTCACAGACAGCTGAGAGACAGAACCATCTCCGGATCATCTGCACATTCACAGAGTGATGATTCAGCAGCTTGATCATCCAGCCCTCCACCCTGGGGATTCTTCACTGGCTTTTTACATCAGCTGACAATTAAAGTGAAGGAAAATGGAAGAAAAAACAATGTACTGATTTCCATTTCATCTTCTTAGCTGTTATGAAAAAGTTCTTTCAGCACAGGGGTTGAAATTAACTTTTTAAAAATGGAATAGTTATCTGGTTTAATATAACTGATCACTGAATGATGATACTTGTGCTATATTATTGAGAGCCTTTTTTCTGACCTTCAAAGTAGGGAGAAAAATATGGGTGAACTTGAGAAATATTTTCCGAGGGAAATGTAAACTTTTATACTCAAAAAACACATTGAGTCTAGCATGATTATAGAGTTTAAGGAGTACATGGGAATCATGTAGTTCAGTTCAACTCCTGTATTTGTAATTAAGAAAATTAAGGCTCTGAGATGTGGCATATCAAAGTTTATATAGGACCAGGAAGAAACCATGTCTTTTGTTTCCCAAGTTGGGAATCTTTTTTCACTAAACCAAAGATAAGCTTTATTTGATTTTTTTGGTTAATACACAGAAGAATTCTTAAGCTGACATCTGAAAGAAGAAATGCATAACAAAATCTAAAGTAATTCAGGTTTTCATTTCATCAAATATTAGACCCCAGAAAAGGGTCAGAATTTTTAAATGTAAATGCAATATCATACTGTTGTTGAGAACACCAAATGGAATACTTCTGAATGTAGCGATCAAATATCACGGAGATGTCATCAGTGTTAAAATTATAAGTCATCAAAAGACAGTAGAGGAAAATCTCTATTACTTGGTGAGATACAGCCCAGGGTCTCTTGTCTTCCAATGTACTTCTTAATGGGTCATGCCAGGTGATCTCTGATTATTTCCATCCATTCTACCTTGGAGCCAGGCTGAAAATGCTAACTTGAATTTCAGGTAGAGGATTATTTTAAGCTAGCAAAACATAGTGAAATATTTTTTCCCTTATCTAATAGGTTTCCTGGGGGGCTGCTAAGTTCTCAAAACCTCTAACGTAGGAGTCAGAAACCTTTCGTTAGTACTTATAAGTCATCTAATGTTCACTTAGAGGGCAGGAACTAAGGTGGTATTGGCTCTTTTATATGAAAAGGGTAGTAGTGTGTTGATGCTACAGAAAGATGCAGGGTGCCAAAGTCAGGAGTCACTGGGTTCATAATTTCTCCTGGGTGGACCAGCACAGGCCTGCATCTTCCTCTCGAAGCCTCTAAATCACCTCCCAACCACCTGGCCTGATAGTGCTGGGAGTTCCCACCCATCCTCTGTCATACCATTAATTGTCACACGACCTCAGGAGAATGGTGGTTACCCTGAAAAAAGCAAGAGCCAGCCTGGCATTAACACCTGAACTTTGGTACTCCTAGGAGGTAGCCCAGCTCCCACAGCAAGACTATAATGTTCCTCTGTTGAACATAAACCATTTCACACAACACCGAGATTAGACAGGGCCACCCTATGTTCACCATGAAATAAGATAAGAACAAGACCATTGTGATCATGTCTAAACACAGACCACGAAAGAAAAAAACATTGTATTATTTCAGAAAAATCACCAAGCTTATCCCTTTTCTGGCTAATGTCAGTGACCACTGCTTCTTTACCAATTATGGTTTTAGACCCATTTTGTTTCTCCCACCTTCTAGATAAAATTATTAAAATATCAAATGACTGAATTACTCTCCTTCCTCACAGCATTCAGTCCACAGAAAAACCTCAGTTCCTTAAACCCTCCACAAATGTCCTAAAGCAAATCCAAATCCCATAATAAGTCCTTTCTAAGTCTCTCTCACTGAGATTGCCTGTCGTTTCCCATGTTGTGTTGCTCTCACTTGTTACAACAAGCTAATGAGCGAGGCGAGGGGGAAGGGGGGTTGCATAAATTTAAGGTGTACAATTACACTTTTGTTACATGGATATATTGCACTGTGGTGAAATCTGGGCTTTCAGTCTTACCATCACCCAAATAATATGCATTGTACCCATTAAGTAATTTCTCATGCCTCACCCCACCACCCCTCTGCTTTTGCGGGTCTCCAATGCCTATTATTTCACACTCATGTTCTGTGTACACATTATTTAGCTCCCAATTATAAGTGAGAACATGCAATATTTAACTTTCTGTTTGAGATGTTTCATTTAAGATAATGACCTGTCTTGACAGTCTTTGACTGATGGGCTTCAACAATCATTTCAGGTTGGTGAGGTACCAATTGGTAGTTCAGGGAAACGTTTAGAATCTTTTTCTTTTCCAACACATGCACTTTGTTTTGATAAATGAGAGATACTATCCCATTATGGCAATCAGCATTCAGCCTTGAAGAGAATTAAGGGGAAAACTTGGGCACCAAAATAGAGTTTTACCAGAACTTCTTCCTTTACTAATGCTGTAGGAATAATGCTTGACTTATAACTAGTACTCAGGCTGGTGGCATTAATTTCTATTATATTGAAATTTATATTCTTAAGCAATGCTTCCATTTGGACTGGTCTAATTTTATTTCACTGTTGGGCCCCCACCAATTTTTATTATTATTTCAATGCCTAATTAGTTGTTAGTTGATATATTTTCATTTTTCTTTAATGACAAAACAACTAGAGCTTTAGTTTACCTAAATTTCCAGGGTCTTTTGTTGGAATTATTGGGGCTATGCTTTAGGAAAGTGATAAATTGCAAATTACTTCTGTGGTTGGAAAGAAAGGATGGGCCTATGTAAAATTAGTCCCAGAATTTCAACAACCTAACCGGAACCTTTGGTTCACAGAAGACCGTGATCTTTGGCCAAGTTTCCCTGTCAGCAGCCCACCAATATTTGAAATGTTGGCAAGTCATAAGTAGAGCAAGGACAAATAATACAATGAAAAATAAGCCTTTCTTTAACTGTGTGACTACAGTGGCTGTTACAGTCATCAGAAAATAATATAGTACTGTGACCTATGAAGCAGTATAGTCTAGGATTATACCTAAATGTAATAAAACTTCAAAATTAAGGACATGTAAGTTGAGAAATGGGATGAGTGGACAAAATTCAAGTGGACTACCTTGTCAGTTCCATGGTAAGGGGAAATAGGATTCAGAATCTAGAAATGCTCTAGAGAAATCTTGGAGAGAGGATATATTTAAAGAAAATATATCAGTCCCTACTGTCACAGAGAATGGGGGAAACCAATATTAACATGACAATTGTAGTAGGTTGAATGGTGTCCTCAAAAAAGATGTGTCTGTGTCCTAACCACATTCAAGACCTGTGAATGTGACCTAATTTGAAAAAAAAAAAAGTGTTTTCAAATGTACTTAAGAATCTGGAGATGAGGTCATCCTGGGCAAGTGACAGAAGAGGAGAAGACACAGAAGAGAACACCATGGGAAGATGGAGGCACAAACTGGAGTGATGTGGCCACATGCCAAGGAATGCCTAAAGCCACCAGAAACTAGAAACAGCTAGTAAGAAATCTCCCTTAGAGCTTCTGGGAAAGCACAGCCTGGCCAACACCTTGATTTTGGACTTCTGGACTCTAAAACTGTGAGAGAATAGATTTCTATTGTTTTAAACCATCCCATCTTTTGCAATTTGTTATGGCGGCCCTAGGAAACTCATAACAATTACTGATGCAAATGAGACATAATTAAAAGTTATGGACTGTGAAAAAAAAAATTCTATGAAAGCAGACAACAAACATACCTTGACCTAAACTTGGAGGGTAGAGAAGCTCTCCAAGAATCCACAGCAAAAGATCCTAAAAGAAGATCCAAGAAAGCTAAATGAGTGCAGACCAAAAAGAATTTTAAGAGTAAATAAGGTACTTTGCAGGATATTAAGATTTTGTGTAAACTAATATTGAATTGATATGATTGTGTAAACTAAACACTAGTCGAAGACAAACTTGATATCAAGTTTTCTTACTCAGAATCCTATGACATGGCACATAAGTGCCCTGCCTAACCCTTTTCCAAACCAACAAAAACTGAGAATAAATATAGAGCAGGAAAGTCCGCTTCTGTGCTATTTTGCGCAGCTAAGAAGCCGGCCATCTCTTACCAAGTTGACAGAGCACCTTACGCATCTTCCCACATCCACGTATAGGACTCACACTGAAGCTGCTGGAGGATACTGAGAGCCCCATCCCATGGTACCTGAACCAGGTGTGTAATTAGCCCTGGGCTAAAAGATAGGCAAGTGCTTCTCAGAAGTAGGCCAGGCCAATAAGTAAGCACAGCACAAGAACCAAGAGCCATGACATTGGTGCTCAGCGGAATTATTACTTCTTTTCATTGCAAAGAATTTTTTTTTGACTTTTGAATTATTTATCATTTAATGAATGCTCCAAGTCACCAGGACTTTTGTTTTTGGTTTTGTTTTTGTTTTTTGAGATGGAGTCTCGCTCTTTCCCCCAGACTGGAGTGCAGCGGCGCCATCTCAGCTCACTGCAAGCTCCGCCTCCCAGGTTCATGCTATTCTCCTGCCTCAGCCTCCCGAGTAGCTGGGACTACAGGTGCCCGCCACCACGCCTGGCTAATTTTGTTGTATTTTTAGTGGAAACAGAGTTGCACTGTTTTAGCCAGAATGGTCTCAATCTCCTGACCTTGTGATCTGCCTGCCTCTGCCTTCTAAAGTGCTGGGATTACAGGTGTGAGCCACCACGGCTGGCCCACCAGGACTATTTTAAGTACTTTGTGTGTATGTATTCATTTAAGCCTAACAAATATATTTAAAATATGCTATTTATAGTCCCATTTCATAAATGAGGAAACTGAAGTGCAGATAGCTAAGTAGATTGCCTGCAGTAAAACAGCCTACAAGTGGCAGAACTGGGATTCAAACCCAGGCTGCCTGGCTATAGAAGTCACACTGCTAATCACTGCATTTTCTATAATCTCTCTAATCTCCATGATAATGGTAACAAAAATAACTACTACTATTATAGGATTCCTTCGGTACCACTTCGTCAGCCAGAAATCTCTGCAGCCACTGTGACCTCTGCCCAAGGTCTCACTCAGGCCGCCAGGCCCACTCCACCCACTCAGCCCAGTAGGTTGCACTCAGCTTGTGCCCCAGCCTGGATCCGCTGCCTGCCCACTGCATCTGCCACAGCCAGTGGCTGGACCCAGCATGCTGCAACTGGCTTCCATCTTGGGCGCCAGCATCTGGATGAGAGGAATGCAGTAGCACCCAAAAACTGGGAGATGCCAGCAACAACGAAGCCCCAGGGGTGTTACAGCTCTCGCCCAGGGAGTCCCAAGGTCTGAGCCCCCAAGAAGTGTTACAGCTTTCTCTTTTTCTCGCCATCGGCAGCTTGGTGAATGGGAGTGTGTCACAGCTCACTCATTCCCACTGCCTCGCAGCTCAGAGAATGGCAGCATGTCACAGCTTGTTCAGTCCTGCGCCTGCAACTCGGTGAATGGGGGCATGTAACACCCAGCAGTTTTTTCTCACTCCTGTAGCTCAGTGAGCAGGAGCATGTGTTACAGTTCTTTGATGGGTTCCAGCTTCTTGTCCCATGACTAAGAGGAATGAGGTACACCAACACTGGAGAGTGAGCAAGGCAGAGAAAAATTTTATTGAGCCACAGGAAACTCTAAACACCAGAGGGGACCTGAAGTGAGTAGCCCACCGTGTGAGAGGGGGCCTGAAAGTGGGTAGCCATCTGTGACGCTGAGTCCAGTGTTTTTATGGGCTCAGAATGGGGTACCAATTATGCTGATTGGTCCATGGGCGGGCCTGAAAAAAGCACCATTTAATTTAATTAGCTAAAAGGCATCAAGGAAGTTCTCACTCAGCTCATGGACTCCACCCAGAACTGACAGCTCGGTTTTCAGGCTTCAGGCTGTCTTTGGCATGAAGGTCGAGTTTCACCGGGTACCTGTCCCTGTCTGCCTAGGAATTTGTCTGTCTCCTGCCATTATCACTACTAACATTATTAAATATTGACCAATAAGGAAGATATAATTATCATCTTCAATTTACCAAAGAAGAAAGCAAGGCCCAGAAAGTTAAGAAAACTGCCCAAAATCACACAAAGACTAAATGGGAGCCTAGATCAGATCGTAGGGAGTCAGACTCCAGGGCCCATGGAATTCACCACCACTATAATGGCTTCTAATTCAGCCATTTGACTTTGTGCTAGGAAACGTTCCTGCAACTGTTTATATTTTTCGTGTATTTATTGCTTCCTGCCCCTACACCCTTAAAGCCATCTCTAGGTTTTAATCTCTCTGAATAGGGACACAATCTCACCATGTTCTTCATCTTAACCATATGAAGTTGAACTCTGTCCTTATTCCATCCAGCCCTTCTTTTCATATGCTTTTCAAATAGCAATAATAAGAAACAGTGACTATATTTTGAGCTCTACTATGTGACCCTCTGCTATTTTGCTTCTATGATTCCAATTAATCCTCCAAGAAAGCCTGTTGGGTATATTTTTAAGATTATCTTCACAGTACACATGAGGATACTGAGGCTAAGACATGTTAAAATGTTAACCTCCCCAAAGTCACATAGCCAATGCTGCCAGAGCTAGGATTCCAGCCCATGGCTGTCAGATTGAGCAAGACACTGAAATACCTTGGCCTCTTAAACATGTCTGTATATATGTGACTAGTAATCATGTGAGGAAAGGAACACACGGGAATAGTCACCAGGTTCCTAGGCCAGAAGGCTCTACAAAGGAGTATCCTTTCCTATAGAGTATCAGGTGGCTGCTTGCAGCAAATACCTGGAATGGTTGGCAAACAGCCTTGGACCATCCTGATAAGGTTCTTGATACTTTTGTGATGTTGTATCTCAGAATCACACAGCTTTGCAGTTCAGAACTACTAATTATCTCATCCAGATGTGATCAGGCCCTAAGGAAACTATTGATAGGAACTTACACACAGGGGGCTGATTGGAACCTTGAAATACCTGCATATGAATTTATGGGACAAATAACCCCACAGGAAAGACCAGAATGTGAGACCTACTGACCAGACCTCCCCAAATACTAGGTCAGGAAGTTGGAAGATGCTTATTTTTCTGGCATATTCTCGGAAGATCCTGAAGACATGAACCGGGTCAGTAAATTATGGGCACTGCTGTTAAGCATGTCTTGTATCAGCCATTTTGTACCTGTGCAACCTTGGGAAAGTGACTTAGCCTCTATGAACCTGAATCTTCTCCTTCATTAAATGTATCTACAATTAATTCCTCCTCAAAGTGTTATTGAAAAGGTTAGAGATATCTATAAAGCAGATGAAACATTATAAATCTCAGATGGTAATTACTGTCCCATATGTCTTCTATAGGCACCTGCCTGCCACCACCCTGACTGAAATATCCATACTGCTTATTCAAATACCCTTTCCTTAAAATATTACTGGAGAAAAACTAGTAATTCATTTTCATTTACTTTCCTAATATCACAACAAAATAGAATTCCTGATTTTGCAAATTCTTTTTTTATCAGTTGTCCTTTAGGCCAACAGCTTTCCGAGCACATTTCTGAGCACACTTTCTGAGAAAGTTTCCCAGGAAGCTTTCTCCAAGCCTTGCTGTAGGGTCCCTTTCATGGAACTTCCCTGTGGAGAAGCTGCTCTTTTCTGTGGGATGAAGATTCTTATTTCAGCATGTACCCCAGAAAATAGCACTTACAGACTCATCTCCAGAGTGGTAATTCATATTATTTTAGCTACCTGTGCCTCTCTATCCTCTGAATACAGCACAATTTCCTCATATCCACTGGCATTAAGGGGTGGCAGCAAACTGTTATCCTTAATATAAAAAATCTGTCTCTGTAATGGGTTTAGAAGCAAGTCCCAAAGATTCGATCTTCTAAAGGATTAGAAAATCTAATATATAAAGAAAAGTGAAAGACACCAACATGCTTTTCTTATAAAGGCAAGAAACCAGCTATTCCTCACTGAAGAATAGAACACCAAAAAAAAAAAAAAAAAAAAAAGAAACTATGCTGCAATAGAAGGGATTGAGAAAAATGCCTGACAATCTTGTTAAATGTGAATGAGTTCATTTAGGATATTGTCGACTCTCCTCTGTTTGGAGACCTAAAAGATGTGGTTTAGACACACCTACCGGGGAGAGTTTGGTGCAGACCTAGATGTGTCCTTGCCCAAGGGCTGACAGATGGATTGAATGACCTCTCAGCATCCCTTCCAGCCTCACACTTCTGTTGTGCGCTGATTGTTGGACTGGCATGTTAGCTGAGTCAGATTTGCCCTTGCAAGCGAGTGGAGGAGTCAGCTGCATGAAAGAAAACAGGTAGACTCTTTGTCCCCAAAATAAAAGCCTCTCTACCCTGTTCCAGACTAAATTGTATCATTAGAGGTTTATTTTCCTGAGTCACAAAGTATTTTTGGTCTTCTAGAGTTCCTAACAGAATGCAGGCACTGATACTTAAGTGAAGATAAAGTAACTAAACCTTATCAGATAAGGGCTTAGCAGAGATCAAGGCCCTGCAGCATCCTCCAAGTCTGGAGATGCAGGAAGAGGGAAGCCCAGAGCAGTCAGGGGTAGACAGAGGCAGGACTGTGAAGACAAACTGTGCCTAATTAGAAATGATGCCCCAAACTCCTGCTGACATAGGGCTCTCCTCCCTTCCATCTGCGTTCCATCGTGCCTTTGATGAAGGCCAAGCTCCTACCAGGCGCAGAGCACTGGCTAAGGCACTGGGGACACTATAGTAAGGAAACAGATGTGGCTTCTGCTTTCCTGCAAAATACTGAACATGTAGTGAGTTACTACAAAGGGGGAGGTCTACACTCATGCAACAAATACTGAGTGGCTAATTTACACAAGGCACTGTTCCAGGATGGGTGGTAACCAAATGGGCAAACCCTTTGCCCTCCCGGAGCTTACATTCTGGCAAGAGGAAGCTACATCAAGAAAGAAGCACCAGGTGCTCTAAGAACTATGACAAGGAGACCTACCCTAGCAGCCAAGTCTTCCTTGAAAAGGGTTGTTTATATTGACAAGTGAAGGCTGAGTAGGAATTGGAGAAAGGCATGTGTTGGAAGAAGAGCAGGCACCTAGAGAATGTTCCATCTAGGCGGGGTGCCATGGCTCACGTATGTAATCCCAGCACTCCAAGAGGCCAAGAAGGGTGGATCACTTGAGGTCAGGAGTTCAAGACCAGCCTGGCCAATATGGTGAAACCCTGTCTCTACTAAAAAAAAAATACAAAAATTAGCTGGACCTGGTGGCATGCACCTGTAATCCCAGCCACTCAGGAAGCTGAGGCAGGAGAATTGCTTAAACCTGGGAGGCAGAGATTCTGGGGAACTGAGATCACGCCACTGCCCTCCAACCTGGGTGACAGAGAAAGACTCTGTCTCAAAAATAAAAAAAAGTAAAGAAAAGAAAAAAAAAGACCAAGAATGAGAGAATGTTCCATTTGAAATTACCAAATAGTCCCCAGCTACCACAGTGTTCTTATGTGGTAGGATGAAGGGTGATTTATATCTTTTTTTCTTATAATTTTTCAAGTATTTGCATAGCAAATAATTTTAAAACAATATCAAAATTATACCTAAAACTATTTTATCTCATTTTTACCTTGTAGCTTTAATATATTGGTCTTCAAATTATTACTTGCAAATTATGATCAAATTCTATATGGATATGATATAATTCGGAAACTCAAATTCAAGATCAAATAGCTTTACCCTGATGATGTAAGCATTAAGTCTAATTCCAAAATATGTTTGGTGTTACTATATGCAAACAAAAGAATGTGTTTGACATTGTGACACAGATTTTCCTCCCTACGTTGGATATGAATTATAGGTTGGTTCCTGCACTACAGGTGGACCTGTGGCAGCCCAGCAGTATCTCCTATGTATCAGAGGGAACAGTTACTGATGTCCATATCCCCCAAAATGGTTCCCGAGCCCTGTTAGCCTTCTTACAGGAAGCCAACATCCAGTACAAGTAAGCATTCCTTTTCACTTGCTATAAAATTTATTGGTACTAAACTGAACCAAATGGTAGTTGTATTTAGGTTATTTATCAAGCGCTTACAACAGTGTTCTGGGTACAATTTTTCATATGGGGAAAACTGACATGAATATATTCACCTTGAAGAGCTTATTAGTCCAATGGGGGATGGGAGCAACCATGTGGACCTTTCATTTCACTATTCACTGTTACCACTAAGTGATCAGTGAAAAAACAGACCTTTTTCTGTGAAGAAAGGAGAGTAGCCTAGCAAGGCCTAGAGGGTGGATGAGAAGGCAGGAGTGGAAAAGGCTTTCTGCAGGAGCTATGCCAGCCAGGCAGAGGCAGAGGGGACCACACAAGCAAAGGAAGAAGCAGCATATGAGTGCAGAGTGGTTAGTGTATGAAGTGCAAGTCAGAGGGCAGAAAGAAATGATGCTGGAGAAACAGGGAGTTCAGATTGTGGGAAATCTTATGTGCAGGGGCAGGATCTCAGACCTAGTCTTGCGGATGGTGCTGCCCCATTGCAAAGGAGGCACATGTCAGTGGGGTGGGGTGGAAGGGATAGGAAACACTAGTCCAGGGAAGAGGGAGTGAGGCTCTGAGTAGGACCAGAGCAGTAGGATCATGAGAGCATTAAAAAAATATTTCAGAGCAGACTCTCCTCATGTTGGATAGTAAGTAGTAAAGGAAGTAGTGAAAGGATGACTCCAAGTTTTCTAGCTTGGGTAACTGAGTAGACAAACTTGAACAGATTTAGATATTTTGAGGGCTGCTTTTAAAAAAAAATGGTTAGAGCAGTAAGAAAAGAGCAGGTGGGGCCAGGTGCGGTGGCTTACACCTGTAATCCCAGACTTTGGGAGGCTGAGGCGGTCAGATCACCTGAGGTCAGGAGTTCAAGACCAGGCTGTCCCACGTGGTGAAACCCTGTCTCTACTAAAAATACAAAAATTAGCTGGGTGTGGTGGTTCAGTGCCTGTAATCCTAGCTACTTGGGGGGCTGAGGCAGAAGAATCACTTGAACCCCGGAGGCAGAGGTTACAGTGAGCCAAGATCGCGCCACTGCACTCCAGCCTGGGCAACAGAGTGAGACACTGTCTCAAAAAAAAGAAAAGAGCAAGTGGAAGATAGTCAGAGGAGTTGAAGAAGAAAAGAAAGACTTTAAAGAAAGAGATGGGTCCAGGGTACCAAGTGCTGCAGTGATATCCAGCAATAAAAGGACCAACCAGTTTCCTTTGGATCTGGCAATAGAAAGAACATTGATGACTCTAAAGGTGGATTAGAATGTTTGCATTAGAAGACACAGATGTGAACAGGAGGTGAGAACACACAGCAGCAGAGTCCATTCCTGTTCTTAGCAGTTAGAATTAGAGAAGCAGAGAATGAGAAGTGACTGGGAGGAGATGCATCACCAATCCCTACCTGGCAGATTTGGGATTTGTGTAGGGGGAAATCTTGGTGTATTTGTAGGCTGAGGGAAGAGCCTGTAGGGAGGGAGACATCGATGATGCCAGAAAAAATGTGCAGAAAGAAGAGTGTCTGAATAGTAGGAAGGATACCTCATTCTCTAAAACTGAAGAGATAAATGGGGTGGATCTACTTAAGATTGTAGAGAGGAAAGTGGACATGTCAAAAAAGATTACAGCCAATGGCTAAATTTTCTGGATGAATGAAGAAGCAAAATTATCTACTGAAAGTAAGGAAGGAGAGGTTAAAGGTTATTACCAAGAGAAAAACTGGGGTATGAACAGACAGAAGTGGTTGTTGTAGAGAAGAGAGAGTGTGACACTGATACAGAGCTGAGGTTCTGTTGGATAGAACCATGGAAAGGTCAGGGTGGTGAGAAAGTTGAGGTCCTCAGTGAGATAATAGTTCAAGTATTCATCCCTGGGTCTAATATGGATTGGAAGGCAGGAGCATCTAGGAGGGATGAGGGGGCCAAGTGGAAGAATCAGAGAAGATATTAAGGTCTTTGTATTGAAAACAATGTAGTGTTACTGAGAGAAACAAATGAGAAGGAAAGAAGTTCTGACAAAATGTGAGTAGTTGGATGCTCAGAGTCCTGGGGTAGAATGCTTATGGCTGGTGACAAGATCCACAAGGTAGCCACAGAGATTATTGAAGGGGAGTGTTGTGTGGATATCTTTGAGGCTGGTGCAGTCAAGAACAGGTGGCCTAAATCACAGAGAATCATCTTGGATCTCCTCGGCTGATGGCAAGATTAGAGGAGGAGGGAGAAAATGTACTTCTGGGGCAGGAACATCAAGGCAGAGCCAAGAATTCGAAGAAAGCAGCAAGAAGTGGCATGACGCTGCAGAGAGGATGAGCTTTCCCTGGAAGCGAGAAGATTCATGGCGTACAGGAGAATATGCTGACCTTCCTCCCTTATGCCCCCACGGTAGGCAGGTGGAGAGGGAGACTGGGAATAGAAAGCCACAAAAGAATGTGTATCCTTTAAAAAGTCAAATGTCTGATGGGGCAAGAATATGAGAAAAGAGAGTTCCCTGAAGAGGCTAGAGAATGTAGGAAGTTCATTTACAAAGGAAGGGAGACTCCAGCGGGCACAGGGAAAAGCAGGTGGAGGAGAGAAGGGGCATCAGTGGAAGATCTAGGAGAAGTGCAGTGTGGTGACTTAATGAGATGAGATAGAGAAGGAGGGAGTGACTTACCCTTTGCTGAGAATCCTAAGATTTGGGGGTTGAGAGGCATGCGAGTAAGTGACTACTCCAACTACCCAAACCTTTTAGCAGGTTGTTGTACTGTCAAAACTGGCACAGAGTTTTGGGGTCTGGGAGGGCCTGGGGCCTGGGGTGGGCTGATGGCTCTGTGAGTTAATAGTGAGGGCCCAGTCTCTCTGGAGGGCTGAGCCAAGGGGTGCCAAATGACAGTGACATCCCTGGTCCACACAGAGACTGCCCTGCCAGAAGGATATTTACAGCTTTATTAAAGTACTGATATGCTTTTTACAGAAAGGTATTTTATCTGTGCTTCTAGAACAGAATCACAGCTGTGCATAAAACTATTATTCATACTGGACACATTTTAGTCATTGCTGTAGCTTCGAAGGCCTGCTCTGATTCTCTGAATGCCTGACAGGAAACAGCTTGGCAATTATATCTATAGGTGCTCAGTAATCAATCACATGCTTCATTAATTACTACTCAGTAGAAAAGAATATACCAGTTAGTTTAACAAGTCTCTATTTCCTGTCATTAAATATAGGTCATGTGGAACTTATATAGAATAAAATATCACACTTTATGTCACAGAGAATAAAGTCTAAAAAATGAGTGTTTTAAATCAGTTGCCTCTTCATGGAGAACAGTCATTTAGAATTATTCATTTCGTTGGTCCCAAGATAATAACATATGAGTCAATTAAATTCCATGGGCCCAGTAGGTAGAGATCATTTTAATTGACTTTTAGTATTGTAGCCTGGAGTATTTTCAAAAGATTGTCATTTACTCTGTACAAGAATACATAATGTATAGCTATAGTGATTTTTAAAGTGGAGATAATGTGACCTCACGTGTCTGGCCGCTAGGTGATCAATTCCCCTCTACGAAATGATTCATTCTACCATAAAACATTTTGGTCATTCTATAAAGTAAATACCTGTAAAAGTTGGTGATGAAATTTCTATTTTTTGGCCAGGCGTGGTGGCTCACACCTGTAATCCCAGCACTTTGGGAGGCTGAGGCGGGTGGATTACCTAAGGTCAGAAGTTTAAGACCAGTTTGGCCAACATGGTGAAACCCGGTCTCTACTAAAAATAGGAAAATTAGCCGGGCATGTTGGTGCATGGCTGTAATCCCAGCTACTCGGGAGGCTGAGACATGAGAATCGCTTGAACTTGGAAGATGGAGTTGCAGCGAGCCGAGTTCACGCCACTGCACTCCAGCCTGGGTGACAGAGCAAGACTCCTCAAAAAAAAAAAAAAAAAAAAAAAATTTCTGTGTTTTGAGGGTCCCTCCCCACCCTGGAAACTTTGGGGAGGTGGTTTTGTACTGAGTAACGGAATCACTCAGAAAGTTTATAATAGTTCTAGTCACCATTACAAAAATATACACAACTGGGGTAGGAATCATCACAGGCTGTGAAGAAGTAAGAAACTACAACAGTTTACAAAGACCGTTCTGAGACTCCATTTCATAGCCTTGTCATCGATACGCTAGTTTCTAGTCAACTACTTAACAAGGAAAATGAGACTTGACCTCCAGTGTCACAATTAATTGTTTTAATTTAAGGTTGATCTCCTAGGGCCTGCGTTTGGGTGCAATGTAAGTTACTGAACAGAGACCTGGGTTAGTTTGCTGGGGCCGCCATAACAAAGTACCACAGATTTTAACAACTGGAAATTCAGAAGGAGATTCTGGTATAGATTTCTGCCTTTGGCAAGTCTGTCTACATTTTTTTTTCCTTAGTTTCTGGGAATCGAAAAAAGTAGCCAGGAGAAATAATAGATGATCTTGGTGAAGGAAATATAGCTGAAGGTTCCCTGCAGTATTGGAATACATTGACAATTTATAACTACCCCAGCCCTAGTCAAACTCATATCCCTCTTGACCATCCCAGATTCTCTCCTAACACAAGGAAGTTAGAAAATTGACATGGAGGTTCATTTGGCTCAAGACTTACTTTAGCAATATTGTAAAATTCTTTAGCCCATACAAGCCTAATCATCTGTAACTTCCTACTTTGAGTGTAAAAAAGAAAGTACTAATACAGATGGTGTTCAGACTTACAACAACCTCCCACTCACATTTTGAGCCACTGCAAGCAGCCATCGGGGACTTAACCAAGCTTTGAGCTACCTCACCTTACCTCGATTTCTAAAATGTTTTCAGTTTTAAAATCAAAAATTGAAACAAAAAAAGCAGTAAGCCAATGATCAATTCCTGATTAAGTGTTTTATCCATAGTAGGTGCTCAATAAATAACAAATGAGTAAATGAAAAAGAATGTCCTATACCTAGTATGACCCTAAGTTAATTTGCTTTCTTCATAGAATGGAAAATATTTCTTTAGGTGATTCAAGATAATTTTTTAAAATAATTTTTAAAAATTAATATTAAAGGCTTTAAATAACTTTCAGCCTTGAAAGTTATTTAAAGATGCCATTATATGTTCTTTTAATAGCACTTAAACCATTAAACAACAGGTTCTTTTGGAAAATAAAATATGAAAGCAAAGCTTTTTAGCCACCTGCCGGGCCCAGGAAAATCACTGGGGGGCTTTCTAACATCTTTAAGTAATGCAAATGACTGAAGCGCTTTGCTACTGTGTGAAACTCTAGTTAGTGGAGGCTGGTGAGCATTGAGAAGACAGGCCTGTATTTATCTAACTCACATGTCACATCAAGAACACTAATGACTCTGCCTGGAGCTGGTTCCACAAAGCCTGGAATCCCCGCCCTGGCCTCAGCCTTTAATTTCCAAGTGCATTCACTATAATTGGCTGAGCTTCTCTTCTCTTGGCATTCTTGATGCTTGCAGGCAGTGAAATCACTTTTTCCAACTCTGGGTATTTCTTCAGTTTCCTCTTGAGGACTGTAGCTTCTTTTCCCCTTTCCCTTTTCTCTCTGTCTTAGGTCAGGGGTGCTGGGTAGTGACGTGAGCACAGTCTCTTGGAGATGGAAGGCATGTGCGCAGGAAGAAGCAGCAGGAAAAAGAAAGTGGTAAGGGCATGGAAGAGAAGCCTAGGCTCAGTTTTCATGAAGTGATCCTGGACTTAGAATCTCAAGATTGGAATTTGGGTTCACCTTCCAAGTTCAAATTCTGGCTTGGCACTGACCAGTAGAGTGATATTGGTGAGTTCTTAACCCTTTTGAGACTCAGTTTCCCCATTTTATAAATACCAATAACAAGAGAATCTACCACATAGACTATAGGGCTATTAACTAAGATTATGTACATAAAAGACATAGCACAGTGCCTGGCTGCTGGTAGGTAAGTAGTACTCAGTAAATCTAAGTGCTCGTAGCCATCATTCGGTTGTTGCAGCTGCAAATCAGCAGTAGCTATTGTTACTACTACTATCACTTGAGGATATCTGCCTATAATTTTACACGTTAAATTCATTACACCACTTATTTAACAGTTTTCATTTCCTGAAAAATAACGTTTTCCCAACATTTGGTATTTTTAGAAATATTGATCACCACAGTCTTTCTTTACATAGATGCATATGATTTTTTTTGGATGTTGCCTGATTTTTGCAATGTCTCAATTTACTTTTCATCATGTCTGTCATTCCAAATCCAGGGTCCTCATAGACGATCTTCAGAAAACACTGGAGAAGGGAAGAAGCTCGCACACCCAGAGAAACCGAAGATCCCTCTCTGGATATAATTATGAAGTTTATCACTCCTTAGAAGAAGTATGTAACCAAAAGAGCTTTTTCTGGTTTTTTATAGAGACGTCTTTATCATTTAGGTCTAAGGGAGAAAATGATGTGTTTTATGCTTCTGGGGGAGAAGCATAAAGACAGAGAAGGTACTATGTGAAGAATACATGTAGCTTTTACATGTCCCAGGCACCTTATCTCTTCTATTAAGTCTTTGATGGTATATAAGAAGTATCAAAATAATTTTAATTTCATTTGCTTTACCCATACCACTTTTACATAGGACATAGGAAGTGCAATGGAAGAGTGAGGAAATGTTGCTATAATTATAGCTATAATGGCCTTCACTAAGAAGCCAAGAAACATAAAGCTAACCAGAGTTTGAGGAAATGATGAGTAAAGTGGACCTTACTTGCACCCTCTGCAAAGTTGAGACCTCTCAAAGGCAAAGCTTCATTTGGGGCATCTCTGCACCTTTGAACATGCTTTTTTTCTCCTACCTGGAGAACTGACAGCCACATCATCCACACTGTCACATCCTTTACTATTCACCTGGACAGGTTGTTGTTCTGCAAATCTCAGCTTAAGCAAAAAGGTAGCTGTTCCTATTCTCCCAGATTGGATTAAACCCCGCCTCCGCCAACACCTAGTGAATTACATGCCCCCATAGCACAAGGATGTGATATCTATCACAGTTTTTAATTATGTAATTATGTGGTTATTTGATTAATGCCTTTCACCTCTAATAAGCTACAAGTTCCATGAGCTCAGGCCACTTCTTTCTTATTCACCACTATAACCCCAGTGGCAGGCAAACAGAGACCTCCAAATACATAGTTGTTGACAGAGGAATAAACGAATGAATCATACATTTTCCATGCTTCCTCTGAATTGAACAAAGGAAAGCCAGACATAAAATAAATGAGATGCTGCTCTATTCTTAAGACGGTTTTTGGTTCTCTTGATGACAACTCTCCTTTCAAAATTATCTCCACATATTTCATGTCTAAACATGTTTTGGAAGCTTAAAATTAGAAGCAATAGAAAGATTTTAGATAACTTTGCACACAGAAGTACTGTTAACATGCACTAGAAAACAGTCAAATTTTACAAATATAATATAGATATGCATAATGTATGTGTATACACACACACACACACACATATATCCTGCTCATTAGATTAAATATGAAAAGAAAGAAAAGAATATACGGGTACTTTCCTGAATATATTTAGCTATTTTTTCAGCACTGATCCTTTTACACCGTAAAATGGTAGGACACTTTTGTGGGTTTTTTTTACACCTTATAAGGCTTTTAAGTCAGGAATGAAGCACCTTATTCATTCAAATGTATCTTTTCCTGATGACAGATAAGTGTATATGAATGGATCAATGCAAATGTATCATTATCACTGGAGAAATTATTCAGAGTTTGCCCTCTGATATGTAGCTCAGTCAAAGAACCTTTAAATGAAAAAAGATAATGCCTTTTTCTTAGCATTTTCTTTCAGTAGCAAATTGTAATATATGGGACTTTAAGAAACACTTTCAAGTAGTTTGGACAGTTTTCCTAAAGTCGATTTATTTCTTTACCTCTTAAATACTTGTGGAAAATAGAAATAAATTCTGGTTTTCAAAAAAAACTAGAACACATCAATTTTTTATAAAAATCTGTTACCCGTATATTAATGATATATGGTAGTAGAAGGTATGCTTTAATGGAAGAACGATATAAAGACATAAGCTACTATCTGTAAAGGCAGAAAATTAAATGTAATTTTAAGTATCCCAAAGAAAATTAAAAATAGAAAGTAGGTTTTTTGTTCAATTTTACATTCCATGTACACTCCTTGAATTCTGAGACCTACTGTTGTCTTTTTGTTTCCTTTTGTTCTCTAAAAGCTCCATTATTTTGAGAGAGTCTAACATAGTTTTTATTTATTTGCTCTTAGATTCAAAATTGGATGCATCATCTGAATAAAACTCACTCAGGCCTCATTCACATGTTCTCTATTGGAAGATCATATGAGGGAAGATCTCTTTTTATTTTAAAGGTAAAAATAAGCAATTGCTATGTAAATACATAATGTTTACCAAATATCCATCTTTTTCCACTTTAACTTATGGGGAAAAGAAATGAAATGATCTTTTATAGAGTCTCATATTTAACATCATCTGATAATCTCAGAAATACTTTCCCTTAGGTTTCTGAACCATATTTCATTTTTGCCATTGAATATTCCAGAGAATACTTTCGCTAACATTTTCAGTTATTGATGCGAAGTATTTGTGAGTTGATGCTGCTCGAAGTGAACCAATGCAAAACTATTTAAATGTGTAAGAAGCTGCTATGGTTTGGCTGTGTCCCCACCCAAATCTCACGTCAAATTGTAATTTCCAAAGTTGTAGGAGGAACCTGGTGGGAGGTGATTGAATCATGAAGGCAGATTTCCCCCTTGCTGTTCTTGTGATAGTGAGTTCTCATGAGATCTGGTTGTTTAAAAGTGTGTAGCGCTTCCCCTTTCGCTCTCTTCCTCCTGCTCCACCATGTAAGCTGTGCCTCCTTCCTCTCCTCCTTCTGCCTTGACTCTAAGTTTCCTGAGGCCTCCCCATCCATGCTTCATGTACAGCCTGCAGAATTGTGAGCCAATTAAACCTCTTTTATTTATAACTACTCAGTTTCAGGTAGTTCTTTATAGCTACATGAGAACTAACTAATGCAGAAGCTATGCATTATTCTCATTCATCCCTTGACCCTGCATTCTCTTCTGTCTACTGACCTATAGCTCTCCATTCTTTCTCAGCCAAACTTCTAAAAAGACTTACCTCTAATCATCATCTCTACTTCCTCTCCTATCATTCAGACTTTGACTCACCAGCCTTTGCCCCCACAACTCTTCTAAAACTTCTTTCCAAGGCCAGCAACCACTCCTAGTTGATTCTCCTCCTGCCTCTCTGACCATCTGGGTCTCATTCACTGGCTCCTTTCCCCTTATCCTTTCCTCAGGTTCAGGTAATCCCTGAGACTCTCCTCAGCCCTACTTTCATACCACCAACACTCTCTAGATAGGCACATCTAGCCCATAATGTCAACAGTCATCCCAGACCTCTGTATCCATTGCAGTCCACCCTCTGGAACCTTAAATTCACCCACCATTGCCTACTTGACTCTCTTCCCTGGATATTCAGAAAAGCACCTCAGATTCAGAATGGCATCCCTCTCCTCCCAATTCAGAAACATGGACATCATCCTAAATTCCTCTCCTTTAACCATTCACTTTAAATTACCACCAAAAGCTGACCATTTTTTCCACTGAATATTTCAGATCTGCCCCAGTTGCTTCTCTTGTCCTCATAGCTATTACCCTAACTTCTCGCTGTGTCTGCTCTCCCTGGACTATTGCAGTAGTGGCCTCAGTACTGAGCTTCCTTCGAGCCCCCATTCTTGACCGTCTCGTGCTCTAATCCGCCCTCCACACTGCTGCCAATATGAGCCCTCAAACATGAGCAAGCAAACAGACACACACACACACACACACAAAGCACCCCATAGAATACAGGAGGAAGCCTCATCTTTTATTTAGTATCCAGGGAATCCACTTTGAGGTTTATCTGCTGTTCCTTCCTCAAACTGCAGGCACAGTTCCTCCAATATGGTGCACTTGGATTCTCTTCCAGGATTGAGATGCCTTCCTCCAACTTGTCTGCCAAACAAGCTTTATGTCTTGCTGAAGTACTCAAGTGCTCCTCTTCTGAGAAGCCACATTTTATTACTTAGGAAAATTCAACATAACATTCTTATGTTCCCACGGTAACTTACAGATATTCACATCATAGTGGTTGATTGATTGCTTACATGTTTGCCCTCCCCACTAGCGTATAAATTCCTTGTCTTTTCATGTTTGACTCTCCAGTACTGAGCACAATGCCTGACATTAAAAAGGATTTCCTGAAATATTTGTGGAGTGAATTAATGAATGAATGAAAATTAGGTCCCCTGTAATTATAATGTCAGGATCTCCTATTGATTTCTCGGTTAGCAACCAGGTTAAAAGTAATATTGATATAGTAGCATTGTAAAGAAAAATCTGCCACTTGATTCTAGAAATCAAGTTGTTTTATGTTTTCATTTTGTGGTATAATAAAATTTGACTTTATCCACCTATAAAATATAGCTATTATTTAAGAAATATTCCTTGTGATGGAAAGAGAAAGGGGATGAGGGAGGACTTAGCTTTTTACTTAATAGTCACATACTATATTACAATGAAGAAGTAGGCTGAGCCAGCAGGATTGCAAGAGACCAGGAGTTCAAGACCAGCCTTGGCAACATAGCAAGAACTCATCTCTTAAAAATTAATTAATTAAAATTAAAAAAATTTTTTAAATAAAGAAGCAACCTATTTTAGGGATTTTCCTTTTCCTTTTGTACTTTCTAGTTCTTTAATTATAATTAGGACAATAAATGTATTGTTTCTGCATAAACAAGCCTGGACTTTCAAGATAGATAGGAACTCCCTTTGTCCTTTTTATGCATTACCTAATGAACCACACTATAGTGAAGAATTATGCTGAAACCTTATTAAATTATGCTGGTCAGTGAATCTAAAAGCCTGAGTTGGTTACTGTGAATGCTCTTGTTTTCAGCTGGGCAGACGATCACGACTCAAAAGAGCTGTCTGGATAGACTGTGGTATTCATGCAAGAGAATGGATTGGTCCTGCCTTTTGTCAGTGGTTTGTAAAAGAAGTAAGTTAAACCCTTTACACAATGTCCATTTCAGCTAGTCAGTGCTTCCCTGTGTTTTTATTCTGCTTAACAAAGTGGGAATTTGAAACCAATGATACCTGATTGAATAACAGTAACACCTTGATTCCATGGTCTGCTTTCATGTTTAGGAAGTTCTCTTGTAACTCTGGCTCAGCTTATCCTCACCTGTGCCCTTGGAAGTGGGAATTGGCAGCTGTCATTACAGAGAAAGAACCTGAAGTTCAGAGCCTTTTTAAATTTGTGACAAATTAGGAACTAACCTAGCAATGCATATACGGCACAGCTAAAAACCCAATCTGTGGTGTTCCAAAATAATTTCTTACAAGATATCCAGCTCAGAAAGTTCTACATCACTTGACTTCCTCCTCAAAATCATTTCACATATGCTCTAATAATAAAGAGATGAACAAGGGATTGCTTGTGCCCTCTTGCTATAGGTCTGTAATTTAGATACCAGAAGACCTTTAACATCTGTGGATTTAACATTCTTAGTTTCAGTTATTTTTCAGTAACCCTAATCGTTGATGACTCATGGTGATTTCTCATTTTCTTAATGCTTCATTTGAATCACAAGCCCTCTGAGCTAGTGTGTTGAGTGGGTCCCTATCCCAAGAGTGGGCCAGCCTTTTGTGCCAACACTTTCGTATGTTCCGATACTTTTCTATTCATTGTCAAGAATGTAATATCTTTCATGGTTTTTTTTTTTTAACGTTGACTTTTAGTTTTGGGAGTTCAGGGGTGGGAAACATTAAAGAAAATCAACCACTAATACTGATAATGAAAGTGAAAGTCGAAGGATATGAAGGGTCTTAGCCACAAAATAACTCTACAAATTTGTTAGCCCTGTACTTATAGAAAACCATTAAAGACACAAAGGATATTTAAATATATCGGTTATATTTTACTGTGTTTTATGGGGAAATTATGTGCTGCAGTGGAATTTGTAACTTTGAAAACTCTCCTAGGTCTTAGAAAACATAGCTCACAAATGTCAAGAATGTACTAAATTTACAAAATATCTCTCTGCCACTACCAAAACCACAAAAGTATGCTTAATCTTATAAGTATTGAGTAATAAAATTTTCTAAACATTCCTACTCAGTTTATTGAGTAATTTGCCTTCTCTTAAAACACGATTTCATCCTGCTAGGACAAATGCAAAAGCTAATAAGAAATTAACTCTATTACGTTGCATCAAATACCCAATGTATACATATCAACATGTTGTCTGCTATTTCAGGTTTAAAAAAAAAGAAATAGTTAAGTACAGAACATCTGTTGTTGATAGGATATAGTCGTGTATATTATTGAAGAACATGAGAATGTATCTCCCCAGCATTCCAGCTAAAGTTTTCCCTCACCCCCAACATATGCACCCTTTTCTTTACAACAATCTAAATTTACTTTGTCTATTATATTGTTATCATCTTATTCCTGTACCAACTCCAACAAGAGAAACTCCATCCATCTTGTTCACTGTTAAATCCCCAACATGTAGAACAACACTTAGCACTTAATAGGTGTTCAAATATTTGTTAATGCACTGAAATAATGAGAATTCAGTGGTGATGATGTGGAAAGATTTCTGGATGATGACTTGTCAAATCATCTCATAGGATATGAATGGTTCCATCTGGATTTTTATAGTACACAATCTGTAGAGCCATACACAACAGCACTGTAACCTGGGCTAAATTTCCAAGGAAGAGAAGGACAGTGTACCCACAGGTACACAGGCAAAGGAAGAGGCATGTGCAATGACTGTCAACTGATGGCAGTTGATTTTGGAGCAAGAGCAAGAAGCAACAATTGAGATTAGGCTCCATTTCCACCAATACATCGTTGGGAGGACAGGCTTTCCTCTCCATCCTCCTCCCTTCTGCACAGGGCCATCATGTGTGCAGATGAGTGAGGCCATTCCTGTGCCTCTGCTACCCTCCCCACACCTCTTTCACTCCTCTGGATTATGGCTGCCATTTGCTCCTCCACTTTACCACTCCATTTTCTGTCTGAGCCATGGAAGCAACCAGAAATGGAACAAAGGAGGCCTAGAGGTCATTCACCCCAGTGTCACAGTCAAGGTGTCAGCGGGAGCCCTGGGCGTGAGGATGTGTGGCTTCACTGGGGGATGATGTGCTTCCAAGCTCACTCACGTGGCTGTTGGTAAACCTTAAGTCCTCACTGGCTGTGGGCCAGAGATATCAGCTCCTTGCCACATAAGCTTCTTCCTAGGCCAGCTCAAAACATGGCACCTGGCTTCACTCAAAGCAGGTGAGAGAGAAGGCAAGAGAAAACAGGCCCCAGATGGAAACCATGGTTCTTTTGCAACCTAGGCTTGGAAGTGACCTCATATCATTTTTGCCATATTTTCTGCATTAGAAGTGAGTCACTTGGTCCAGCCCATACTCAAGAGGAAGGAATTATGCAGGGCACAAATACTAAGAGCAGGAATTGTTGGGGATCACATTAAAGTCTGCCTACCACTCCTTGATGAGATTTCCCCATAACCACTTACATCCTTATGCAAATGTGAACTGGAAGAAAACTTATCACCCCTTCTAGGATCCTGATAGAGCCTCAGATTGCATAGGTGTTATGTGCACACAGTTGGAAGTCAGGCCACCCCACACTGATGTCAGGGTAATGTCAGCTCTGCCACTTACTGTCTGTGTTATCTTAATGTCAAGTCACTTAACCTTTCTAAGCCTCAGCAAAATGAGGATAATGATAGTATGTAACACACTGGCTTATTGGGAGGATTAAATAATACAATGCATGTGTTCTCTCATAAGTGGGA
The DNA here is from genome assembly GCF_028885655.2 of Pongo abelii. Lineage (NCBI taxonomy): Eukaryota > Metazoa > Chordata > Mammalia > Primates > Hominidae > Pongo > Pongo abelii. Next base: position 82,620,630 of record NC_071992.2, on the reverse strand, counting down.
GTTGAACAATGAGAACACATAGACACAGGGAGGGGAACATCACACACCAGGGCCTGTCGGGGGATGGGGGAAAAGGGGAGGCAGAGCATTAGAATAAATACCTAATGCATGCGGGGCTTAAAACATAGATGATCTGTTGATAGGCACAGCAAACCACCGTGGCACATGTAAACCTGTGTAACCTGCACGTTCAGAACATGTATCCCAGAACTAAAAAAATAATAAAAATAATATAATGCATGCAAAAGACTTAACAGAATGTTTGGCATATAATAAACACTTAATAAAATCAATTATTGTTACTATTATATCAGTAATTTGGTATTTTTAAATAACTAATGGAAAGGAACAATTAAAAAGAAAATCAAGCCGGGCATGGTGGCTCACACCTGCAATCCCAGCACTTTGGGAGGCCGAGGCAGGAGGATCACTTGAGCCCAGGAATTCGAGATCAGCCTGGGCAACACAGTGAGACCCTGTCTCTACAAAAAAAAAAAAAAAATTTAATTAGCTGGGTGTAGCGGTGCATGCCTGTAGTCCCAGCTACTCCAGAGGCTGAGGAGGGAGGACCTATTGAACTCAGGAGGTCAAAGCTGCAGTGAGCTGTGATGATGCCACTGCACTCCAGCCTGGGCAACAGAACAAGACCCTGTCTCAATAAATAAATAAATAAGACTCTGGAAGGCCTAGGCAAGTGGGTCACTTGAGATCAGGAGTTCAAGACCAGCCTGGCCAACATGGTAAAACCCTGTCTCTACTAAAATTACAAAAATTAGCTGGATGTGGTGGCACATACCTGTAGTCCCAGCTACTCAGGAGGCTGAAGCAGGAGAATTCCTTGAACCTAGGGGGCAGAGGTTGCAGTGAGCCAGGATCATGCCACTACACTCCAGCCTGGGCAACAGAGTGAGACTCCATCTCAAAAATAAATAAATAGAAATTTAAAAATCAAGGATATAAAGGAACTCAACAGCACTATCAACCAACAGGATCTAATAGACTGTACCCAACAACAGCAGAATACACTTTCTTTTCAAGTGCCTATGGAACATATTCTAAAATATACCATATCCTCTTCCAAAACATAGACCTCAACAAGTGTAAAATAATTGAAATCATAAGATGTGTTCTGTAACCACAATGAAATCGAACTAGTAATTGATAGCAGAAAGATAACAGGAAAATCTCCGAACACTTGGAAATTAAACACATTTCTAAATGATCCATGGGTCAAAGATAAAATCTCAAGGGAAGTTTTGATAATACCTTGAACTGGATAAAAGTGAAAATACAACATATCAAAATGTGTGGGGCATAGCTAAAACAGTGCTGAGAGGGAAATGTATAGCACTAAAGGTAAACGTTAGAAAAGAGGAAGTCTCAAAACAATAAGCTCTTCCTTCATTGACCTAGAAAAATAGAAAATAAACCCAAAGCATGCAGAAGGAAGGAAATAATAGAAATAAGAGCAAAAATCAATGAAATTGAAAACAAAGTTATTAGAGAAAATCAATAAAACAATAAGCTGACTGGAGTGCAGTAGCATGATCATGGCTCACTGCAGCCTTGATTTCCCAGGCCCAAGCAAATCTCTCACCTCAGCCTCCAGAGTAGTTGGGACCACAGGTGTGTGCCACCAATTCAGGCTAATTTTTTTAAATTATTTTTTGTAGAGGCAGGGTCTCCCTGTGTTGCCCAAGCTTATCTTGAACTCCTAGGCTCAACTCCCACCTCAGCCTCCCAAAGTGCTGGGATCATAGGCATGAGCCATGTACCTGGCCTGGTTATTTTAAAAGATAGATAAAATTGACAAAGCTCTAGCATCAGAGACAAAGAAAATAAGAAGATGCAAATTACCAATATCAGGAATGAAGTGGAATATAACTACAAACTCTGAAGATATAAAAAAGGTTAATAAGGGAATACTGGGAATAATTCTACCCATGTAAATTTGACAACGTAGACAAAATGAACCAATTAATTGAAAAACACCAACTACTACAACTTACCTATTAGAAAGTAGAGAATTTGAATATCCCTATAACTATTACAAATATTAATTTATGATTTTTAAATTCCCCAAAAAGGAAATATCAAGGCCTAGAATCTTTCACTGGAGAATTCTACCAAATGTTTAAAGAAGAATTAACACCAATTCAACACAGTCTTTTCAGAAAATAGAAGAGGTTGGAGCACTTCCAATTCTTTTTATGAAGCCTGATACCAAAACTAGAGACAGCACATGAAAAAGAAACTCAGACCAATATCCTTCTTGAAAATAGATACAGAAATCCTGAATAAAGTATTAACAGATAGAATTTAGCAATCAAGAAAAATAATTATATACCATAGCTAAGTGAGATTTATTTCAGGGATGCAATCCCAGTTTAATACTCAAAAGTTAATCATTGTAATCCACTGTATTAAAAGCTAAAGAAGAAAAATTATATAATTTTATCAATTGATGCAGAGAAAGCATTTGACAAAATTTAACATACATCCATGATATAACTCTTAAAGAAAGAGAGGGGAAATTTTTCGACAGGATACAAGATAAACATACAAAATCAATTTTATTTCCATACACATAATAGCAATGAACACGTGGACACTGGAATTTTTAAAATACAAGATTATATACAATTACTCAAAAAAGTGAAATACTTTTAGGTGTAAATCCAACAAAACATGTACAGGACTTACATGCTGAAAACTACAAAATGCTGGTGAAATAAAGAAAATTGAAGTGGAGAGACATACCACATTCATGGATTGGGAGATTTCAAAATAGTAAAGATGGCAATTCTACTCAAATTGATATAGAGATTTAACACAATTCCTATCAAAATTTCAGCAAGACTTTTTTGTAGCCATAGATAAGATTATTCTTAAAAGTATATGGAACGGCAAAGGAAGTAGGAGAGCTAAAACTATTTTGAAAAAGAAGAATGAAAAGGGAGGGAGGATTCGTTCTATCTAATTTCAAGACATACCATATACCTACAATAATTAAGAGTGTGTGGTATTGGTGAAAGGATAGACATAGATAAATGGACCAGAATAGAAACCCAAAAATAGATCCACACAAATATTCCCAACTGACTTTTGACAAAAATGCAAAACCAATTCAAGGGAGGAGAGACAGTCTTTTCAACAAATGGTGCTGGAGCAATTGGATATTCATTGCAAAAAAAAAAAAAATGAATCTTTTTTTGTATATGGTATGAGTCTAAGTCTCATACCATATACAAAAAATTAACTCAAAATTGATCATGAATTTAAATGTAAAATGTAAAACGATAAAACTTTTAGGGGAAAAAAGCATAGAAGAAAATCTTGAGGATCTAAAACCAAGGCAAAGAGTTCTTTGATTTGACACCAAAAACATGCTCCATAAAAGGAAAAGTAGATACATTGTACATTATCAAACTTAATCAAAATTTTAAACTTTTGCCTATGAAAAACTGGTAAGAGGATGAAAATGATAAGCTGCAGACTGAGAAAAGATATGCAAATCACATATCTAATAAAAGACTCATTTGGAATATATAAACTCAAAACTTGACAGTAAAAAGCAAGCAATCCAATGAGAAAATGGGCAAAAGACGTGAAGAGACATTGAACAAAAGTGTATACATACAGATGGCAAATAAGCACACACAAAAAAAGATGTCTTTGGGAAAATTAAAGCCACAGTGAGCTATCATTGCACACCTATCTGAATGGCTAAAAATAATCAGATAGATAGATTTATATCTATAGATGTATAGGTAGATCTATACATCTACAGATATAGATCACCAATATCACCAAATGCCAGGAAGGATGCAGGAAACTAGAACACTCATATGTTGCAGGTGCAAATGTAAAACGGTAGAGCTATTCTTGAAAACAGTTGGCAGTCTCTTTTCAAACTAGGTATGGAACTACCATATGACCCAGTAATTGCACTCCTGGCATTTATCCCAGAGAAATTAAAACTTATGTTTGCTCAAAAACCCATGCACAAATGTTTATAGCAGCTTTATTTTTAATAGCCCAAAACTGGAAACAACCCAGGTATCCATCAACAAGCAAATGGTTAAACAAACTGTAGTACATCCATACCATGGAAAACTATTCAACAATTAAAAGGAACAGATTATTGATAAATGCAGCAACCTGGATGAATCTCCAGAGAATTATGCTGAATGAAAAAGCCAATCTTAAACAAATGCCTATTGTATTATTTCATTTATATATTGTTCTCTAAATGACAAAATTATGGAAATGGAGAACAGATTAGTGACTGCTCAGAGTTAGGGAAGGGGTGGAGCTGGAAAGAAAGTGGATGTGGCTGTAAAAGGGCAACATAAGGAATGTGTGTGAGGATGGAAATGTTCTGTATCTTGCCCATATCAATGCCAATACCCTAATGGTAATACTATACTACAGTTTGGCAAGATATTACCAATGGGGAAAAATAGGTAAATGGTATATGGTATCTATCTGTATTCCTACAATTACATGTGGACCCTCATTTATCTCCAAATCAGAAGTTTATTATAAAAATAATAGCCAGGCTGCATATCCCTGGTTTCTATTCTTTGGAACCAGGTGCTTCTCTTGCCTAGAGAAACAGTCAATTTCATCTCTGCTCTCTCTTCCCTGCTGTGTAATCCTCATCAGCTGGCCCTGACTCTCTGCCATGGAAACCAGAAGTATCAAGGGGGGCTCTGGCTCTGTAAGTTCGTCTCTTCTTTGGCCAGCATTACCGTCCCATGCCATGCCCGGAGAGCCACTTCCACTTCTGCCTCCATTCCAATTTAGTGGATTGATCTGTGGATGTCTATTTTGAAAACACAGAGCTCAGAAAACAGTGATATAGAAGCAAACTACCAGAATTAAATGACTGGTAAATTGGGCTTCATTATTTTGTTATCTTGAAAATTGCAAAAATGAATTCATTATCTCAACAAATAATTGATAGTTCTAGTTGACAGACATTTTTTAAATGCCAGATATACCACAAAATTTATGGGCTTTAGTCTTTTAAGTTGATAGTCATTTAATTCTGTTGGAAAATGTAGAGCCATCACCTTTCTGTTTGCGGTACATGCTACCTCTCTTTCTTTCCTAATATTCACATAGCACAAATTTTTTTAATCTCGTAAGTAGAATTAAGAAAACAAATGGTTGGTACACTTAGATTGCAAAATCTTTCTCTTGTTGAATGCTTGCTTATACCAGGTTAGCAAAACCATTACCAATATCATATGATATTTATGGTGCCATGGGACTTTGAGGGGAGAGGAAAAAGATGAACACAGACATGCTGGACTTACTGTTGAAATGTATACTACAGATGCTCCCTTCATCACAAAATTAAAAAGGAGTTTTAAGAAATATTCCCTTCTGGCGTTAAAATTTTCCTTTTTTTTTTTTTTTTTTTTTTGAGACAGAGTCTTGCTCTGTCGCCCAGGCTGGAGTGTAGTGGTGCGATCTTGGCTCACTGCAACCTCTGCCTTCCGGGTTCAAGCGATACTCCTGCCTCAGCCTCCTGAGTAGCTGGGATTACAGGTGCGCACCACCACACACTGCTAATTTTTCTATTTTCAGTAGAGACAGGGTTTCACCATGTTGGCCAGGCTGGTCCCAAACTCCTGCCCTCAAGTGATCCACCCCCCTCAGCCTCTCAAAGTGCTGGGATTACAGATGTGAGCCACCACGCCCAGCCTAAAGTTTTCTTAAATTTGTCATGGGTCAAGAGGGATGACATAGACACTAAATTCATCAAAAAAAGAAAACTAGAATAAATACATAAGGAGAAATAAGCAGAGATACACACACAGAACTTGGAAGTTATCTTTCTGCAAACATGAACAGATATCTACAGAAGAGCAAGAGACTTAAACCTGAGAATGGGCAGAGGCCAGGGAACAAAGAGAATAGACAGCAAGGAGATACTTGTAAAGAGGGACACTTACAAAACTTAAAAGTAATGGGCTTGAAAATTAAATTTAAAAATAGAGGATGGTTCACACCTGAGGCGGATGGATCACTTGAGGCCAGGAGTTCAAGACCAGCCTGGTCAACATGGCAAAACCCCTTCTCTACTAAAAATACAAAAATTAGCCGGCCATGGTGGTGCATGCCTGTAATCCCAGCTATTCGGGAGGCTGAGGCAGGAGAATTGCTTGAACCCAGGAGGTGGAGGTTGCAGTGAGCTGAGATGGCACCACTGCACTCCAGCCTGGGCAACACAGCAAGATTCCACTTCAAAAAAAAAAAAAGTACAGGAAACTACCAAGTTAAAATAGGGTTGAAAACAGTATGGCAGTTCTTCCAAAAGTTAAACATAGAGTTACTATGTGACCCCAAAATTCCACTCCTATGTGTGTACCCAAGAGAACTGAAAACATACCCACACAGAAACTTGTACATGAATGCTCATAGCAGTATTATTCATAATAGCCAAAAAGTGGCCATCAACTGATTAATAGTTCTTTTATTGGTATAACCATACAACAGGGCATTATTCAGCCATAAAAGGAATGAAGGTATTAAGATACAACAGTGATGGACCTTGAAGACATTATGCTAAATGAAATGAGGCAGACACAAAGGCTCATATATTGTATCACTCCGTTTATATGAAATGTTCAGAAAATAGGCAAATCCATAAAAACAGGAAGCAGATTAGTAGTTGCAAGGGGATGGGGTAAGAGGGAATTGGAACTAACAACTACCAGGTTCTTTTTGGAGTGGTGGAAATGTCCTAGAATTCAATAATGATGATGATTGTACAGCACTGCAAATATACTAAAAGCCACTGAATTGTACACTGTAAAATGGTGAATTTTATGTTCTGTGAATCATATCTCAATAAGAAGTCAATGAAGTGCTGATACATGCTACAACATACATGAATCTTAAAAACATGCTAAATGAAAGAAGTTGATCACAAAATATTACGTATTACCTGATTCCATACATATGCAATGCCCCAAATCAGCGAATTTCTGGAAAAAGAAAGTAGATTAGTGGTTGCCTATGGTGAGGAAAGAGGATAGGATTATGAGGTGGATACCTAAAGAGTAAGGGCTTCTTTTTTGGATAGTGAAAGTATAAGGCCAGGCGCTGTGGCTCATGCCTGTAATCCCAGCACTTTGGGAGGCCAAGGTGGGCAGATCATGAGGTCAGGAGTTCAAGACCAACCTAGCCAACATGATGAAACCCCATTTCTACTAAAAATACAAAAATTAGCCAGGTGTGGTGGCGCATGCCTGTAATCCCAGCTACTGTGGAGGCTGAGGCAGGAGAATTGCTTGAACCAGGGAGGCGGAGGTTGCAGTCTGCCAAGATTGTGCCACTGCACTCTAGCCTGGGTGACAGAGAGATACTCCATGTCAAAAAAAGGAAAATATAAAACTATATATTGGTGATGGTTGCACAACTCTGTAAATATACTAAAACACAGTAAATTGCACACTATAAAAGGATGAATTGTAAGGTGTGTGAATTATATCCCAAAAAAGCTGTTATTTTTTAAATTAGGGTTAAATAGCATTCCCTCAGAAGATATTTATATTAATCAGTTCAACAAATTGTTGTTGATCACCACATTTTTAGCATTCTGCTTATCTTATGGGCATCAACAGAAGTATAAATCATGGTCCCTGCACTCAAGGGGTCTGCATTCCATTTGAGGAGGAATATTTATGTGCAGGAAACAACATAAAATAGTGTGTCTTTGGAGGCCTAAGTGTACTGATTATAGTACCTGAAGGAATTAAGCAATCAGAAAAATCCATTAAGACTTTTAAAAGACAAGGTTTGGGGAAGGTTTGTGGAGAAAATGATTCTCAAGCCTTGACTGAGAAGTCGGAATTTGATCAGGGAAATGAAAGTATTCCAAGAAAGAGAAAAGATTAATGCTGAGAATGAACATGATATGTGGGTGCTGTAGATTTAGTGAGGCAGCAACCTACAGTCTATGTGAGTAGACGCTAATGCCATATAATACTGCTTGAAAAATTATAGTAAGCCTTGGAAGCCAAGCAGAGTTTGGTCCAATAAAGTAAAATGAGAAAACACTGGCCAGGTGCGGTGGCTCACACCTATAATCCCAGCACTTTGGGAGGCCAAGGTGGAAGGATCACTTGAGCCCAGGAGGTCAAGGCTGCAATGAGCTGTGATCACACCATTGCACTCCAACCTGGGTGACAGAGTGAGATCTTTTCTCAAAAAAAGAAAAAGAAAAAGAAAACACTGATAAGGAGCAAAAAACACATCCCATTGTCAGAGAGCTTAAAGATGAAAGGCAATGATATATGGATGAAAGGAAGGAGAAAAAACCCAGAGTGAGGGCTACTAACTAGAAATTTATAGGGCAGGAATCTACACATAGGAAGAGTGGATGTAGGAATGGAAAGTGAAAAAACCATGTAAAAAAGTTCAAAGCAGATGTTCATTCATACTATCAAACGCTTATTGAGCACTTCTTTTTATACGAAGGCAGCATGCTAAGTCCTGTAGTGGCACAAGTACTGTCCTACAGTGCACAAAACATTAACCCTTTCCTCAATGCATTTGCAGTTCTACTTCGGAGAAGAGACACAGACACAAAAGAAGGCAGCGATAAAGAAAGTCTTTAGGAATTGATGATTGGTTTGATATGGGAATGGAAGAGGAGGATGGGTCAAAGATAAGATGCCAAAGAGATTGGTGGTGTCATTGAAATTGGGGGAGCATCAGTTGAAGCGTTGGCAGGACCATTAGTCTGAAAGGAAGTACCCAACACAACACTACAATAACCTGGTGAAATGATTAATTTATTCAGCAACAAATTATCAAGTGTTTACTACTATGTACCAGGCCAGGCCCTGTTAAGACACTGTGGATACTGGATAATGGGGAGGGAAAATCAAAAACTCTGCTGTTATCCAACTCATGGATTCTCATGGACCAAAAGAATGAATGCTGTTTGATAAGAGGTAAAAGATCAAGCAAGCTGCCAAAATGAATGAATACCTGATTCACAGGCCTAATTTGGGCAGCAGACAACCAAGAATAAATTCCAGTGATTTTGTCTGCTGTGACAAAGTTGTGTGTAAGTACTTTTCTTGTCTGTATTACATAAGCTGATAAGAAGAGACAAGCAAATGGATGGAAGATTGTAGAAGTACACCATTGAGGTCCTGGTACAAATTTAGGGCAAGTAATTTAGCATCGCCTAGTAATTTTCAGTGGCAGCTCATTTTTACATCTTTTTGTTTTTTTAACTGTGGAAAGGCCACTGTAATTCTTTGTTGCCAATGCAGATGGAATAGCATTTGCTTCATTTTTCAGAATAACCTCCAACTGAATGAGGCAATTTGGGCTTTGTTCTCTTTTGCTAGTTTGAGATTGTTGACCTCCCAGATTGAGTATCTCAAGCCATGGCTGGTGCTTGCTGGCCCAGAGTTATGCATAGCACTCCAGTTTTTTTCCTCAAATAATTCTACATTGCTGGAATGAATCTGACCAGAGTCATTATTTGTATAATATTAAGAAAGTAACTCAGGGAAATATTTGTTTGATTTCCAAGTGAGGAAGACATTTCCAAGCATAAGAGCAAAGAAAGAGGCATGAAGGAATGACTGATAGCCCTGACTACATAAAAATATTTTAGTGTAGTATTTATTGATGAAGGAAACTCTTCATGACATGTTGCTATGTTTAAAAAAAAACCAGCATGGACAATATAATTTCAATTTTGCAAAATCTGTGTCCGAGAGTTATATAGATATATACCTGAAAAAAATGCCAAATGTTAAAAGAGGATAAGATTACGGGTAATTTTTATTTTCTTCTTTATGCTTTTCTGAATTTCCCAAAATTTTCTACATAAAACATGTCAAAAATGACTATGTTTTTAAAATAAATTTTACTTATACAAAACAGAATACATTCCATTCTCACACTAAACTCAGTTACACTTGAGTCATATATTTCTACAGGTTTTTAGAATCAGCAGTTGAATTCTATTTAATTCAGTGGCAGACCAAAGATAAAGCAAGGGCTTGTGAAAAAAATGTTTGGGACTAAAATGGCCTGAAATGGAAAGTTCTCCTAGACATTGAAGATGTATAATATACAGGTGGATCTAATTTGATCCTGTTACAGAAAGGCAGCAGTACAAAAAAAAAGAAAGAAAGAAAAGAAAAGCAATAAAACATCCTTAGTTTTCCAAATGAGCCACAATATTCATCTGCTGTCTATGTAATGTGAAACCTAACTCTTCCAGGCCCAGTTTGATTATTGGAAAACCATCTCCATTGCACATTCCCACCCATCTACACTCAGCACTGCATTGATGGATAATCCTGGTGCCAACATCTGGCATGTGATTCAGATGTACTATACAGATGATTCAAATAAAAATAAGAATAGGAGAATTTCAGGGAAGCAGGTTATTTTCCAGGCAGAGCAAGTAGTAATATGGAGGGCTATGGTGGGTTGTGTGTTTAGGACAGAGCTCTAAGAATGACTTAGAGCTGTGGTTGTAGGAGAAGTCCTCCAACTGGAAAGTCTTTCCAGAAGGGGAAGGCTCTTCTCCCAGGATCCAAAAGCTCTCCAGGGAATAGTCCTTTTGGATAATCATCTCTTTCAGTCTCATTATGTCTTGCTGCTCATTAAAGGTAAAATATAAGCCCTCAGACATTGGCATGAAGCACCAAGGTCTTGGTTAAGAAATAGATCACTAAAAATAAACCTTTTTAAGAAGAGAACTTAAATTGAGTGTATGTGCCAAAAAACAGGGAATAAATAATTGAGACAGCTACTAAGCCCAGATCAAGTATCTAATGAGTTCAGCTGAGTAAGCAAACACATCTTTGTTCTTAATTACCTAATGGAAAACAGCTCATCATATGAAAATGATCTTCATTTTTTAAATTGTCTGACTTTGGTTCACTGCCATTCTGAGTAATTATGATATTTAGGTTTGCTTTTTCCTAGCCTTCAGTACCGTTAGTTCCCTATGTTCTCCCACGCTCACTCTCCCCAGTCTCCTTCATTCTTCACATCCTCCAGCCTATCTCTTTCTCCCTTCTATCCAATTTATAATGCCTTGAACATAGCAGAGTTTTGATTTAATATTTGTTTAGTTTCAGTTTGACTAAACTGAAATCCATTGCATTAGTTGTACTCCGCTACCTAATAATAGTGAGTGTTCTGGCCATTGTGTAGACAGACAATGCTCGCTTTCCACCAGTAGCACCAGACTATAAAAGTGGCGATGCAAGCTGAAGCTGGACAGAGCAATCGTCATAATCAATGAGAGAAATTGTTTGTTCCGTGATCCTAAGAGCTTTTGTCAAAATATTAAAAACTCTCTTACTTTGTTATACATGTATTGGGAAATGATTTTAAGTAGTAAAACTAGTATTTAGTATGCTACATTTTAAATCATGAGAAATACTGTGAATTAAAATGTCTTATTTCTTTGTAAAAAAAAAAAAAACCTTATAAAGCATAGTTTGGATTGTGCTCGTTGTCTTCTCTCTGTATAGCTTACAACATGAAATGAGCATCTTTCATAAAAAATTTGCCTTGGCAGATTGTCATACTCCTCTCTTCACTGAATCAGCTTCCAATATTTTTTTTTTCCTTTGTACTTTCAATGTCACTAAATATCTTACTTTAATGTGAAGTGTTGCCAGGTCACTTCTTCTGGAATATCATCATCCTTTTCATCCCAACCACTTGCCTCATCTGTATTGGTAAGTTGGTCCTTACTGTATTCCTGTGGCTGCATATCTAGAGCTGAATGGTGCAGTGTCAACATTCCTAGTCAGTTATTTGTTCTAACCTCCATTTATATTTGGTTCAGATCTCACCTCCAGCATTAGCACTTTTCATTTCTTTGCCACACTTTCACCTTAGTTGGACAATTTCCTCTTTCCACCATCCATTATTGTAAATTAACTTGTAGATTTATCACTGGGAAACAAGGACACAACACAACTACACACTTTGCTGTCTGTGTGTAAACTGATTATGAGATGCTCAGTAGTAACCAACCAACCACTGACAGACTTTCAAAGAATTGGTAGAATCGATGACAGATCTTGATGCTCATTTTTATTTATATAGTGATTTGTAGCAGTGGTAACCAAAACTCACACTTCTGTGGGAGGACTGGTGTTATTTAACTAAAGTGCAGTAACAAATTTGTGTATATAAGAGCCATGCAAAGTGAAGACATCTGTACTTTCTTTTTTGGTAGGTAAAATATCCTTACAGAGTAGATCTTCATAATACCAAAGTTGTCCTGGCTTCTTCTCATGAGCAAATACAACCAATGAATCACTGTTGTTAGGCTATCTCTGTGTGAAATGTGAAGTGGCATTACTTAGGAAAAAGAATAGACATGTATCTAGTAGTATACTCTTCCTGGTGACACAAAACATTTCAAATATTTATGTCTCTTATTAGAAAATGCAGATTAATTGACAACATTTTCTAGTCTTCACCTGCCCTATTAGATTAGTCACTCTGGGTGGTTCTAAGTATAACTAAATATAAAAATATCTAGAATATACAAGATTAGGAGGTCATTTTCAGTTTTTCACCCTTCATTTATGGAGCCTTTTCTTCTTGTTACTTTCAAACTGTTATTTGATTGACCATTTTGTATTTAATGAGCATCTTGTAGTGTGATGTCAGCTATCTTTATAGATTAAGCTCCCCTTTAAAAAAAAACTTCCCTGTAAACTCTCTCCCACTCCAATTAATTCTTCTGGTATTGAATTTAAAATACCTCCTTTGTGTTGAGATGCACCCATTTTGTTGCCGCAGTGTTCACCTGTGCTAAGTGATATTCCTGTCCAGTCCAGTTGAGGCTGGTCTTCAGCTTGATGGTGACTGTGCCCCTTTCTTTGGTCTTAGCTGTAACAGGCTTTGTTCTGCCAGTGTGTCCTGCATTGGATGTGTGGTTATTTTTAGGTCCTCTGCAGTGATTCTAAAGTAAAAGTAGAGGAAAGTTTTAAAGCTATCTTTTTAAAAGCCATTAACACCAATCCTCAAAAAAGTGATCTCCATATTCCATGCTGTCGTGAACTCTAAGAAAGCAACATCCAACCACGTAAATCCAAAAGCATTGAAAAGGAGGGAAACCCTTTACCTCACTTTGTCATGCCACACAAAGGCATTAGTCATGGCAAAATTTGTCTTTGATTTTAACCAAAGTTTATTTGGTGAATTCTGATCTATAACATGTACATAAGTATGTAGAGGCCAAAATAGTCTTGACAGATGGTGAATACCAAATAGATTCATTCTATGTCTTTCTTAATTAACTTCAGAAATGCCCCAGTCGGTTCCAAACTTATCATTTGCCTGGCAGAAGATAATACTAAAAACTTTCTTTAATATCTTTTAATTGAAAAAATTGGTCTGGTGAAGCCTCTTTAAAATAAATTTAAGTGAGGTGATGCAGTACCTAGGGACCGCCACACTGAGGCGTGTGGTTCATTGTTTTGCAACTGGTTTTCAGATCCCGACTACTTAAGTCTTCCTCATAAGCAACAACAGTAATAAAGAAATTAAACTTTGCAGGTCCAGATGCAACTTGATTATTGGGCATCTCCTTTTCAATGTGTATGGAGGGTATGTATTGATTGCTAAAAATAGTTCTACACATTAGAAGAAAAGCACACCCCTGTGTTCTTCATGGTTATCACATGTTAGAATAACAGGAAATAGAAAGACACATGGTTACGTTTCTTCTAGAAACCCCTACCTAAACCATAAAAGACAAATGATCTGTGTCCTATTATTTAAGGCACTCAAGCAAGAAGTTCTCCTAAACGTACTCTTCAGTATTTAACAGTCATCACGTCGTGATGATTCTTGCTTTGTGTGACCAGATGGAGAATAGCTGAAATTCTTAGAAAGTTACAAAAATCACAAATATAGCATATGCAATACAATGACACCCTGCTTGTTTGTCAGAGGAAGAACACGTTCTGACAAGTCTTGGAAATTAAACTGTTTCCAGAACAGAATACTAGAGAATAGCTTATTTGATTAATATATTATTTAGAAATGAAAAAATTTTAAATGATGTTAATGGCCTCAAAATATATAAAGCAAAAATTGACAGCATGTAAGAGAAACCAATAAGGCCAAAATAACAATATGAGGTTTTAACACAATTCTCAGTGGTTAAAATAGCAGACAAATTTTTAGTAAGAATTTAGGTGATACAAACAATAATAACATAATCCAAAGAACACATATAGTATCTTTACCCAATAATTAGAGAATGTATATTTTTTCAAGCACAATCGGAACATTCACAACAATTGATTATATTCTAGTCCACAAAGCAAGTATCAACAAATACCAAATAATCTGTTAAAAAATCACATTCTCTAACTGTAATACAGTTGTCAGAAGTCATTTATTTTAAAAAAATGATTAACACATGTTTAGAAAAAAATTATAAATAAAATTTAAATCAAGGAAATTCAGTATTTAGAACTGAATGGTAACAAAACTACTGTGTATCGTAGGTGATTTCATCTTGATAGACATATAGAATGCAACTAAGGTAGTATTAAAGGGAAATTTATAATTTTAAATCAATATATGAGAAAAGAATAAAGTCTCCAAGTTAGTGAGCCAATCTTTCCACTCACAAGAAATTAGAAAACTAACAAAAGTGTAAATGACAGGTCAGATCTGGTAGCTCATTTCTGTAATCCCAGCATTTTAGGAAGCTAAGAAGGAGAACTGCTTGAGCCCAGGAGTCTGAGACCAGTCTGAGCAACATAGGGAGACCCTGTCTCTACAAAAAAAAAAGAAAAAAAAATTCCTATTCAACACAGTGTTGGAAGTTCCGGCCAGGGCAATCACGCAAGAGAAAGAAATAAATGGTATTCAATTAGGAAATGAGGAAGTCAAATAGTCCCTATTTGCAGATGACATGATTGTATATTTAGAAAACCCCATCGTCTCAGCCCAAAATCTCCTTAAGCTGATAAGCAACTTCTGCAAAGTCTCAGGATACAAAATCAATGTGCAAAAATCACAAGCATTCCTATACACCAATAGCAGACAAACAGAGAGCCAAATCATGAGTGAACTCCCATTCACAATTGCTACAAAGAGAATAAAATACCTAGGAATCCAACTTACAAGGGATGTGAAGGACCTCTTCAAGGAGAACTACAAACCACTGCTCAAGGAAATAAAAGAGGACACAAATAAATGGAAGAATATTCCATGCTCATGGATAGGAAGAATCAATATCATGAAAATGGCCATACTGCCCAAAGTAATTTATAGATTCAATGCCATCCCCATCAAGCTGCCAATGACTTTCTTCACAGAATTGGAAAAGACTACTTTGAAGTTCATATGGAACCAAGAAAGAGCCTGCGTTGCCAAGACAATCCTAAGCCAAAAGAACAAAGCTGGAGGCATCACGCTACCTGACTTCAAACTATACTACAAGCCTACAGTAACCAAAACAGCATGGTACTGATACCAAAACAGAGATATAGACCAATGGAACAGAACAGAGATCTCAGAAATAACACCAGACATCTGTAATCATCTGATCTTTGACAAACCTGACAGAAACAATAAATGGGGAAAGGAATCCCTGTTTAATAAATGGTGCTGGGAAAACTGGCTAGCCATATATGGAAAGCTGAAACTGGATCCTTTCCTTACACCTTATACAAAAATTAATTCAAGATGGATTAAAGACTTAAATGTTAAACCTAAAACCATAGAAACCTAGAAGAAAACCTGGGAAATACCATTCAGGACATAGGCATGGGCAAGGACTTCATGACTAAAACACCAAAAGCAAAGGCAACAAAAGCCAAAATAGACAAATGGGATCTAATTAAACTAAAGGGCTTCTGCACAGCAAAAGAAACTACCATCAGAGTGAGCAGGCAACCTACAGAATGGGAGAAAAATTTTGCAATCTACCCATCTGACAAAGGGCAAATATCCAGAGTCTACAAAGAACTTAAACAGATTTACAAGAAAAAAACAACCCCATCAAAAAGTGGGCAATGGATATGAACAGACACTTCTCAAAAGAAGACATTTATGCAGCCAAAAGACACATGAAAAAATGCTTATCATCACTGGTCATCAGAGAAACGCAAATCGAAACCACAATGAGATACCATCTCACACCAGTTAGAATGGCGATCATTAAAAAGTCAGGAAACAACAGGTGCTGGAGAGGATTTGGAGAAATAGGAACACTTTTATTTACACTGTTGGTAGGAGTGTAAACTAGTTCAACCATGTGGAAGACAGTGTGGTGATTCCTCAAGGATCTAGAACTAGAAATACCATTTGACCCAGTGATCCCATTACTGGGTATATACCCAAAGGATTATAAATCATGCTACTATAAAGACACACGCACACGTTATGTTTATTGCGGCACTATTCACAATAGCAAAGACTTGGAACAAACCCAAATGTCCATCAATGATAGACTGGATTAAGAAAACGTGGCACATATGCACCATGGAATACTAAACAGCCATAAAAAAGGATGAGCTCATGTCCTTTGCAGGGACTTGGATGAAGCTGGAAACCATCATTCTGAGCAAACTATCACAAGGACAGAAAGCCAAACACTGCATGTTCTCACTCATAGGTGGGAATCGAACAATGAGAGCACTTGGACACAGGGTGGGGAACATCACACACTGGGACCTTTCTTGAAGTGAGGGTCAGGGGAAGGGATAACATTAGGAGAAACACCTAATGTAAATGACGAGTGAATGGGTGCAGCAAACCAACATGGCACATGTATACCTATGTAACAAACCTGCACGTTGTGCACATGTACTCTAGAATTTAAAGTATAATTAAAAATATATATATATTCAGAAAAAAAATTTAAATATTTAGCCAAGTGGCTCCTGCCTGAAGTCCCAGCTACTTGGGAGGCTGAGGCAAGAGGATCACTTGAGCCCAGGAGTTTGAGGCTGCAGGGAGCTATGATTGCACCACTGTACTCCAGCCTGGGTGACAAAGCAAGACGTCTCCAACAAAAAAAAAATTGTTAAGTCAACAACAACAAAATGTTAAAGAACAGAAGTCAATAAAACAGAAAACAAGGATATATCTTTCCTAGTGTATCTTTGTTTTATATTTCATTAACTTCTGCTCTATGCCTAAATGATCTTAGAGCTGAGTTCTACCATTTAGGGAACTAATAATTCAAATATATTGAAAAATATTCTACAAATATAATTTTTAGATACCCCCAAATCACGATTGGGTAATATAACCCTTGTAGCAAAACCAGACAAGGACAAAATATGAAAGAAAATCATACACTTAGCTCATGTAGAAATGTGGACATTAATACAGTCATGCATTGCTTGACAATGAGGATACGTTCTGGGAAATGTGTCGTTAAGCAATTTCATCATTGTGTGAACATCATAGAGTGTACTTAGGCAGACCTAGATGGTATTTTAATTATGTATGTTTTTTCATGTGGAAAACTAAATGCCCCAGCATCACTACTGAATTTCAGCCATTTTCCCTATTGATCTGCAATGCAAATATCA
This sequence comes from Pongo abelii, assembly GCF_028885655.2. NCBI lineage: Eukaryota > Metazoa > Chordata > Mammalia > Primates > Hominidae > Pongo > Pongo abelii. Next base: position 82,603,045 of record NC_071992.2, on the reverse strand, counting down.
AGTGTCACACAGCAGATTTCTCTACATGTTCCATTATAATCTTGTGGAACAACAGTGGCATATGCAATCCACTGTTGACCAAAAGATCGTTATGTAGTGTATGACTGCATTAGCAACCTGAATCCAACCAACATATTAAAAATACACATCATAACCAAATGGGCTTATCCCAGGAATACAAGGATGGTTTAACAACAGAAAATTATTTGACACATCATAACCACCAAATGATTATGACAGTACAGGAAGAAAAATCATTTGCTAAAATTCAACAAACATTAGTGACAAAAACAACCTAAGTATAAAACAGAACCTCCTTAATATGTTCAACCTTGATTTCAAAATTTATGTGAACAGAGAAGGGTCAAAAATAGTCAAGATAATTTTAAACTCAAAAAACATGGGGAGACACATCCTACCAGATTCATCAGATTCTGTATAAACCATGGCGTGAGTTTGGTGAATTGATATAGACCAGAGTGCATAATGCAATTCCATCCACAAATGGAAACTTATTCTTTGGCATAGGTAGCCTGTGCACTCACTGCAGATAGGAGTGTTTACTGATTTAATAAAATATGGCAACATTTAGTATAATTAAAAACATGTAAATCCATGACCCAACAAATCCATTCCTGGCTATAGGTTATAAACAAATTCTCATATGTCTAGGAGAAATGTGCAAGAATATTTATTGCAATATTGTAACAGTGAAATACCAAACTCGATCTAACTGTCCATCAACAAAATAAGTTGTGTATTTACCTATAATGGAATACCATTTAGCAGTTAAAATGAATAAATCCTCAACTTAATAAACGTCAAAAATATATTGGGAGGAAAGCAGATCACAAATTAACATATCTCACTTACATATAATGTTAACGCATACACACAATATCATACATTGTTCTCATGCTACATATATATGTAGCAATACATACAATCATGCATGGAAAGGATAATGTCAAATTTAGGATAGGGGTTACCTTGGTGGAGGGAAAGAAAATGGGATCAGGAAATAATAAAAAGGGAGTTTTTGTTTATAATATCTCAATTTTTTTAAAGCTTTCATAAATATGGCAAGATGTATTGGTGGGCTCATAGGTGTAATAGACTTCTCTTTATTTTGTCTATTTGCTTAAAATATGTCATAGTTTTTCAAAAGGAAGTTAGCAGTTTACTTTAAATATAAAGTTATGGAGGTCAGTTGCACTGGAGAAGACAGAATAAGATGCAAGCATTGCCATGCAGGTCTCTAGACCAGTTGGCCATGTAGGTACTAACATCCATGCTTGGAAAAGATGAGACTTCCTCAGTTGGGACTGAGATAAAAGAGCTTTGGTCCCTAACGGTAGAAGAGGAGGGAGAGAAATTACCATGGCTTTTTTCTACCCCTTCTTTCCTGCCTTGTTGCCCCAGCTCCTTTCTTCTGCCATCTCTTTTCTCTTCCTCTCTAGAGAGACATGGAAAGCCACAGCTAAGGAAGAATGTAGCCAATCACGTAGCTCTGTCCCTGCCATCCCAGCAGGAGACTTCATCCAAGCATTGAGGAATCTCCATTTATCTGGGGTAAAAATTTCTAAGATTTGTAGCACTGATTGCATACTAGGGATTTCTGCCTAGTTTGAGGCTTCAGATAATTAACAGAAGTTCAAGAATATAGGAAAGTCCCATTGAAGTTAGTTGCCCGACAAATTATCATTGAGTCTTAAATAAAAGGACAAGAGAGAAGGGTATTAATGTTTATGAACTTGTATTACTCTCATAGATATTTAAATTATATATAAGATTGTATTTAACTCATGTTCTTGAGTGTATCCCTATATTTTCAATATTATTTCAAATATAGTGATAATTTCTAACAAATTGTATTATTAGATTTCTCTCTATGAATAGAATTCTTACCATGTAAATACAGAATGCTGCTTATGTGGTTTCAGAAATCCTACTTAACTAGATGTTAAAGAAGATTGAAATTTCAAGGATTTAATTTTCCAAGGCAGTTTATACAGAATTTTAGAATTCTTTTATTTGGGGAGGGGGAAACAGGGTTTTGGTTATGTGAGTTGAATAAGTCCTGGAGATCAACTGTACAGCATAGTGCCTATAGTTAACAATACTGTATTATATACTTAAAAATTTCCTAAGAGGGTAGAGTTTATGTTAAGTGTTCTTATCCCAAAAAATAATAATGATAATCTATAAAGAGAGCAGGAGGAAACTATTGAAGTGATGGATATGTTTATGGCATAAATTATGGTGATGATTTTATGGGTATATACTTATCTCAAGATGCACCAAGTTGTATACATTAATTAAATATGTAAAACTCTTTAGTCAGTAATACCCCAATAAAGTGGGGTTTGTTGTTGTTGTTATTGTTGTTGTTTTGAGACAGAGTCACTCTGTCGCCCAGGCTGGAGTGCAGTGGTATGATCTCAGCTCACTGCAAGCTCCGCCTTCTGGGTTCATGCCATTCTCCTGCCTCAGCCTCCTGAGTAGCTGGGAATACAGGCGCCCACCACCACATCTGGCTAATTTTTTGTATTTTTAGTAGAGACAGGGTTTCACCTTGTTAGCCAGGATGGTCTCAAATCTCCTGACCTCGTGATCCTCCCATCTCAGCCTCCCAAAGTGCTGGGATTACAGGTGTGAGCCACCATGCCCAGCCAAGTGGGGTTTTTTTAAACAAATTCATTTATCAGAATTGTGTTTTTAATATGGTAAAAATGCAAACAATCAAAATAGGTATAAAATGAAAGATAGGCCAGGTGTGGTGGCTCACGCCTGTAATCCCAACACGTTAGGAGGTCGAGGTGGGTGGATCACGAGGTCAGGAATTTGAGACCAGTCTGGTCAACATGGTGAAACCTCGTCTCTACTAAAAATACAAAAAATTAGCCCGGTGTGGTGATGTGCGCGCCTGTAATCCCAGCTACTCGGGAGGCTGAGGCAGGAGAATTGCGTGAACCTGGGAGGCGGAGGTTGCAGTGAGCCGACATAGTGCCATTGCACTCCAGTCCAGGTGACAGTGCAAGACTCTTTCTCAAAAAAAAAGAAAAGAAAGAAAGATAATTCTCCTTTCCTTCCCACACATTGTCCCCCTCCATAAAGACAACCACTGTTATAAATGACCTATGTGCTCCTCCAAGATATTCTATACATAGACAAACATGCATCATAAAGAACTTTTTAAAAGGTTCATTCCATAAGAATGGTATTTAAAAATGTCTATCTTCTCAAAAGCACATACAATGCTTTTCTATTTGAGGCCAATCTGTAGTGCAGAATCTTCAGACTTGGGGTCAGGCACAATATAAGTAAAATCCAATCACAAAAGCAAGACTTCAAAGGAGCCACAATAAAGATGTCAAAGATGTTGTATTGTTCATTAAATTTTTTATAGAAAAGTAAGGAGAAAAAAATAGAGTCTCAATGCAGTAGTTTCCAAGGTTTGAGGCTGCTACTAATTAGACAATTAAGTGACATGCAGCTGGTCTGTGCTATGATCTATCGTGTAAAGCTATCAAATAGATTTAGGTAGTTATTTTGTCCACAATTGAATGGAATCTAAAAGCAGGTGGTTATACAAATCCTATCTATGTTGTTGCTTTCTTAATCAGCCTAAAACTGTAGCCAGATCTTAATTACGATTAAGAGGCTGCCCAATTGATCTCTTTTAACAGCTCTGCTAAAAGATTATTGATAATAAAGAGTTTAATTCAGACAGAAGTCTTAACAGAGAATTTACAATATTGAAGAGTAAACTTCATGTTAGTTTATGACTTTTTAAACCACAGTATTTGGTATTTCTCATAGGTAGAAAGGATATCTCACACTCTTTTTTCCTCTTTTGGGGACCAATTTAAAAGAAAAATCTCACCTTTGTCTTTTAGGCTCTTCTAACATATAACAGTGACCCAGCCATGAGAAAAATGTTGAGTCATCTATATTTCTATATCATGCCTGTGTTTAACGTCGATGGATACCATTTTAGTTGGACCAATGTAAGTCAGTTTGCCTACCCAGTTGAAAAGAGGACTAAATAAATCATAGAAAACAGAGTCACAAACTTCCAGGACAGGAAGGAAGCTGGACAGGCAGTCAGCTAAGTGATTCCAGAGATGCAAAAGAGGCCTTCATTCTTTCCCCAATCAGAGCACCAACAATTTGATTTCATTTTCACATCTAGATTTTGTAGAGATTCCACGTAAATAAAGATTCCTTCTTCCAAATAAATTGTGAAAAATCACTGGTCTAGTCCAGCCCATTCAATTTTGCCTACAAAGAAATGGGGCCAAGAGAAGGCAAAATACAGGAAGTTTGTAGCAGAAATTGGAGCATGAACCTGGGTCTCTACTACTAATCCAGTGTTCTTTTTCACTCCCTGGGCTTGTCTATTCACAGGAGAACTCTCCCCTCAGTGGTATGACTCGTTCATTGATTGAGCTATTAAAATGCATGTGAATAACCTTTTAAGTATTTTTCTCTGCACCTGTTTTCTTAATTATGTCTAGGATCGATTTTGGAGAAAAACAAGGTCAAGGAACTCAAAGTTTCGCTGCCGTGGAGTGGATGCCAATAGAAACTGGAAAGTGAAGTGGTGTGGTAAGTTTGGGACCAACTGGGATCCAGATCCAAAGGTTTCTGCAGGTTTTACTCTGCAAAATATGAGCCCAGAGGACTCTCGTGGGAGACTCATGTTTTTCTGTATGTGAAAACCTGGTAGAGAAAGGTACAGATACGTACATGATAGCTGTAATTGGCAAAAAGAAAATGAAAGGATTCTTTTTTAATATATAAAAATCAAGGATTTTAAATCTGTCAATTCGGTCCTGAAAACTGAAAATTTAAATACATATGTAAAAGCAGCAAACTGAGGAATATTTGTCATTCCCGAAATTAAAACATGAACTGTGGTGTAGTATAATTCTGGTTAAATCTTTTTATCCTTTTCATACAAGCACCACTGATCCTGCCTTCGTCTGTCTGTCGTGGTCAGAGCTGTCACGACCTTGTCTATATTCTACTACTCTGCTGGTCATACGTGGATTGACCATGCACATTGGGAATGTATTTCTGCTGCGTTCCATGTTTCATTAATAATCACCTTTAAAATAAAAGGAAGGTGTCATTTTAAGGAAGGAGACCTTTTTACTGAAGAAAGAAGGAGGCAAGTGTCAGGGAGAAATGAGAAAATTAGTCATGGCTAGTTTACTTGCAGCAGAAAAAGGAGAGGATGGAAAATTATTATCAAAATGCAGTCGTTAGGAGCTGCCTTTTTATTGAGTCTTTCTATAGCTCCCTCAAAATATAGACCCTTGTGTAATGGAAATCCTTCCTTTAGTCCCTTAGAAATGAGGCCTATTCCACGTTCACTCATTCTACAATGAGGGTTAGATTCTATGTGAGATGCCAATCCTCCCATCCCACTAGCATCAGCTAGAATAACTGGGCGTGGGCTTTGATTCCTTCCACACATCCCTCCAAGCAAGAGGCTTCAGTCAATTAGAATTGGCAAATAAGAACATGACATAGCTAAAAGAATATGGCTCTAAAATAAGACAAATGTAGTCTGATTCTACCATTACTAGCTCAGTAATTTCGGCAATTTTATTTAATCTATGAAATTATAATGCCAACCACCTCATGAGGTTCTTATAGGGACTAAAGGAATTTATACATGTGAAATGTCTAATTTAGTTCCTAGCTCCAAACTGGGATCTAAGTATCAGTAACCTATCCCTTGTTCCCTGACCTCCAGAACAGTCAGTTCACCTCTAAGCCTCAGATCAATTGGTGAAACAGCCTCTTTTCTTCACGGGAATGTTGTGATGATGAGCAATAATGTACACTTAAAAGTACTTGCATTTATGAAGGGGAAAAAACCATTGTATAAATACTATGATGTGGTATTACAGATGGCTATTTCTGTTTAGAAATTGTTTTCTCCAACCTATACTGAGACAACAAGCACATTAACTCCTGAAATCCACTAATTTAAAAAAAACTTTTCACTTTCCCTTCTCTCTGATGGGGCCATTTTCCATACTCATAACGACAGGGATGTTTCGCTTGTTAACGGAGACTTGCATCCACATATATGTCATATGCACGCCTACGGGCATCTGTATGAGTGCCCTGGATGGGTAATTGAACTGAGTAATTCTAGCAGCAGCCGGCTCTGCCTGTGTAAACTTAGACTCCTGTTTATATCAGGTTGCAAGTAAGGTCTTGCTTCCCTTTGTTCTTCCTTTACCCAGCTTGCTTCCTTCATACACACACCTTCTTTGGTTTTTCAGTTTCAACTGCAGCCCCAACTAGAATTCCTTTGATTCTTCCAGTTTTGAATCATTCTGATTTTTTCTGTGAGCCAACACTCAAGATATACAAGGGATTATGTCAAATGCAGTTGCAAAATGATCTCGATAGACTGTTGGAAGTGATGGGGAAGTGCAGGCAGCCTGGCTGGTACTGTGTCAGCTGCAAGGTCTCTCTCCAGAGTGGATTCAGCTGATCTGATAGGCAGGCAGCCAAGTGTGACCTGCCTCCCTCCCAGGGTCAGGTCCATCCCCCCGCGGTTATGTGCTGCATGAAGGGGACAGGGAACTACAATGTGGGAATCACTCTGAGGTCAGGGGTATTGAGGTAAGTATGAAATTCCCTAAAGTGAACCTCCAAATAAACATCCATAGCATAAATGACATAGAAATGCCCAGACCATTGAAAACACTGTAGGGTCAGCATGGAAGTGACAAAAACAGCTGTTTCTTTCTCTTAAGTCAGTGATTCTTGAAATTAAAGAGCAGAACATGAAACTGCTTTTTACCGTGAAGAATCGTGGATCCCCGTGTGAGAGTGGTTATGCTTTAGTGCGTGCATGTGGAATAGTCCAGCATGCATGTACAGACAGGCATACTTTTTGAATACTTCATAGCTCCCCTGAGGGTGTTTCACCCGTAAGATGAATATCACTGGTCTGAAAGTCCCCCAGAAGGACTCGACAAGTCAGAGTAGTGGTAGGACCCAGGAATAAATGCATAAATTTCATTCATTCATTTGCCAAAGTTAATCGAGCACATTCTTTCTGTGAAGCACTGTGCTTTTTCTTTCCTCTGTGCATTCTTTTTAAAATATGCTGTAAGCACTGATTTTCCGAATTGGAAGAAATCCAGGAGAAAGGTAAAGGGTTTGGATAATATCCATACTTAATCTTTAACTTCTGAATAATTCAAGTGTTGCCTAAATACAAATTACTATTTAGAAAAACCTATGGAACATAAAACAATTTTGCAAATCATATATCTACTAAGAGACTTCTATTCAAAACATGGAAATAATTCTCTCAACAATAAAAACACAAGTAACCCAATTTAAAATTGCACAAATGATTTCAAAAGATACTCTCCAAAGAAGATATATAAAAGAGAATAAGCACACGAAAATATGCTCAACATCATTAGCCAACAGAGAAATGTACATCAAAACCACAATAGGAATAGGTACCACTTCACACCTACTAAGACGGCTATAATAAAAAGACAATAACATGTGTTGGTGAGGGTGTAAAAAAACTGGGACATTCATACTTGCTGGTGAGAATGTAAAATGCTGCAGCCACTTTGGAAAACAGTTTGGCATTTCCCTAAAAAGTTAAAAACATATGACCCAGCAACTCCACTCTTAGACATATATATACCCAAGAGAAATGAAAATATTTGTTCCCATAATGACTTATACATGAATATTCATAGCAGTATTATTCATAATAGCCAAAAAGTGGAAACAACCCAAATGTCTGTCAACTGATGAATAGATAAACAAAATGTGGTATATTTATAGAATGGAATATTATTTGGGCATAACAAGAATGAAGTACTGATACATTCTGCAGCATAGATACTTAAAAATATTATGCCAAATGAAAAAAGTCAGTCACAAAAGAGCAAATGAAATGTCCAGAATAGGCAAATCTATAGAGATAGAGAGTAGATTAGTGGTTGCCAGGGGCTGAGGAGAGGGGAAAATTGGGGAGTAACTGCTGAGGGGTAAGGGGTTTCTTTTGGGGGTGATGAAAACGTTCTAGAATGAGATGTGACAATTGTGAATATACTGAAAGCCATTAAATTGTGCATTTTAAAAGGGTGAATTTCATAATATGTGAATTATAGCTGATTATAAAACAAGCTACTATAAAGATGTTTTTGTTTCTATTTAGGAGCAAGTTAGGCACTTATTGAAGCATAATAACTCTTAGAACACTCCGTTACCTAATATTATAAATTAGATGTAATACGGAGAAAACTATATGATTTTTTTTAGCAGCCCAACCACATGTGCCCCTCTCTATATATGCCCTTTTCTGACCACCACCCTCCCACTCTATCCAGAAAAAAAAAAAGTGGAGCAGGGGGCTGTTGTGCTTGAGCAATCATTTGGGTAGATCATCTGGGGTGAAGAGAGAAACCATTACAAATTGGTGGTTTTCAGCCAATCCCTATGAAATAACAATAGATGGCCACTGGCCTGCTTTCTAAAACGATGAGTTCCTCCAGCTGAGTGGCTTTTGTTTGGAGAGAGCTATACTAGCTGAGGACCTAAACTGAATTGTTCTGAAAATATAGAGAATTTCAGAGCCTAAATTTGGGGCAAAGAGAGCAATAAAAAGAGGTAATGTTGCTAGACTGTATGGAAAGAGACTTTAGTACTCAAAACTGCATATAGAGGATTGCAATTAAACTTTGCTGTGAAGTATGCAAATTCTCCAGCATTTCACAACCACCACCACAGGTAATATTCAGTACAATCTATTTCACTAAGCGTAGGGCCAAGGGAAAACTCCCCCTTCGTCCTCTGAAGTTTTGCTGAAAATCAACTGACAAAAGGCAGATTCATAGGATGAAAGGCATACAAATTTTATTTTAACATGCATAGCATGAGGGAATCACAGAAGGATGATTACCCAATAATCCAATGGGGTACAGAGGTTTATAAACCCTTCCTTATAGGGGTAGGGAGAAATGTGGCAAATTGAGGCATGGTGAAAGACTTTTAGGGGAATTCAATGGACTTGAAGAACATACAGCAGACAACAGTTGATGACAAATGCCTGTCCAGGTGTGTTGACAAACCTCAGTCTCTTCCTGCGATATGAGTTAAATTAATGAAAACTCAGAGAAAGGACTACAGGTAACTGTTTTCTTCTTTGGTGGGTCTGGACTTGAGCTAGATAAGGAAATATCAGCATAAAGCTTCTTCCAGGATCTGCTGTTCTTCAAGGGCCATTAATTGAAAATAATTAGCATGCTAGGGTTCTATATTGGGGGTGTCGATTTCTTTCTTTCTTTTCTTTTAGACAGAGTCTTGCTCTGTCACCCAGGCTAGAGTGCAGTGACGTGATCTCAGCTTACTGCAACCTCTGCCTCCTGGGTTCAAGCGATTGTCCTGCCTCAGCCTCCCAAACCGAGATTACAGTCACCCACCACCACGCCTGGCTAATTTTTGTATTTTTAGTAGAGATGTTGGCCAGGCTGGTCTCGAACTCCTAACCTCAAGTGATCCACCTGCCTCGGCCTCCCAAAGTGCTGGGATTACAGGGATAAGCCACTATGCCTAGCCAGGGGTGTCAATTTCTAAGCCCCAACATAAGGATTTGTGGAATTGGATCTGCCCTCTGGGTAAGGAATGATCAGAAAAACCCAAAGTGCTGTTACTTTTCTTAGTACAACACTTCTGACACCAGATGTTTGAGGTTTTCTTGCTAAACCCCAAGCAACTCTGCAGTGGACACCAGCTAGGTGTCTTATAATTCAATTCAATTCTGACACTATCTACCTAAAGGGAGTGTCTGATTCCTCAGGTTAAAGGCTCAGTCCCACAAGATTGCCCCCAACCTCAAATGCCAGTTACAAATGCCAGCTTGTGACCTGTACTTCTGAATGACTGGCTATAAATCAGGGTTCCCAAGACCCCCTCTTTCAGTCCAATCTGCTACAATGATTCACAGAAACACTTTATATATGTTTATCAGTTTATTATAAAGGATACAGATAAACAGCCAGATGAAAGAGATGCATAGAGCAAGGTATGTGGGAAGGGCATGAAAGCTCCATGCCCTTTCCATGGGCACCACCCTCCATGAACCTCCATGCGTCCAGCTATCCAGAGCTCTCTGAATCCAGTTCTTTTGGGTTTTTACAGAGGCTTGATCATGTGGGCATGCTTGATTAAATCACTGGCCATTGGTGATTGGCTTAACCTTAAGCCTTCCCAAGAGGTTGGGGAGGTGGCACTGAAAGTCCCAACCCTCTCATCATGCCTTGGTCTTTCAGTGACCTGTCCCCATTCTGAAGCTGCCTAGGGACCCCCAGCTACCAGTCATCCTATTAGCATACAAAGACACTCATCACTCCAGAGAGTCTAAAGATTTTAGGAGCTGTATGTATTCCAGGAAACAGGATGAAGACCAAATATATATTTCACAATATCACCCTGGGGATGTGATGAAGTGCTGAGTCTGGTTTCAAGGTAAGCTCAGGGAGAGAACTAATCCACATCAAATTTCAGAGGCATGGAACTCACAGCAAGAATGCACTGCCTTAGAAGAGTGAATTTCTGTCACTGGAGATTAATAGACAAGCTCTGATCCAGATAACTTCTGGCTGAGAATGACATGTTGATGTGGATTAAACATCAACTAACTGGTCAAACTTGGCCCTTAAGATTCCTGCCAACTCTGTTAGTAATGACTCTAACATACATTAATCCACTTTTATATCCAAACGAATGTATTGAGCCCCTTCTATATTGCAAAGTGCTAGAAATTATATAAGAAAGTCTTGAAAGATTTAATGAGTTCACATCCTACTCCTAAGAAATTATTTGGGATCCTGGAGAAATACAAAGTGAAAAGATCTGTTGGCTTATAGTATTCTTTGCTTAACAACCAATTTAATATGAAAAGATATAAATTACCTAATATCTAACAAAATTGGTAGAAAATTTTAAAACTAGAAGATGAATGAGCTAAACTGTAATGCTTAGTTATGCTTTTTTTTACTTTTTTTTTCTTTTTTTTTTTTGAGATGGAGTCTCGCTCTGTCACCCAGGCTGGAGTGCAGTGGCGCAATCTCAGCTCACTGCAAGCTCCGCCTCCTGGGTTTAGCCATTCTCCTGCCTCAGCCTCCCGAGTAGCTGGGACTACAGGCGCCCGCCACCATGCCCAACTGATTTTTTTGTACTTTTAGTAGAGATGGGGTTTCACCGTGTTAGCCAGGATGGTCTCAATCTCCTGACCTCGTGATCCACCCGCCTCGGCCTCCCAAAGTGCTGGGATTACAGGCATGAGCCACCACACCTGGTCTTAGTTATGCTTTTTATAAAGGAAGTTAAGGACCTAGAATCCTGGATATGTAGAAATTTAGGTCATAAGGATTTGCTCACCATTGTTGATACATGGCTGGCATTTCTTAAGGATTCATTATGTGCCAAGTAAGTGCTAAATGCTCAACATGAACTTCTCATTGGTAGATGCTATTATTATCCCTATTTGGCTGATGAAGAAACTAAGAGAGAAGTTAGGGAACTTGCTCGAGATTATGAATTGAGCTCAAATGAAAAGTCAAATCTGACTGACTTCAGTGTCTGTTTCTAACCATAGTCTGACTCCTTAGGGATCAAGTTGCCATGAATGATTACTTTTACTCATTTGGTTAAAGAGTTAAACAATGTGTAACTGCAGAAGTGTAGTTTAGGTATCAGAATAACCATATGAATTGAACTGTTTTATCCAAAATGAAATAGAAAAAAAAAAATGAGAGATTGGGAATGTATGGTAAGAGGGAAGTAGAGGAAGATCCCCAGGTACTATTTCTATTTCTGACCTTGGACCACCACATACCATGCAAATAGTTTGAAATAGTTTACAAACCCATGAGATGTCAGGCATATGGTTATGAATTCTCCAGGAAGACCTTTTTCTTTCCCAGCCAGAGTTTGGCATCTTCCCATGAAGGCAGATTTTTGTAGCCCACATTTTCATGGAAAGTGTCCTACTTTGGGGCGTGCATGTTGGCTCACACCTGTAATCCCAGCATTTTAGGAGGCCGAGGTGGGCAGATCACTTGAGGCCAGGAGTTTGAGACCAACCTGGCCAACATGGTGAAACCCCATCTCTACTAAAAATATGAAAATTAGCCAGGTGTGGTGACACGTGTCTATAATCCCAGCTACTTGGGAGGCTGAGGCACAGGAATGGCTTGAACGGTTGCAGTGAGCTGAGATTGCACCACTGCACTCCAACCTGGGCAACAGAGCAAGACTCTGTATGAAAGAAAGGAAGAAAGGAAGGAAGGAAGGAAGGAAGGAAGGAGAGAGAAAGAAAGAAAGAGAGAGAGAGAAAGAGAAAGAAAGAAAAGAAAGAAAGAAAAAGAAAGAGAAAAAGAAAGAAGGAAAGAAAAAAAGAGAGGGGAAGGAAGGGAAGGAAAGGACAGAAAGAGTCCTGCTCTGAGACTCCCAGGTGTGTGTCTGGGTCTTGCTCCCTTTTCCTGCAAACTGAGAACCCAAATGCTGATCCCCTGCCTCCACCACATGTGGCCATTGAAACAAGCCTCCAGGTCAGAGACCAGCAAACATCCCAAGCAAGCCTGAAGCTTTTGCTTCAGCTTCAGCCGTTATTCCAGCTCCCTCTTCACTCTTGTACTCTCAGGAACATTTTTGAGAACTGTGCCGTGTATTTACATTGTTTTCTTGATCATTTAGATATGTTTGTAGCAGGAGCTTTTATCACAGTATCTGCCACAATTCCATCATATTGCTAGAAAACCCAGCTATCATTTTAGACATTAATACAATTAGAATTAGTGCTGGCCTGACTTCTTGATGATGGTGTTAAGGCCTTTTATCCTCATCATAGTGTATCTAAAACAATCTTATCTGCACTTGATTCTCCAGAACTTACCAATGCCAGACAACTTACTTTCTTCTTTGCTGCCTCCTACAAGTAACAATGTCACAACAATAGTATCACAGTTTCCAAATAAAAGTGTGGCTTGAAGGTATTTCTTACTCTTATGTTGTCTTTCAAATCCTTTATAACAGTCCTTTTGATACTTAGGGAGAGCTAACAATGAATGCTGAAACTTAGAAAGAACTGATTTTTTGGGTTTTTTTGTTTTTGTTTTTGAGATAGGATCTAGCTCTGTTGCCCAGGTTGGAGTGCAGTGGTGTAATCATGGCTCACTGCAGCCTCTACTAAAAGCCTCGACATCTTCGGTTCAATCAATCCTTCCACCTCAGCCTTCTGAGTGTAGCTGGGATTACCAGTGTGAGCCATCATACCTGACTAATTTATTTTTTATTTTTCATAGAGATAGCGTCTCACTATATTGCCCAGGCTGGTCTCAAGTTCCTGGGCTTAAACGATCCTTCCAACTCAGCCTCCCAAAGTGCTGGGATTACAGATGTGAGCCACCATGTCCGACCAGAAGAACTGGTTCTTAAATATGTTTCTGATTTTGTTGTTTTAGGTGTTCTCCTTTTAGTTTCTCTAAGAATGAAGTCAGTAGTGTGCATTATGGGTATAGGCACTCACCATCCATTCCAAACTCTTTCTAAGTGCCTTCCTGTACTGCTGAGGCCAAAAAGATAAAAGCTGCAGCCAGCGGTGGTGGCTCACGTCTGTAATCCCAACACTTGGGAAGCCGAGGTGGGTGGATCATGAGGTCAGGAATTTAAGACCAGCCTGGCCAATATGGTGAAACCCCATCTCTACTAAAAATACAAAAAATTAGCCAGGCATGGTGGCCCATTCCTTTAGTCACAGCTATTCAGGAGGCTAAGGCAGGAGAATTGCTTGAACCCGGGAGGTGGAGGTGGCAGTGAGCCAGGATCGCACCACTGCACTCAAGCCTGGGCGACAGAGCAAGACTCCGTCTCAAAAAATAAATAAATAAATAAAAATAAAAATAAAATAAATAAAAGCTGCATTTCTAGAACTCCTTAAGCTAGGGATCTGGGTGTGACTTAGGTTCTACCTCTTTGGTACGCTCACCTCAGCTTTTAAAGCATGGAAGAAAGATGGAAGTTGCTTTTCTATGACTTCCATGGTCCTACTGTCCACTAACATTACTGAAGTGTGTGGTTCATCCAAAGCAGCTCACCTTCTTGGCTCTCCTCTGAATGTGCTTCTTCCTCATGTTGGGAGAGACAGTAGCCTTCCTGGTCAAGTCTTCCAAGAAGGCTCTGCAAAATGTTTTATACTTTTTTTTCAATCTCCACTGCTACCAGTCATGGTGGCTCAAGCATGCAATCCCAGCACTTTGGGAGGCCTAGGCAGGCAGATCACTTGAGCCCGGGAGTTCGAGACCAGCCTGCGCAACAGTGGAGAAACCCCGTCTCTACAAAAAATAGAAAAATTGCCAGGTGTGGTGGCACACGCCTGTAATCCCAGTTACTTAGGAGGATGAGGCAGAAGGATTGCCTGAGCCTGGGAGGCGGAGGTTGCGGTCAGCCAAGATCAAACCACTATACTCCAGCCTGGGTGACAGAGTGAGACCTTGTCTCAAAAAATAAAAATAAAATCCCCTTAAAACTAGCCATAGTGGATTCTGTGCCTTTTCATGAAATTCTGACCAGTACAGAGTCTTTCATAAACATTTCATTTCCTACTTTGTATCTATTACTTTCACCAAGAATTCTTTCATAAGCTTTGTCTAACATTCAGCTCAATTTTTCTTTTTCCTTGTACTCATTACTGCTACTATCTTACCTTTTCATATTTCATTGCCATCTACCATGCTAATTTGTCCTTTTAAAATAATGTATCTACTAGAAATATTAGTCAGCTATTATCTCCCTCCTTAGCACTACTCATCTGGGGAATATATTAATCCCTTTCAGCACTCCTCTCTCTCACCAACCTTAAACATATTTTTGCAAACTTCATTCTTTCTCGGATAGAAGATCACAGGCTAACTGGAAATCTTTTGTTTCTAAGATTTAAAGAAAATACAAAAAGCTTTCCTTTTCTTCTCTTCCTATTCAGACCTATTTTCCAGCTAATACACTGCTAAAAAGAGCTATTCTATCTTTTGTTAAGTGGCTCTTAAGTTGTTCTTTTCCTAATCTAGACACTGATTATATGCAAAAATCATTTCCTCTCCCTGTTTTATATTTCATGATCCTTAGGCAGAACATGCCCAGAAGCTTTTTAAAATGAATTTTTTGTAACAACAGATTATAAATAATGCTTGGGACTCATTTTGTGTGTATACACAAAACACTATATTGTTTTATTTCTCTGATTATTCTTGTGAGTAAATATGTAAGAATTTGCGTTTGAAGGACAATATCTAGTTTATTTATAACATCTATTGCAACATCATGAATAAATATATTTGCTGAAGTTTTTGATAATGACATTACAAACAAAGTTTAAAAACCTTTTACAAGCCAGGCGCAGTGGTTCATGCCTGTACTCCCAGCATTTGGGGAGGCCAAGGCAAGCAGATCACTTGAGTACAGGAGTTTGAGACCAGCCTGGGCAACATGACAAAACCCTGTCTGTACCAAAAAAATACAAAAATTAGTTGGGCATGGTGACGTATGCCTGTAGTCCCAGCTACTCAGAAGGCTGAGGTGGTTAGGATTGCTTGAGCCCGGGAGGCAGAGGTTGCAGTGAGCCCAGGCTGTGCCACTGCACTCTAGCCTGGGTGACAGAGCCAGACCCTGTCTCAATAAAATAAAATAAAATAAAATAAAAATCTTTTACAAATAACTTAGTTTTGAAAGTCAATGAGTGAGCAGCACATAAAAATGCTATTTTTGAAGTGAGACATGGGGGAGGTGGCAGAATCACTGCCTTGGCTCTTGGGACACTAAGCTACTGATTTTTTATTTGGTACTGATTTTTAAGCCCAATAATTGTATTGTCCCTGTTTCAGCAGGTAACACTCCCATGCTGCTCAGTCTTTAGGAGGTCTCCAGTCTTTCTGTCAGCATATGAGTAAGGTTTTTAAAAAGCCCTTACCTATTAATTCCTTTTCCACTATATTGGCTGCTTTTCAGTGTTTTTGCATTTCTGATTTCACTGATAACAAAATACATCTCTCTGATAATTTTCCTCCAGCTGTATCATTTGCATTTGAGAAGTCATGCTATTTTTTATTTTCATAAATTTCATGCCTATATAACTGCTTTGATTTTTCAGGTCCTTGTTACCATTTTTATCGTCTCATAAGCATTATAGCATTATATTCCTCCTGGGTCACTAATGTTATTAAATATTTTCCTTATTTTCAGGTTTCCAATTCTCTTTCAATTTATATTCTTGTTTTTAATCCAAACTCCTTATGAAGTAACTTTTCTGTTATTAAAACCATCTCTTTTGAATGCTATTCTCAAACACAGATGTAGGTAAATGATGATATTCTTTTTATCTACCACCTTTTATAATTGTTGAAAAGCTGAGGTATGCTGAATAATGACAAGAGACAGATGGGCAGTCACCTTGCCTTTGTTCTGTCTTCCAGAACAGCAATTCCCAAACTCCACAAAACCCTAGTGAACTATAGAACACAGAAGGTGCCAAAAAACAAAACGATCAAAAAAAAACACTAATGTTAGGAGTATTTTTAATATGTAAGAGAAAAGGATTTTTTTTACAATTAAAAAAATACCAAATGCATTTTATATAGTTGTCACCTCAGAGGTTATCAGATGCATCCTTGAATTTAGTCATTCATGTATTCAACTAGCTGATTACTGGGGAAAACAGCAATGAAGAAAACCAAGAAAGTCAGGTTGTTACACATGCTAGACAGTGCAGGGGTGAGGGTTGGTGAGCTATTTTAGGTGGCCTAGGGAAGCCCACCCTGATGACACGTGGGAGGGGAGGAAGTCTAGGGAAAGGACAGTGCACATAGAAGGAATGGTCATGTAAAGGCCCGCATTGGGAAAATCTTTGGTGGGTTTCAGGAAGAGCCAGGAGAGTGTCTGGCTTGAGCTGAGGGAGGAAGAGAGAGAGGAGTAGGAGAAGAGGCAGAAGTGGTCAGAGGCAAGATAATGGAGGTTCTGTGTCGAAGGAAGGACTTTGGATTTTATTCTGCATGGGATGGGAGAGCACTGGAGAGTTTTGAACCAAGGAACAATATGACCTTGCTTTTTAAGAGACTCCTTCTGGCTACTGCATACTAAATGGATCATCGAGTGCAGATATTTGGATTCTAATTATACCTTCCCATTTGAATGCATTGCTTTCAAAATATAATAAAAGCCTAATCTAAGAATATTATTATCTGCATCTTTAGAGAACCATGGTATATACCACATTGAATTGTAGATATAAATATACCTTTATTATGTGAAGAATTGTTATTTTAAAAGATATCAAAATGGAGATAGGCAACCAGGTGAAAAAAAAGGTATTTGCAGCAAATACAGCAGAGAATGTTTTATTATCATTTTTATATAAACACTTCAGAATCAAACATTACATAAAAATAATTTTAATAGTCCACACAAAATGTGAAGAAAATCTCCAAGACTCTGGTAGGTTAAAGAAATTTAAAAAGCGCAGAGTCTCAATTCATGAAAATAAACAAACATGAGAGAACGAGCAGCCTCCTCATAATCAAAAATAATATTAAAATAAAACAGTGTAACATTTATGTGTTAGGTTATTTCCCAAAATGTTTAATGTGATCATCTAAGCTGGACGCTGTAACTGGGATAG
The DNA here is from genome assembly GCF_028885655.2 of Pongo abelii. Classification (NCBI taxonomy): domain Eukaryota; kingdom Metazoa; phylum Chordata; class Mammalia; order Primates; family Hominidae; genus Pongo; species Pongo abelii. Next base: position 82,585,311 of record NC_071992.2, on the reverse strand, counting down.
CATATATCTCTTGGGGCATAAGAAAGCAATTTGGTGAGGCGCATCAGAAACATGATCAAAGGCCAGGTGTGGTGGCTCACACTTGTAATACCAGCACTTCGAGAGGCTGACGTGGGTGGATCACTTGAGGTCAGGAGTTTGAAACCAGCCTGACCAATATGGGGAAACCCCGTCTCTACTAAAAGTACAAAAATTAGCTGGGCATGGTGGTGCATGCCTGTAATCCCAGCTACTTGGGAGGCTGAGGTGGGAGAATTGGCTTGAACCTGTTGGGGGTGGAGGTTGCAGTGAGCCGAGATCATGCTCCAGCCTGGGTGACAGAGTGAGACTCTGCCTCAAAAAAAAAGGGAACATGATCCATTCCTCCATTTATTCAAAAATATGAGATGAATGCCTTTTATCTGCCACATTGTGAGCTAGGTATTTGGGAAGCAGAGACAGATGCCACAGATTCCCTGTCTTCATGGGGTTTCAAATCACTGAGATTAGAATGAGTGAAGGGAAGGGGAAAAAAAAGAGAGAGAGAAAGAGGGAGTGGAGAAGGGAAAAGAGACAAACAGAACCAATCGGATGTATAGAGAGAGACAGCATGTTTAAGGCATTGGTTCACACAATTACAGAGGTTGGCAAGTCCAAAATCTACAGGGTAGGCCAGCAGGCTGAAAACCCAGGGATGTGCCCACATTGCAGTTCAAGTCTGAAGGCAGAATTCACTCTTGCTAAAGAGAAGAACAGGAAGGGTGGGGGTGGTCATTCCTTTTTTTTTTGAGACAGTCTCACTCTGTCACCCAGACTGGAGTGCAGTGGTGCAATCTCACCTCATTGCAACCTCTGCCTCCTGGGTTCAAGTGCTTCTCCTGCCTCAGCCTCCCAAGTAGCTGGGATTACAGGCATGTACCACCACGTCCAGCTAATTTTCATATTTTTAGTAGAGACGAGGTTTCACCATGTTGACCAGGCTGGTCTCAAGCTCCTGACCTCAGGTGATCTCCCTGCCTCAGCTTCCCACAGTGCTGGGATTACAGGCATGAGCAACCATGCCCAGCTTCTTTTTGTTCTATTCAGGGCTTTAACTGATTGGATGAGGCCCACCCACTTTATGGAGGATAATCTGCCTTACCCAAAGCCCACTGATTTAAACGTTAATCTCATCCAGAAATACCCTCGCAAAACATTAAGAGTAATGTTTGACCAAACATTATATAGGTGCTGTGGCCTAGCCAAATCGACACATAAAATTAACCATGACAGAAACTATAATAGAAATAGATATATATAAATACATACACGTATATTCACACTTGATCAAGTCAGAAAAGTCTTCATAGAGGATAGAAGGGCAGATTTGAAAATTAAGAATATATTTGACACCAGAGTATACTAAACTGTAGGGCAGAAGGTAAATAAAGCAAAGGATGCAGTGTCAAGAGGGCATTCTAGGTAAGGGACACAGGTGGAGACCTGAGGAAAATATGGGGCATGTCAACAGGATGGAATGTGGTGAGGACAGCAAGAGGCCCTGTATGGCTCTGATGAGGGATGACAGGAAGCAGTAGTGAGAAGTGAGGACCCAGAGATACAGTACATGCTGAGGTTCCATGCCATGCTGAGCTATGCAGATTTTACTCTAGAAGCCATGTTATTCAAACTGATGTGTTTGCAAGTGGGGTTATGTCACAGAGAAAGTCATAAAAGGTTATTGCCCACTTACAGGGCACATGAATTTCTTTTTCTTTTTCTTCTTCTTCTTATTATTATTTTATTTTATTTTATTTTATTTTTGAGACAGAGTCTTGCTCTTGTCACCCAGGTGCAATGACGTGATCTCAGCTCACTGCAACTTCCACCTCCCAGGTTCAAGCAATTCTCCTGCCTCAGCCTCCCGAGTAGCTGGGATTACAGGCCCCTGCCACCACACCCACTGGTATTTTTTAGTATTTTTGGTAGAGACAGGATTTCGCCATGTTGGCCAGGCTGGTCTCGAACTCCTGACCTTAGGTGATCTGCCCACTTCAGCCTCCCAAAGTGCTGGGATTACAGGCGTGCCCAGCCACGGCACATCGATTTCACTGAAAGATTTTGGAAGCAGAATTATTTTATGTGAAGATAAACCCAAACATATAATCAAATAAACCTTATAGTTCACGTGAATTTTTTAAGATAAAACGAGGATTTCAAAGGTGTTCTTAACTAACGGTCTATGATGGCATTGCCTGTTAGGGGTATTTTAGTGGAAATGTTTGACAAACACAAGATAATTGGGAGCCCTTACAGATTGTTTTTTGGGGTTGTTTGTTTGTTTGAGATGGTGTCTTGCTCTGTCGCCCAGGCTAGAGTGCAGTGGTGCGATGATCTTGGCTCACTGCAACCTCCATCTCCCAGGTTCAAGCGATTCTCCTGCCTCAGCCTCCCAAGTAGCTGAGATTACAGGAGCCTGCCACCACGTGTGGCTAATTTTTTTTTTTTTTTTTTTTTTTTTTTTTTTTGAGACGGAGTTTCGCTCTTGTCTCCCAGGCTTAATTTTTGTATTTTTAATAGAGATGGGTTTTCACCATGTTGGCCAGGCTGGTCTCAAATTCTTGACCTCAAGTGATTTGCCTGCCTCGGCCTCCAGAAGTCCTGGTATTACAGGCATGAGCCACCGTGCCCAGTCGCCCTTACAGGTTTTAAAGCTGGAAGAAAACAACTGATCCTTGAGTATCTTGAGCAACAGTGTCAACCAAAGGACTGGTTAGGAAACTACAGCAGGACCATAAGCCATGATGCAATAAAGCAGATGAAGAGAAACCACAAGGAATGTGGAAGCAGCACTTATTAAGACACCAGCAAGACAGAGAAGCAGAGGGAAAGGGAGGTATCCAGGATGACTCTGTTTCTGGTTAGAGTACCTGGTGGATACAAGCACTACTTACCAAGATTAGGCAGCTAGTAGGAGGTCAGAATCTGGTGAAAAACATGAGTCCAATTGTGAGCAGTGGATTTGAGGTACTTGTGGGAATGGAGGGGAAGATAGACAATGGTAAATATATATAGATCTGGAGTATTATAAAAGGTCTAGCCTAAACATATAGACTTGTGGGTCCTCAGCACAAAGGGAGTGATTGAAGCTTTGCAAGCAGATTGGATTGCCCAGGTACACGTGAACAGTGAACAGAGAAGAGACTCGAGGCAGAACCTTGAGCCTGTTTGTACCCTTTGTTCTAAACATTGTGTTTTGAAAATACATTATAAGGAAACAGAAAAAGATGCTGACCATAATGTCATTTATAGTGAGAAGAGTGACCCAAATGTTGAACAAGGCAATGTTTAAATAAATTAATATATATTCAGCTGGTAAAGTTTAGGAAGCCACAAAAATTTATAAAAAGTTTATTTTAAAATAATAAAAGAATGTATATTATTGAGCCTAATGCTGGCAATGTAATTATTTTTTCACTGGTTTTAATTCTGTAAAATACATAATGATGAATCTATATTTATATGTGACAGATATGTGTGTATGATACATACACATTACTATAAACATAGGGAGTGAAAAGACTGAGGAAACATATACTAAAATGCCAGAATTGAAGGACTAGTGTTGTTTTTCCTTCTTTCAAATGTTTTCTCAACCACACAGTCACATGGAAATTAACCAACTTGTTCTTGAATGATTTTTGGGTAAACAACAAAATTAACACAGAAATCACAAAATTCTTTAAAATAAATGAAAACAGGAATAGAACATACAAAATCTCTGGGATGCAGCAAAGGCAGTGTTAAGAGGAAAGTTTATAGTGCTAAATGCCTACCTTAAAAAGTTAGAAAGCCCAAATTAATGACCTAACATAACACATACAGCAACTAGAAAAACAAGATAAAACTAACTTCAAAGCTATCAGATGAAATTAAAAATCTAAAATTAGAGCAGAACTCAATGAAATTGAGACCAAAAATTCATACAAACAACAAGCGAAACAAAAAATTGATTCCTTGATAGGATAAACCAGATCGATAGACTGCTAGCTAGATTAACAAACAAACAAAAAAAAGATGATCCAAATAAGTACAATCAGAAACAACGGAAGTGACATTACAAGTGATCTCACAGAAATACAAAAGATCCTCAGAGACTATAATGAGCACTTCTATGCACACAAACTAGAAAATCTAGAGGAAGTGGATAAAGTCCTAGAAATACACAATCTCCCCAGATTGAATCAGTAAGAAATTGAAACCCTGAACAGACCAATATGGAATTCCAAACTTGAAGCAGTAATTAAAAACCTACCAAAAAAAAAAAAAAAAACAAGCCTCAGACCAGATGAATCCACAGCTATATTCTGCCAGAAGAGGTGGTACCAATTCTACTGAAACTATTCCAAAAAATTAAGGAGGTAGGATTCCTCCCTAACTTACTCTATGAAGCCAGCATCACCCTGATACCAAATTCTGGCAGAGACACAATGAAAAAAGAAAACTACAGGCCAATATACATGATGAACATAGATGCAAAAATCCTTAACAAAATACTAGCAAACAAAACCCAACAGCACATTAAAAAGTTAATTCATCATCATCAAGTAGGCTTCATTCGTGGAATGCAAGTTTGGTTCAACATATACAAATCAATAAATGTGATTCACCACATACACAGAATTAAAACCATATGTGTATCTCAATAGACATGGGAAAAGCTTTTAATAAAATCCAGCATCCCCTCATGATAAAAATCCTCCAGAAACTAGCCATCTATGACAAACCCAGGGCCAACATCACACTGAACGGGAAAAACTAGAAGCATTCCCCTTGTGTACTGGAACAAGACAGGAATGCCCATCTCACCACTCCTATTCAACATAGTGCTGGAAGTGCTAGCCAGAGCAAGCAGGCGAGAGAAAGAAATAAAAGGCATCCAAATAGAAAAAGAAGTTAAACTAGCTCTCTTTACAAATAACGTGATTCTCTACCTAGAAAACTCTAAAGACTCTACCAAAAGCGTCCTGGAAGTGATAAACGACTTCAGTTAAGTTTCGAGATAGAAAATTGATGCACAAAAATCAGTAGCATTTCTATACACCAATAACATTCAAGCTGAGAGCCAAATCAAGCAATTCCATTTACAATAGACAAAATAAAATAAAACTACCAGAATACATCAAGAAAGTGAAAGATCTCTGCAAGGAGAACTACAAAACACTGCTAAAAGAAATCTTACATGACACAAACAAATGGAAAAACATTTCATGCTCATGGATTAGAAAAATTAATAATATTAAAATGGCCATACTGCCCAAAGCAGTCTACAGATTCCATACTATTCCTATCAAACTACCAACATTATTTTTCACAGATTTAGAAAAAACTATTCTAAAATTCATATGGAACCCAAAACGAGCCTGATTAGCCACAGCAATCCTAAGCAAAAAGAACAAAGCTGGAGCCTTCATATTACCTGACTTCAAACTATACTATGAGGCTACAGTAACCAAAACAGCATGGTACTGGTACAAAAACAGATGTATCAACCAATGGAACAAAACAGAGAACACAGAATAAAGCCACACACCTACAGCCATCTGATCTTCAACAAAGTCGACAGAAATAAGCAATGGGGATATTCAATAAATGGTGCTGAGATAGCTGGCTAGCCATATGCAGAAGAATGAAACTGGATCTCTACCTGTCACCATATACAAAAATTAAGTTGGATTAACTATTTAAATGTAAGTCCTCAAACTATAAAAATTCTAGAAGAAAACCTAGGAAACACCATTCTGGACATGGGCTGTGGGATAGAATTTGTGACTAAGTCCTCAAAAGCAATTGCAACAAAAAAAAAAATTGACAATTGGGACCTGATTAAAGAGCTTTAGCTTTTGCACAGCAAAAGAAACTATCAATACAGTAAACAGACAATCTACAAAGTGAGAGAAAATATTCACAAACTATGTATCTGACAAAGGTCTAATATCTAGAATCTATAAGGAACTTAACTCGACAAGCAAAAACCAAAAACCCATTTAAAAATGGGCAAAAGATATGAACAGACATTTCTACATTTCTCAAAAGAAAATATATAAGCAGCCAACAAACATGAAAAAATGCTCCACATCACTAATCATCAGAGTAATGTAAATCAAAACTACAATGAGATACGATCTCACACCAATCAAAATGGCTATTAAAAAATAATAAAAATAACAGATGCTGGCAAGGCTGCAGTGTAAAAGGAATGCTAATACACTGGTGGTGGGAATGTAAATTAGTTCAGCCACTGTGGAAAGCAGTTCTGAGATTTCTCAAAGAACTTAGAACTAGCATTTGACCCAGCAATCTCATTATTGGATATAGATCCAAAAGAAAACAAATTGTTTTACCCAAAAGACATACGCACTCGCATGTTCATTGAAGCACTATTCACAATACCAAGGAATCAACCTAGATGCCCATCAACAGTGAACTGGATTTTAAAAATGTGATACATATATACCATGGAATATTACACAGCTGTAAAAAAGAATGAAATCATGTCCTTTGCAGCAACATGGATTAGGTTGGAGGCCATTATCCTAAGCAAATTAATGCAGGAACAGAAACCCAAATACCACATGTTCTCACTTATAAGTGGGAGCTAAATATTGTGTACTCAGAGACATAAAGATTGCAACAGTAGAAACTGAAACAACTAGAGGTGGGAGGGAAGGAGAGGGACAAGAGTTGAAAAACTAACTGTTGGGTCCTTTGCTCAGTATGTGGGGGATGGTATCATTCATACCCCAAACCTCAGAATGATGCAACATACTCAGGTAGCAAACCTGCACTTATATCTCCAAATTTAAAATAAAAGTTGGGGAAGAAAAGTTTTCTAAACTTAGTTTTAGAATTCTTCTTTTATTTTTTTATTTTTTTATTTTTTATTTTTTTGAGAGACAGAGTGAGTTTCACTCTGTCACCCAGGCTGGAATGCAGTGGTGCAATCTCAGCTCACTGCAACCTCTGCCTTCTGGGTTCAAGAAATCCTCCTGCCTCAGCCTCCCAAGAAGCTAGGATTACAAGTGTGCACCACCACACCTGGCTAATGTTTTTATTTTTAGTGGAGACAGAGTTTCACCATGTTGGCCAGGCTGGTCTCGAACTCCTGACCTCAAGTGATCCGCCCGCCTCGACCTCCCAAAATGCTGGGATTACAGGCATGAGCCATGGTGCCAGCCAGAATTCTTCTTTAAAGAACAAATTTGCCTTTAATAGTATGTTTTCTGCATTTATTTTTCCCATACAACCTACAAGTGGTTAGCCAAATAACCAATTAAGCTGAATAATTCTTAAAAGATGCATATATTAAAATGAATCCCAGAGATAAATATAATTTAAATGTAAAATCTTATTACCACTATGAGGCTTTAAGTTAGGTCATTTGACTATACCTCTCCAAGAATTTATCAAAAGTCAATAGAGCCACAGAAATCATTCTACAAATATTTATTGAGCACCATCTATATGCAGGCACTCTGCTTGAATGCTACTTTGGAATGTTTCTTCAGGCAGTATTGAGATCAAGGAAACTGATTCTAATTTTCTTCACTGTATTTTTCTCTACCTATCTATATGCAAATGATACTTAAAAACACCTTTTCTTTCATGCTAACTTGGACGTATTGATACTCATAATTTTCTGATACAGCACAGCTCTACATGTTAAAAGAGAAAGAGAAAGACAAGAGAATTGGAAGGATGTGGAAAACAGGCAATATTACACATTGCTTTTGAGTGTGAATGGGTCTTTGGCAATGTCCATCCAAAAAGAAATACATGTGCCTTTTGACTAATTAAGTGATTCTTTTAGGAATATATCCTACTACTATACTCACATATGTGGGAAATTATATATGTACAAGGATATTCATTGCAATCCTCTGCATAATAGCAAGAGATTAGAAGCATTCCAAATGCTCAACAGAGGACTAGCTAAGTAAATTAGGCTCCAATTATATAGTAAAATATTATATTTAGCCAGAATGAGACTGCTATTTTATGCACTGACATGGAAAATCTCCAGGATCGCATACACACACACAGTTGAACAAAGCAAGGTAAGATCAATAGATGTAAAAAAAAATACTGCTATTTGTGTAGAAAAGATTTTTTTTCACAGATGGATATAATAAAACTGGCTTTTTGCTTAAAAACACAGAATATCCCTGGATTTATACCCAAAAAAGCAGTGAACGTGGTTGCTTCTGGGGAAAAAAAATAGATGGCTAGACAGACGAAGGAGAAAGCAATCTGTGTGGCATCCCATGTGTGTCCATTGGCCATTCAAAAATATTTTAAACAGTAAAAACAAGTCAGTGTTCTTTAAAAAAAAAAAAAAAAAAAAAAACCTAAAAATTTTAACTAAAGCCTCTAGAATGCACAACCACTATTCAAAACACTTCTCCTTGCTTATTATTCAGCTTAATTTGTTTGTGTTAGTAAAACAGGGAGGGGGCAAAAAGAGGCCTCATGGGCCCATAAAGAAATCGTATTATGCTCCTTCCACCACCATTCCTCACGCCTCCACTCACTACCCCCACCAAATGGGAAAGGGGTGGGGAAGAGCAAAGTAGAGTTCCACTGAGTTATATTCAATCTAGTCTAATCAACACCAAGTCACTGCTTCCTGTGCCTGTGGCCTCTCCCATCTTCTCTCCTGGTACTTCCCTAGAGATGCTGACTGTGAAACAGATTGAGAGAAAGTGAACAGTTTTACACTGATTCAAAACATTCACAAAAATATATTCTTTTATTATATAGATAAATAGAACAAGTATATCAGCAAAAACAATTTCTTTAATGTGATATATTTTATTATAATGCAATAAATTTGTTTTATTTTACTGGCATCTATTTAAAATGAGGTTTTGGCATCTCATTCTAGCCTGCATAGTTCTGAGAGAAAGATTCCAGAATGGCCTTCCAGCAAATTCCACAATTAAGAAATAAGCTAGCGCTAATTCATCTCATTCACTACTCCTAGATTGAGAATGTAGATTGGTAACAACAAAAGACAAAGTAATAATATGATTCAAAACTATTGATTCCCTTTCCTTATTATTCATTCATATTTGCTGGTATCTCTACCTTTATTTGCACATATTTTCAGGTTATGCCATAACGGTAGAAAACAGCATCATTGTTCAGGCTCTTATGCAATCTCTTACCTCTTATTATAACGTTATATTATAATAACTGACCTTAAAATGTAAAACACAAATGGAATTTTTATGTGATAGACTAAGAGGGACCTTGCTGTGGGGCAGATTGATTCATTCAGTAAACATCTATTGATCCCCTGCTATGAGCAAAGCACAATGCTGGGCCAGTACGAATAATACTTGGTTCTTGTTCTTAGGAACTAATAGTCTAGTGAGGTTGACAAGCCAGCTGCATTTCAAGGCTGAGTATTAATAAAAGCCAAGAAATAGAGGCACCCAGGTCACGCTCCCAGAGGAAGGAGAAATTCTGACTGGGTGAGAGTGGGAAAGCTGTAGACAAGTGCCTTTTTTTCCCCCCAAGACTTTACTTCTTTAGAGCAGTTTTTGGTTCACAGCAAAATTAAGAGGAAGTTATGGAGATTTTCCGTGTACCTACTGCCCCTACACATGCATAGCCTCCCCCATTGTCAACAGCCCCCAGCAGGATGGTACATGTATTACAATGGATAAAAACCTATACTGACACATCATTACCCAAAGTTCATAGTTTACATTGGAATTCATGTGTGCAATAAATACTTTGGAATTGGACTGTATTACACTGGAATGTTGGAACATATGTAAACATACTTTACACTGGAATTCATTCTATGGGTTTGGTCAAATGTGTAATGACATGTATCCCTCAATATAGTATCTTACAGAGTATCTTCATTGCCCTAAAAACCTTCTGTGCTCTACCTACTCATCCCTCCCTCCACCCAACCCCATGACAACCGTGAATCCTTTTACTTCCCCCATGGTTTTGCCTTTTCCAGAATGTCGTCTAGTTGGAACCACGGTAGGTAACCTTTTTGGATTGGCTTCTTTCACTTAATAACACACGTTTACGTTTCCTCCATGTCTCTTTATTGCTTGATAGCTCATTCCTTTTTAGTGCTGAGTAATACTCCATTCCCTGCATGTACCACAGTTCATTTATCTGTTCATCTACTAAAGGACATCTTGGTTGCTTCCAAATTTTGTCAATTATAAAGAAAGCTGTTGGCTGGACATGGTGGCACACACCTATAATCCCAGCACTTTGGGAGGCCAAAGCAGGCAAATAGCTGGAGCCCAGGAGTTTGAGACCAGCCTGAACAATGTGGCAAAACCCCATCTCTACTAAAAATACAAAAATTACCCAGTCTTATAACCGGGTATCAAAGTAAATAAATAAATAGATAAAAATTTTAAAATAATTTTTTTAAAAAAGGAAAGCTGTTGTAAACATCCATGTGTCCACGTGCATGCTTGTGTGGGTATAAGTTTTCAACTCCTTTAAATAAATTGCAAGGAGCATAATTGCTGGATCATATGGCAAGAGTATATTTAGTTTTGTATAAAATTGCCAAACTCTCTTTCAAAGTGGCTGCACAATTTTGTATTACCACAATCAATGAATGAAATTTCCTGTTGCTCCACGTCTTCACCACCATTTGCTGTTGTCAGTGTTCTAGATTTTGACCATTCAAATTGGTGTGTAGTGGCATCTTGTTGTTTTAATTGGAATTTCCCTGATGACATATGATGTGGGGCATCTTTTCTTTTGCTTATTTGCATCTGTGTGCTTTCTTCGGTAATCTGTCTGTTAAGGTCTTTAGCCCATTTTTAAATTGTTTTCTTATTACTGAGTTTTAAGAGCTCTTTGTATATTTTTGATGCCAATGCTTTAAAAGAGGCGTCTTTTGCAAATGTTCTCTCCCATTCTGTGGCCTGTCTTCTCATTCTCTTGACACTCTTTCACAGAACAGAAGTTTTTCATCAAGTCCCATTTATCAATTATTTCCTTCATGGATTGTGCCTTTGGTGTTGTATTTTTAAAGTGATTGCTGGCCAGGCGTGGGCTCACTCCTGTAATCCCAGCACTTTGGGAGGCCGAGGCAGGTGGATCACCTGAGCTGAGGAGTTCAAGACCAGCCTGGCCAACATGGTGAAACCCCGTCTCTACTAAAAATACAAAAAATAGCTGGGAGTGGTGGTGGGTGCCTGTAATCCCAGCTACTCTGGGAGGGTGAGGCACGAGAATCACTTGAACCCGGGAGGTGGAGGTTGCAGTGAGCCGAGATCGCACCACTGCACTCCAACCTGGCTGGGCAACAGAGTGAGACTCCATCTCAAAAAAAAAAAAAAAAATGTGATCACCATAGCTAACACTGTCTAGATTTTCTCCTATGTTATTTTCTATGAGTTTTAGTGTTTTTCTTTCTACATTTAAGTCTATGATCCATTTTGAGTTATTTTTGCGAAGGGTGTAGGCTCTGTGTCTAGATTCACTTTTTTGTATGTGGATGTTCAGTTGTTCCAGCACCATTTGTAAAAAAGACTACCTTTGCTCCATTGTATTGCCTGACAAGTAGCTTTTGAGCTGACCCTTCCCAGCATGGAAAGATTTCAATAGGTTTCAAGAGAGGAAATGAACAGCCTGAGCTGAAGGAAGAACAGGAACAAAGGCAAAGAGATGGGGAGGGAATGACAGAGCAGGAATTGGCAAGTGAGGGATGGGGCTGTGGCTGTTTGTGGGGTCTACAGAAGAGAACACGAACCTAGAAATGTTCGATCAGTAGGGGCTTGGACACCATGCTGAGGAACTGACACTGATGTTGGCCACAAGGAGCCAATGAGCATTTTTTTTTTCTGGGGTTGGGGGAATAACATGATCTATTTTGGTTATAGAAAAGTGCTCTGATAGCAAGATGAAGGATGGATTAAAGTGTGAGGGGAACCAGGTTAGAGGCCACGGTGCTATCCAGGTGAGAGGTGATGAAACCAGGATAGAGGCAGAGAGGATGGAAAGAAGAAGGCACTGGAAAGGTGGAATGATGGAACCCAGTGACTGACTGGAGGAAAGAGGAAGGGATCAGATTGCTGTGGAGCTGAAGACTCCAAGGTCTTCAGCCAAAAAAATAAGTCCCCCATATATCCAGTTAAAGGGCTTTGACCAAAAACCAAAGAATATTAATAGACAGGAAAAAAATGAGAATTTTGGAGGGCATCCTCTAGTCTGAATCACATTGATAAATTCATTCATTTACTTAATAAATTTTTAAGAGCAGTATGCTAGGCACAGGAGATACAAACATGAAAAGCACATAATTCCTGCCCTCAAGATTGACAGCTTAGTAAAAATGTTACGCTGTGCTAAATGCCGTGTAGGGGTAAATAAAGGGTGCTTGCGAAAGCTTATTTGTGCCCCACTGCTGCTGTAACAAATTACAAACTTTGTGGCCTAAAACATGTCAAATGTGTTATTTTACAGTTCTGGAGGCCAGAGTCCAAAGTGGGTTTTGCCAGGCTGAAGGCGTGGCAAGGCCACACTCCCTCAGGCAGCTCTTGGGAGATCTGTTTCCTTCCCTTTTCCAGCTCCTGGAGGCCGCTATATTCCTTGCCCTGAGAGCTCTTCCTCCACAGTCAAAGCCTATGGCATGCCATCTTGTCTCTCTGAATCTGTCCCCTCTTCTGCTGTCTCATAGCCTTCACTTCTGCTGGTATTCAAATCTCCCTCTTATAAGGGCACTTGTAATTACATATAGGACCTATTCAGATAATCCAGAATAATCTCCTCATCTCAAGATCCTTTATGTGTTGCATCTACAGAGGCCCTTTTCCATTTAAGATAACATTCACAGTTTCCATGGATTAGGACCTGGTGATTTTGGGGGGCCATTATTTCACCTACCACAAGGGGTATAGAGCAAAGACCGTTCATCTAGCCCGTTTATCTTGAAGGCTGTGGTGAGCCATTATAAAGTTTAAGCAGAGGAATTACATGGTAAGATTTGCATTTTAGCAAAATTAACTTGGGACTTCTGAAGATATAGACTGAAGAAGAGCCTGGGGTCATGGGACCCCTACAGTAATTCAGAAAAGGTTTGGACTGCTCATAGGAGTTAGGTTGAGTGTATTGAAGGGAAATTGAGACAATGTACCAACTGCTCTTTGCAAATTGTTGGACGCAGTAGTTGATTTCTGGTTTGGGCAATCAGGTGCCATACACAACAATTTGTAACAAAAGAGAAGCCAATTTGACAGGGATTTGGGAGACCTTGAGCAGGGAAGAAAGTTTTCTCTAAGGAAAACTGCATTCTGAGAATTAAACGTTTGCTAACTACATTTTAGAATGCAATCTATCTTCAGAGACTGCCTCTAACAACAAAACCAGAAATCAATTAAGTTATACAACTGTTATTACTAAATTTTGTCCTCAGATCTTTAGGACAGAATCTAAGCATGCTGAGGAAAAGTAAGTATGTAATTACATTAAAATTTTTGTTTCACCTGCACTGGAACCATCAACTATCAATGCTGTAAAGAATCTTAGGGCTGAGCACAGTCATAGTGGCTCATGCTTATAATCCTAGCACTTTGGGAAGCTGAGGCAAGAGGATCACCTGAGGCCAGGAGGTCAAGGTCAACTCAGATAATATGGCAAGACCCCATCTTTACAAAGAATTCCAAAATTAGCTGAGCATTCTAGTGCATGCCTATAGTCCCAGCTACTCAAGAGACTGAGGTGGGAGGATCATCTAAGCCCAGGAGTTGGTATCTGCAGATTACACCACTGCACTCCAGCCTGGGCAACAAAATGAGACCCTATCTTTAAAAAAAAACAAACAAACAAAAAAAACAGTCTTGGCAATCATGTTCTTTCTTTCTTTTTTTTTTTTTTTTTTTTTTTGCTTTTGTAGAGAAGGGGCCTCACTATGTTTTCCAGGCTGGTCTCAAACTCCTGGCCTCCTTAGCACTCATTTTCTAATCCAACAATTTTCAACCTTTTTTTTTCTATGCTACACACCCTATTGATGATGAAAGCATAGTCCTGTGGTCAATTCCAAGCACACTCATACTAATTTCACCTTTTTTATCTTCTCCTTTACAAAAGTATATTAAAGTAAGAGTTATTTATCAGGATAACCAAACCCATTTTTTTAGTTAAGTAATTTTATAACATGTAACAAACTACTGTGAGACATCCCCCACTACTGATAGCAACACATTTTTCCGACACCACAATGAGAACCACGGATTTGGTTCTCAAGTCCACCCAGGACAAATGCAGCCAGAGCAGTGGAATGCCTGTCACTGAGCTGATTAGTGATGCAGTTGTAACTGGAGCGCAGCCTCATGATTTTTAGCCCATTGCAGCTTCTGGTACCCCTCCATTCTTCATTTCTCCTGTAAAGCCTAGTTTACATCTTATTTTGTCATCCAGAAAAGCTAGAGTTCACAGAATCAACAAAACCTTTTCTTTGTTGTCCTTTATTTTTTAAGTAAAATCGTATTTTTTTGAGCTCCCTCCATCTTGAGCTCCATTGAGTCTCTTCTTTGCCATTGTAGTTACCCCAGGGCTCCTAATCTTCCCTGCTCTCTCCCCTCTCTGTGCTCCATGCACTTAGAGTCTGCACTGCACACTTTACGATTGTATCCCACATTGTCTTGTTCTCTAAGTTTCTCATGTGTGCATGTCTTGTCTCCTTTCTAGATTTATGAGGTCCTTGTAGAGTTTTACATCTCAATACTCAAAAACTAAAAAGGTGATGTATGGTATGGAAGTTAAATCGCTGAAGTGTTCAAAACAGAGATGTATGCTGTTTCATTAGACAAGACTAAAATCTCCTCTCCGCTCTGCACTGCAGAGATCTGTTATATATTCCGCAGTTGTTCTGCATGTGAAGATGAGAAAGAGAATTTTTTCTTTTTCAGAAACAATATATTGGTTCCCGTAAACTAAGGGAAAACTAATAACTTTTACATTCTCATACTCCTAAAACATTAAGAATGATGGGTTTGATGCTGCTTGCTCCTTTCCCCTAGAAGAAGTTTATTTTATCACATTTTTTGTTGTTGTTTTTTGCTTGTTCCCATGAAATGCTATGTCCTGATGCTTTAGCCTTCTGCTATCTTGATCTTTCATAGTACTGCAGACATTTTCTCATCAGAATCTACATAACTAAGGCCAGATCTGGACAGGACTCCTAAAATAATGTATCCATCCAACACAGCTACATAAAATCCAGAAGGGATTTAGTATTCAACAGTATTTGTGAGCTGTTTCTTTGCATTTTAGTAAAACCTAGATAGTGCCCCAAAAAGGCTGTAAATAAAAATAGATGGTTTTAGTGATCTTCTTTCCACCCGAATTAATTTATTTCCATGTTAGAGACACAGCCATTCAGGATTCTGGTTTTATTTTGCAAAGACAGGGTTGGTATAGAAGATAAGTAAGGCAACATTTCAGAAATAAACACTGGCAAAAAGAATTCTGGATGTGATAGCCCATTCTGCTGCTGAATCAATACTTAATCTGCAGTAAATAACACTGGCAGGATGCCAATCCATAAAATCAACCATAAAATGCTGTAGAATATTTCGGTGTCTAATGTGCTTCTCAGGCAAACAGCATCTACTCAAGGCACAGTCCTTTTGAATATTACAAGTTTAGCTCATGTATGATAATAATGAAATAAAATGCTTTCTCATTTTATTATGTCTCTAATGTTAGTCAAATGCTAGGCCCAATCAAGTAGAGAAATGGGTATATACACAATTTTAATGCAGGATACTAAGTTTTTGACAAATGCAGGTAAAGGGCATTATAAGCACATATAGGAGAAGCACCTAACCCAGCCTCGGGGTGTTAGAGAAGACACCAAATCTATTTTGTTGGTCCTCTTGTTTTCCCTACACTCTTAATGTTGGAATGCCCAGGGTTCAGCCTTTGTCTTTTTCTCTTCTCTATCTACATTCATTCTCTTAGACATGTCAGCATTCTCTACTGTGTGCCTATGACCCCCAAATCTCCAGATGTAAAACTCTCTCCCAAGCTCCATATATAATATCTATTAGCATCTTCACTGGGGGTATCTAATAGACATCTCAACTCAAAATACCCAGAAATGAACTCCTGACCTTCATTCTGCCAAATCGGCTCTTCCTGTAGCCATTCTCAGCTCAGTTGATGGCAACTCCATCCTTCCAGTTGCTCAGGCCTTAAACCCGTGGATCAATCTTTAACATTGCTCTTTCTCTTATACCATACATCCAACCATTTATGAAATCCCCTTGGTTTTACCTTAAGAATCGCTCCAGATTCCAACCCTTTCTGACCACTTCTGTTACTACCATCCCAGTCTAAGTTACCATCATCTCTCATGTGGGTTACTGCAGGAGCCTTCTAACTACTCTCACAGCTGCTACCCTTACCCCCCTGCCACCCACACAGACACACAAACACACACTCTCTATCCTCAGCCACCACGAACCTTTTAAAATATAAGTCAGATGATGTTAACTGCTGAAAATACTGCAGTGGCTCCCCATTTTACTTGCCTAAGGGACTTAATATAGCCTATAAACTTCACATAATCTGGTCCCCCATCGATTGATCTCATCTATTTCTATCCTCATTCCCCACTTGGCTCCAGCCGCATTGGCCTCAGGGTCTTTGCACTGGCTGTTCCCTCTGCTTAAAACTCTTCCCTGGATGCCATAGCCAACTCCGAGTTCTACAAGTCTGCTCAAAAGCCAGCATCTGGGAACAACGTCATCACCATCTCTATCATTGCAACCCAACTCCCCAGTACTCCTGATCTTTCTCACACTGTTCTTTTTCTTGTTTCCATGGCACTTTTCTCTTACGCAGTAGAATTCTCACTTTCACTGTGTCTGGTGTCTATTGTCTCGCCACCACCACTGGAACAGAAGCTCTCCACAAGGCAAAAACCTTTGGTTCATGATGTATCCCAGTGCGTGAGGCATGGTGTGTGCATAGTAAAGACGTGTTGAATACATGAAAGTATCTACATATAAGTAATAGTTGAGGCTGCCATGTTCAATGAAGAGAGTGACCACTGAAGAACATGGCTAAGAGCAGAACAATTGGATTCCCCTTCATTTAAAGGACTAACAGAAGAAGAAAACCCCATAAAGGGGGTTGAGAAGGAAAGAACAGAGAGACTGGAAGAAAAGTTTGAGGGAACAGTGTGTTAAAAGCCAAGGGAGGAGAATATTTCAAGTAGGAGGTCAAGTCCTATGAAAAGCCAGGTAAAATAGGTCCTCTGGCCCTCTTGAAGTCATTGCCCTGTTTCCCTGCTCCATATCCCAGCCTTTCCTTTTTGTGGCCCTGCCCATCTTTCACACACTTCTGCTCTCTCTGCATATTCCTTAAAACCTTCCTGTTGTAAATGACCCTCTCCAATTGCACATCTCCCTCCATTGATTCTTTGGAGGAAAGCTCATCGGCACACAATTACAGTTTTTATACAGTCTGGGAGGAAATTTAATGGTCCTGTTTTTCTATATAAAAATGCTTAGTCATGAAGTTATCACTCCATATTTTCTTGATAATAAGCATTGATTTGTACCCATGTACACAAACAACTTGGGACTTATTGCCCATATACAAAGATTGTTTAAGTATCTCATTTTCTTTTGGAAACATTTTTTAAAGTACCTAAAACTTAGGAAAAACTCAGCATTTCAGATTTTAAGTTATTCAAGAAATATTTAGGTGATGATAATATTCTCATGGACCAACAGGCTTATCTGAAAATATTTTGTGGTGGTGGTGGTGGTGGTGATATCCCTGGTGTGTCCTCAGCCTTCCATAAAGATGAACTGGAGTTTAGTTGTCTAATCAAAGCCTAAATGTTAATTAAATAGTCTAAGGCAGCAGTCCCCAACCTTCGTGGCACCAGGGACCAGTTTCATGGAAGACAATTTTTCCACAGACTGGAGAGTGGGGAGGGGATGGTTTCAGGATGATTCAAACACATTACATTTATTGTATACTTTA
The DNA here is from genome assembly GCF_028885655.2 of Pongo abelii. Taxonomy (NCBI): domain Eukaryota; kingdom Metazoa; phylum Chordata; class Mammalia; order Primates; family Hominidae; genus Pongo; species Pongo abelii. Next base: position 82,567,299 of record NC_071992.2, on the reverse strand, counting down.
TTTATATTATTACTACATTGTGATATATAATGAAAGAATTATGCAACTCACCATAATGTAGAGTCAGTGGGAGCCCTGAGCTTGTTTCCTGAAACTAGACAGTCCCATCTAGGGGTGATGGGAGACAGTGACAGATCATCAGGCATTAGATTCTCATAAGGAGCACGCAACCTAGATCCCCTGCATGCGCAGTTTAAAATAAGGTTCGCACTCCTATGAGAATCTAATGTTGCCACTGATCTGAAAGGAGGCAGAGCTCACCTAGTAATGTGGGCAATGGGAAGCAGCTATAAATACAGATGAAGCTTTGCTTGCTCACATGCCACTCACCTTTTGCTGTGTGGCCCAGTTCCTAATAAGCCATGGACTGGTACCAGTTCATGGCCCAGGGATTAGGGACCCCTGGTCTAAGGTACAAGCACCTTCCCTGAGCAGGGTCAGCTCCACTTATTCATTTAACTAACATTTAAAGGGTAGTGAGGGTGTCTGTTTTGCTAAGTCATAGGAAACTGTAGTCCATGACCTCTGTCCTCAGGAGCTCACCCTCTAAAGGAGAGGAGAGTCTATATAAATAAATAGCTTCAGTGCAACATAAGTGCTATCACTTTTACAGCCTTCTGCAGCCAAACACAGCTACTTCTAAGATTAGTCTATATTCTCTATTCTCTGCCACTCTTTGCACATCATGTTGGGTCTGTACTGCACCACCTGAGCTAGTATGGGATGTTATAAAGACCGCAAGCTTACCTAAAGAAAGTTGGTGTTGGTTGGATCTGGCGAGGATTCTATGGATAAAGCAAGTAGCCTCAGGTCAAGAGGAGTGCTCCACTGTGGCTATACAGCCAATAGATACAAGGCAAGATTGTCACCACTCACGTCTTCACCTGTAGCCTGATTGCCTTCCACTCCAGAAAGGAACAATAGCACTGGTCATGTTTTCAGTACAAAATAGTTACCCTTTTTCTTACTCAATCTTGAAGGAGAAAATCAATGTTTGGTTTTTCTCTCCTTAAAAAGGATAAAAGATAGCAATTCCTACCCTTCGTTCATTGACATAAGTCTCTAGACTTCAGGAGTGGCTTAGAAATAGTTAAAAATCTACAGAGAGGATGGAAATTAGGTTACTCCATCTTTGTCTTCTTCTTTGAACTTTGAACAAAGCAAGTAATTTATCTTTAGTAATTTAGAATGTTTAGTTACCTATAAGAGGGTCTGATTTTCTAAGGAAACGTCAATAGAGAGCCGATACTTGTTATCCAAATATGAAGTAAGCATATTACCTATAAGTAAACTTATCAGGAATTTTTGTAACTCTCAAAACACTATGTTTATGTAGTACATTGACCATAAAAATTTATTGAATGGGTTATATTTTTATTTTGATATCACATAAGCCTCCAAAATGAAGTTTAAAGAGATGGCTTGGGTGGCCAGGCACAGTGGCTCATGCCTGTAATCCCAGCACTTTGGGAGGCTGAGGTGGTTGGATCACCTGAGGTCAGGAGTTCAAGACCAGCCTGGCCAATATGGTGAAACCCCATCTTTACTAAAAATATAAAAATTATCCAGGCATGGTGGTGTGCACCTGTAATCCCAACTACTAGGGAGGCTGAGGCATGAGAATCGCTTGAACCCGGGAGGTGGAGGTTGCAGTGAGCTGAGATGGCGCCACTGCACTCCATCCAGCCTGGCGGATAGAGCAAGACTCTGTCTCCAAAAAAAAAGAAAAGAGATGGCTTGGGTGACTGATTCCCTAGATTGCATTTGATGGAGGTGGAGGTGGAGGACAGGAAGGGAGAACATGAGAGGAACATTGATGGCATCGTGAAGTGGCTTCTACCTCACCATTCTGAGAAGACCATCTGAAAAACGGCTGTCTATCCACAATAATGACAACAGCAACAACAATCAAGAATCTGAACAAATGGAATGGCATATAACTGTCCTTGGATAGGATGACTCAATGTAATAAAATCCTCCCCAAATCAGTACAAATTGAATGCAATTCCAATTAGAATCTCAATGAAGGTTTTTTTTAATTTTGTATTCTGCTTTTAGGAATTGGATAAAATGATCATAAAGTTTATATGGAAAAATAAGTAGACAAAAAAGCTGATAAAACTGTAAAAAGAGTAGCGAGGGAAATGTCTCTTGCCTGTATCAGATCATACTTTAATGCTGCTATAGATTGTTAGGGTAACAACATGAGAATAGACACATAGACTAGCAGAACAGAACAGAGAGTCCAAGAATTGATTCACACATGCATTACACTTTTGTTTTGCTTTTTTGAGACAGTCTCGCTGTGTCACCCAGGCTGGAGTGCAGTGGCATGATCTTGGCTCATTGCAACCTCTGCCTCCCTGTTTCAAGCAATTCTCGTGCCTCAGCCTCTTGAGGAGCTGGTATTACAAGCATGCACCACCACACCTGGCTAATTTTTGTATTTGTAGTAGAGATGGAGTTTTACCTTGTTGGCCAGCCTGGTCTCGAATTCCTGGCCTCAAGTGATCCTCCCTCCTCAGCCTCCCAAAGTGCTGGGATTACAGGCATGAGTCACCATCCCTGGCTGCATTACACTTTAACATATAACCAAAGTAATGTTTTAATTTGGTAGGAAAATGACAGGATATTTAATAAATGATGCTGACAGAATTGGCTATTCCTCTAGAAAAACTGAAGGGATGATCGATGACATTTCATATGTATAAAAATAAATCCAGAAGGATTAAAGACTTCCATGGAAAAAAATAAAGTGATAAAATTCTTAGAATAAAATCTAGAAAGTACCTATAATCTTTAAGGATAGGGAAAACTTTCTTTTTTTCTTTTTCTTTCTTTCTTTTTTTCTTTTTCTTTCTTTTTTTTTTTTTTTTTTTTTTTCTTTTTTGAGATAGGGTCTCACTCTGTCACCCAGGCTGGAATGCAGTGGCACAATCATAGCTCACAGCAACCTCGACTTTCTGGGCTGAGGTGATACTCCCACCTCAGCCTACCAAGTAGCTGGGACCACAGGCGCACACCACCACAACCAGCTAATTTTTTGTATTTTTAGCAGAGACATGGTTTTGCCATGTTGCCCAGGCTGGGCTCAAATTCCTAAATGGAAGTGATCTGCCCACCTCAGCCTCCCAAGAGAAAACTTTCTTAACCAAGACCAAGAAAACAAAAGCCATTTTTTACAAAGACATAGTGATTATATGAAATTTAAAATGTCTAAAATGATAAAGTTGCCATAAATGATTGAATAGACAAATTACAGATTTGAGGATAAAATGCAATGCAAATGACAGTCTTTACAAAGCACTTTCTACTTGGGTAAGGAAAAGATTAATAGCCCAACAGAAAACAAAATGAGCTAAGAACATGATTAAGCAATTCAAAGAGTCCGGTCTAAAGTATGAACACAAGCACACTTCCAGTAAGGAAGGCAATTTGCCCAGGCACGGTGGCTCACACCTGTAATCCCAGCACTTTGGGAGGCTGAGGCAGGTGGATCACCTGAGGTTGAGGGTTCGAGACAAGCCTGGCCAACAGGGTGAAACCCTGTCTCTACTAAAAATACAAAAATTAGCCTGGCGTGGTGGCACACGTCTATAATCCCAGCTACTCAGAAGGCTGAGGCAGGAGAATTGCTTGAACCCAGGAGGTAGTGGTTGCAGTGAGCTGAGATGGTGCCACTGCACTCCAGCCTGGGTGACAGAGCAAGACTCCGTCTCAAAAGAAAAAAACAAAAAAGAAGGAAGTAAAATTAAATGTTTTCCATCAAACTGGCAAAAATCAAAAGGTGATACACTTGTAGAGTATTGCTGGTAGGGATGAAGGAGAGATGGTACTCTTACACACTACTTGTGGAAATATAAATAGTAGCAATCTTAGCAAGCAATCTGGCAAAAAATCTATGAGAATTAAAAATATCCTTTTATAACTTTAAATTTTTGAATCATGTGAATTTATCATCTATTTAAAATGTGTATGTGTGTGTGTGTGTGTATACACACGTATCTCCTTCAGCCCAGGGCCCTAATCCTATAAGTCTGTCCCATAGAAATAAAAGCACTCAGATGTAAGGATACATATACTTTGATGCTTATTGCATTATTATTTCTTTCAGGTCAGTAGTCATGTCTCCACTTTCTTTATTGTGCTATTGTTTCATCATGGTAAAGAGAGAGAAATAAGCATAATTCCCAACAATAGACAGGCAGGAGACTAAATTATGTTACAATAGAATGAATTTAAAAGAATGAATTCAAATCTGAACGGAAGGAGTTCCACAAAATATCATTGAAGAAAAAAGCAAGAGGCAAAAAAATTGTACCATTATGATATTGTTTTGTGAGTAAAAATAGCTCTTTTGTATGTATGTATATATATGTATATGAATGTGTAATTTATACCTATATAGCTATATCAAGATACATATATGCATGGTGTGTGAGTACATATGTGCACACCAGTGTGTATATTTGTAAACTATGTTAACTATGTTCAGTTTTTAACATGGGTCATTCCAGGATAAGTTGACAGTGGGAGATGCAAGTGAAAAAGAAATCTTTTGTAAGATGACAATTTTTAAATTAGCATTGTGATTCCATTTATGAGAAATTTAAAAGCTATAAATGAAAAACATTGAAAGTGATAATATAACAATGAAAACACGTCACAATAACCATGACTTCCCAATACTGCTTACTAGAGGATTCAACTGCAACTGTCAAGTCAATTTCCACAGGGACCAGTTGCTGTCAAACATAAAATAAAACCGAATATTTCTGCTGCTTTTCTGTGTTTACTTATTTTCCTCTAAAAACTTTTAAATTTTTAAAAAATATATTTCAGATCTCTATTTTTCTTTTCTAATTTTTTTTACTTAAAATTGAGCTAATATGACAGAAATAAAACATTGAAAACAAAAATTAGGCTAGGCATGATGACTCATACCTGTAACCCCCAGTACTTTGGAAGGCCAAGGACCAGCCTGGACGACATATCGAGACTCTATCTCTATAAAAAAAAAAAAAGAAAAAGAAATAAATAATACCATATTGCCAGCCTAGCAAATGACTATTTTTTTTTTTTTTTTTTTTTTTTTTTTGAGACAGAGTCTTGCTCTGTCTCCCAGGCTGGAGTGCAGTGGCGCATCTCCACTCACTGCAAGCTTCGCCTCCCGGGTTCACGCCATTCTCCTGCCTCAGCCTCCGGAGTAGCTGGGAATACAGGAGCCTGCCACCACGCCCAGCTAATTTTTTGTATTTTTTTAGTAGAGACGGGGTTTCATGGTGTTAGCCAGGATGGTCTCGATCTCCTGACCTCATGATCCTCCGGCCTCGGCCTCCCAAAGTGCTGGGATTACAGGCGTGAGCCACCACCCCCAGCCGCAAATGACTATTAATCTTTACTTCATTTTATTTTTTCCTTTGTTTTTAACCATCTCATTTATACAATTGCATGCTCTTTTTTCCATTAAACATTTAATTATAATCATTCTTCCATGTATTTTTTGAATTCACTCTCCAATGTTAATTTTTAGAGAAATAAAAAGGTGTTTTGAATGTCCAGAGAGACAACAGATTGCAATACACAAACTTTTGCATACAAATGCCGGTTAGGAGATCAACCAAGAACTTTATGTTCTCACATTCTTTTATATCATCATTTATATCATAAATTCATTGAAGAAAAACAACATGTAGACACTGCTAAGGTATTTAAGTTAGATTTCATCTATCTTTCTCATCCTTATTTTAAGAGAATTAATGCCTTTCTACACAATTAATTTAAAAATTAAAAATATTTTAATTATAGTTTAATTCATCTCTAAACATTCTAAATATTATTTTGGTATATTTTATATAATATTAGCCTACAAACAAGACACATATATAAACTAAAAATATATATCAGGGATATGCAAAAAGTTTCTTACTGATGGGATGAGGAATCAAAGACATTTGAAGAAAACAGGAAATCAGAAGTCCCATCTACTATTCAAGGCCTGTCACTCCACCTGGTTGCTGATTCCACCCATTCACATCTTTTCTAGAACTTTCTCCTATCAAATCTCTTTTTCTTTTTTCATCTATACTTTTCCCGTATTCTTTCTTTAGATATGCTTGTCCTCCCTAAAAAAATCTTAAATCTGCCTCTTATCCCCAAGGCTACCTCTAGCCATCATTTTATGTATTTTCTTCCCTTGTAGACCAAGCTTCCCAAAAAAGATAGTCTATACTTACTATCTCCTTCTCCTTTCTTCCCATTCATTCCTCTAAGCGCATATAACATCTGGCTTTTGCCCCTACCACTCCACTAATTTTTCTAAAGCAAAAGTCCCCAGTTACTTTGTTACTATAAAATTAAATGAAATTATTTTCTGCATTTTACAGGCTAACCACACTCTCCTTGAAACATCAAGTCCCTGGATTCCTTGACATCAGCATCTGTGGTCCTCCTATTTTCCTGACAATTCCTTCCTAGTGTGAATGACAGAGTCCTGTTATACTCCTTGCCTCTTTTAAATACTGATATTCCCCACAGTTTGAAGCTTTTTATTCATTTTGAGTGATTTTACTTTTTTTTTTTTTTGAGACAGAGTCTCGCTCTGTTGCCCAGAGTGGGGTGCAGTGGCTCACTGCAACCCCGCCTCCCGGGTTCAAGTGATTATTCTGCCTCAGCCTCCCGAGTAGCTGGGATTGCAGGCACCCGCCACAACACCCAGCTGATTTTTGTATTTTTACTAGAGACAGGGTTTTACCATTGTTGGTCAGACTGATCTGGAACTCCTGATCTTAAGTGATCCGCCCAACTCGGCCTCCCACAGTGCTGGGATTACAGTCATGAGCCACTGCACTCAGCCAATTTTACTTTCACAAAATGATAATGACCCCCAAATCTTTTTCTCTAGCCTAGTATTTCCTTTGAGCTTCATATTTCTCTTTAGTACCCCATTAGAAATCTCTATTGGCAGCCAAACTTAACATGTCCAAAATGAAATAGACATCTTCCTTTTCTCCCTGTATGTCTCTACATCCCTTCTCATCTATTCAATGTTTCATTCAAAACAACTACTGTCGGCCGGGCGCGGTGGCTCACGCCTGTAATCCCAGCACTTTGAGAGGCCAAGGCGGGCAGATCACGAGGTCGGGAGATCGAGACCATTCTGGCTAACACGGTGAAACCCTGTCTGTACTAAAAAATAAAAAAAAAGCCGGGTGTGGTGGTGGGCGCCTGTAGTCCCAACTACTCCGGAGGCTGAGGCAGGAGAATGGCGCGAACCTGGGAGGCGGAGCTTGCAGTGAGCCGAGCGCCACCGCACTCCAGCCTGAGCGACAGAGCGAGACTCCGTCTCAAAAAAAAAAAAAAAACTACTGATGTCTAAGTTGGCCAAGCCAGAGAGGTAAGATGTTATCAAACCCCGCCTCATTGCCCTACGTATTCAACCAGTCACCAAGTCCAATTAGTTAATCTTCCAAATATTTCTTGGATGCACCCCCTTGGTACTGTTCCTAATACCACTGTCCTGACTCCAGCTGTCAATATCTCTGGCCCAGATTGTTGTGATTGTGTCTTGATTTGGTCTCCCTGATTATAGACTTGCCTCTTACAAATCTATCCTATAAACTTTTACAAGATCAGTCTAACATAAAAATTTGACCATGTGTTAAAATCCTTCATGGTTAAGAGACTGAGGGGAAGAGAAATGTGAATTGACTGCTAAAAAGTATGGGGTTTCTTGTTGGAAATGAATGTTATAAAATTAGATAATGGTGATGGTTGCACAGCTCGGTAAATACACTAAAAACTACTGAATTATCCACTTTAAAATCGTATGTAAATTATATCTCAATAAAGTGGTGATTTAAAAAAAAACTTCACAGTTATGGTAGCTCAAGACCTCCAGGAAGCAGGGATCAACTCAGCATTAGATGACAAGAGATGTATTTGAAGGAAACACCTTTGAAGAATAAAGAAGAGGAAGCAAGAATAGGCTAGGACAGGGCCCGGGAGCAGTGGCTTATGCCTGTAATCCCAGAACTTTGGGAGGCTGAGGCGGGTGGATCACTTGATGTCAGGAGTTGGAGACCAGCCTGGCCAGCATGGTGAAACCCCATCTCTACTAAAAATACAAAATTAGCCGGGCATGGTGGTGCGCACCTAATCTCAGCTACTTGGGAGGCTGAGGCAAGAGAAGCACTTGAACACAGGAGCTGGAGGTTGCAGTGAGCCAAGATCATGCCACCACACTCCAGCCTGGGTGACAGAGCAAGACTCTATCTCAAAAAAAAAAAAAAGAATAGGCTAAGACAGCTTTTTTGCCATGATGCAGGTCAGAAACCTACGAAAAGAGAGGGAAAAGAAGGATGGGGCTGGAAGAGTCTCAGACTAACGTGCAGCTCTAAGAAAGGCTTTGGCAGTTCTATGGGGATGCATCAAGCCAAAGTTGCCTTGTAAAGGGTACCTGCATCTGGCAAGAATGGGCCTGCACTAGTGCCTCTACTATGATCAGTCATTGGCGAGGAGCAACTGTGGGGAAATGTGGGCTTGATGAGAATGCAGTGATGGATCCAGAGGGTAGCAAGTGGAGCTGCCAGTCAACTATGCTCACTGTAGCAAGAGGTCTCAGTAGTGTATTTTATGGGCACCACAGAGGTTCTTCACTGCCTAGAGAACACTACAAGCTCCTTTGCGTAATAAATAAGATGTTCCATGAACTAGTTCCTAATTACCACTCTAGGCACATCCACCAAAATTCTCTGACTCACGTTTTATGTTGAACCTTACTACCAAATGTCTCTTGCCTTTATACTTTTGTTGACATTGTTCTTACTATCTGAAATTATCTTCTAACTCATATCTATCCCTCTAGATTTGTCTCTTCCAGGGGACATTATCTCCTCTAAGAAGATTTTCCTGAACACTACACAGGATGATTGCCTCTTTGCCCTGTCTTCTAAATATATCATAGCATTTACCACATTATATTGATTTTTTCTGTTACCTTTATGTCTTCCAGCATAATCTTTATGTTCCTCAACTCAGGGTCTGTGGCTTCTTTATATTTGATCCCCAATGCATAACATAGCATCTAGAACAGAAGTATTCAAAAATTTTTGTTAAGTTGAATTCAACATCAGCTTGTAATTTTAAAATATAAGCCCTTTATATTATTACATTATTACACATAGTCTGACTTATGTTGTCATATATATTTGTGTTTCTTTATATTTCCTTGCTCTTTTTGGTGAAATTGTGATTATAATACTAAAAACTTCTTAATTCATTCTACATTCATTATACATGACCAAACATACATAAGGTCCTTTTCCCCCACTGTTCACCCTGCATGTAATCTTGTGAAAAAACTTAGTTATTAAAGAGCACCTCTTTTATATACCCATCCCTGTGATCTGTAAGTCCATCTAGAAGGATGATATGAAGGAAAAGGGTTAGAGAAAGCCCTTAACAACAAACAAACCCTTAAATTTTTTTCTTCCTTACCATGTCTTGTTTTTGTTATTTAAATCATTAAACCATTTAGAATTTACTTTTGTATATGTACGTGCTAAGGATCCAACTCTGGTTTCTCCATATTATGTGCTAGTTTCTCAGTATCATTTACTAATCAATCATTTTCCTGGTGATTCTGTTCCATTGGTCTACTAGTTTATTTCTGACTTTATATCATATTGTTTCTATGATTATACCTATGTATGCTTTAATGCCTGGTAGGATAAGCCCTTCTCTGCTCTTCTTTTCCAAGATTTTCTTAGCTATTTACACTTCCTCAGAACTTTCAGAGTTCTTTAGTTGAGTTTTCTCCCAAAATCCTGGGGCTGGTATTTTTGTCAAAATTCAATTGAACAAAATAACTAAATAAATAGGGAAGAATGAATATCTTTATACTACCAAGTCATCATATTCATGAACATGGTATAGTTCTCTAATTGAATTCTGAAATTATAGATCTTTTAGTAGAGTTTTAACATTTTCTTTCTAATAGTCAGGCATTCTTTGATAGCTTAATTCCTAGATATTGTGAATAATATCTTATTTTCTACTACATATCCTTGTAAGTAATATTGCCAAGTGTAGACTTACACTATTGAGTTTTTTAAGTTGATCTTTTATCCAGGTGTCTTGGAGACTCCTCTACTTCTTGCAAGATAAACAGTGTCTCAGAGAAAGTATCCTATACAGGATCTAGTTTTCTGCAATAGGATAATTCCTCAAAACTGTGGTGGGATTGTGTTCCCCCCAAATTCATATCCACTGAAACCTTGGAATATGACCTTATTTGGAAAAAGTTTATTTGTGGAAGTAATTAGTTAAGTTCAGTGAGTTGTCCTTATAATAAGAAAAGAGGACACACAGAGAAACACACAGGGAAGAAAGCCATGTGAACATACAAGAAGAGACTGGAGTACAGTCATGCACCACATGACAATGTTTTAGTCAACAGTGATTGTATATAAGTCAGAGGTCCCATAAGATTATAATACTGTATTTTTACTCTACCTTTTCCATGTTTAGATACACAAATATTTATCATCTTGTTATAATTGCCCATAGTATTTAGTAGAATGATATACTGTATAGGTTTATAGCCTAGAGCAATGGGCTACACCATCTACATTTGCGTAAGTACATTCTGTGATGTTTGCTCACTGATGAAATTGTCTAATGATGTATTTCTCAGAATATATATATATATATTTTTTTGAGATAGGGTCTTTCTCTGCCACCCAGGCTGGAGTACGGTGGCACGATCTTGGCTCACTTCAAACTCCACCCCCTGGGTTCAAGCGATTCTCACACCTCAGCCTCCTGAGTAGTGGGATTACAGGTGTGTGTCACCACGCCCTGCCAATTTTTGTATTTTTAGTAGAGGCAGAGTTTTACCACATTGGCCAGGCTGGTCTCAAACTCCTGACCTCAAGTGATCCGCCCGCCTCAGCCTCCCAAAGTGTTGGGATTACAGGTGTGAGTCACCATACCTGGCCTCAGAACATATGTCTTTCTTTTAAGTGATACATGGCTGTAATGCATCTACAAACCAAGAAATGCCAAGGATTGTCAAGAACCACCCAAAGCTAGCAAGAGGCAAGGAAGGATTCTTCCCTAGAGCATTCAGAAGGTGGATGGCCCTGCTGACACCTTGATTTCAGACTTTTAGCCTCAAGAACTGTAAGAGAATAAATTTCTGTTATTTTAAGTGGCTTAGTTTGTAGTAATGTGTTACAGCAGCCTTAGGAAACTAATACAAATACCAAGGCTGCCACAGTACTAGAAGTAGACATCTGGAATATCTACTTACACCACATTTTTTTTCTATGGATCTTCTTTATTTTTCTTTATGAAAACATCAGGCCAGGCACTATGGCTTATGCCCGTAATCTCACTATTTTGGGAATCCAAGGTGGAAGGATTGCTTGAGCTCAGGAATTCAACACCAGCCTGGGCAACATAGCAAGACCTCATCTCTATTAAAAATAATTTTTTAAATCATTTTCTGTAGGATTGGAGATAAAAAATAAATACACAAAATAAAATCAGTCATTTGATCAATTAGTTTCACCTATTAGCATTCTTCATGATCACTGTTACTTTAAGACTTATTTCTGCCATCTTAATTCCTGTATTCCTGTTCTCTGTTTTCCAGTGTTTCTTTTCTTTCTTTCTTTTTTTTTTTTTTTTTTTTTGTGAGACAGAGTCTTGCTCTTGTCACCCAGGCTGGAGTGCAATGGCGTGATCTCAGCTCACTTCAACCTCTGACTCCTGGGTTCAAGTGATTCTCCTGCCTCAGCCTCCCAAGTAGCTGGGATTAAAGGCATGCACCACCATACCTGGCTAATATTTTTGTATTTTTAGTAGAAACAGGGTTTCACCATGTTGGCCAGGCAGATCTCAAACTCCTTACCTCAAGTGATCCACCTGCCTTGGCTCCCAAAGTGCTGGGATTACAGGCATGAGCCACCATGCCCAGCCTCTTTTCTTTTAAGAAAGAGGGTATTGCTCTGTCACCCAGACTAGAGTGCAATGGCACCATCACAACTCACTGTAACCTCAAACTCCCAGGCTCAGGCGATCCTGCTTCTGCCTTTCAAGTAGCTAGGACTACAGGTGTGTGCCACCAAACCTGGCTAATTTTTTTTAATTTTTGTAGAGATGGGATCTTACTATGTTGGCCAGGCCTGTCTCAAACTCCTGGCCTCAAGCAATCCTCCATCCTCAGCCTCCCAAAGTGCTGGGATTATAGGTGTAAGCCATTGCAGTTGGGCCTGTTTCTTCTTTTTTCTTTTTTTTCTTCTTTACTACTTTCTATTAAATGGTTCAAAGTTACTTCCATTAGTTGTGAAGTTTGTGTTCTATTTTTCTTATTCTGGTGGTTATTCCTAACTTAAGACCCACACTTAAGTTTTTTTTTTCCATCAATTTCTAAATTTGCTCAATATCTATATCTCCTTTTCAAAATAGACCAACAATTTAGCATGCTTTTGCCTTCCCTGCCCACCTCCCTCTTTATTTTTCCATCAATTTGTTGTCTCCTAGGATTTGATACCTAGATCATGATACTTCGCCCCCCCGCTTTGCATATTGCTTATTTAGATAGCAGATGTTACTAAGTTGCTTACTAACCTGCAACTCTCATATCTCTGTAGATATAAGATATGTAGAGTAGGCTCTCTGGAGTTACTCATTATTTTGTTGAAATACTTTCTTCAGGGGTGTTTGCAAAGTATGTCAGTGTATGGTGTATTCTTTTGAGGCTTTTTAGATGCTAGAGAACATCGTTATTTCACTCAAGTTGCAATGAGAATTCAGCTAGATATAGAAGCCTAGATTCAAAATTCCCTTTTAATAAAAACATTGGATATAGTACTCTAATGTTGCTGTTGAAAAGTCAAATGTGAATGGAATTCTCGTGCCTTTCTAAATGACCTGCTTTTTCTCTCTAGAATTGTTTTCTTTTCTTAAATTTCACTGTAATTTGTCAAAGTGTTGATATTTTCCTCTTTATCTCTTTTGTTTGGTGCACAATAAGTCTATTCAATCTTTCCTTAATTGTGGAGACATTTTTAGCCGGGCATGGTGGCTCATGCCTGTAATCCCAGCACTTTTGGAGGCCAAGGCGGGCAGATCACTTGAGGTCAGGAGTTCAAGACAAGCCTGGCCAACATGGTGAAACCCCGTCTCTACTAAAAATACAAAAACTAGCCAGGTGTGGTGGCAGGGTGCCTGTAATCTCAGGTACTCAGGAGGCTGAGGCAGGAGAATCACTTGAACCCAAGGAGGCAGAGGTTGCAGTGAACTGAGATTGCACCACTGCACTCCAGCCTGAGCGACAGAGTGAGACTCCATCACCCCCACTCCCCCAAAAAAAGGAATTGTGGAGAAATTTTAATTAGCAGTTCTTCAAATATTTAACTTTATTTTTTTCTTTCCTTCTAGGGCTCCCATTTATCATATATTGATATTTATTTTATTTTTCATGCTCTTGCATTTTTCTGTCATTTTTTTCTATTCTTTACTCTTCCCCATGCCTTCTAGGAATGTTTCAAACCACTCTCCATCTTATTAATTCATTCATCAACTGTATTCATTCAACCCTGAATTAAATTGTTGGTTTCTACTATATCTGGTTGGTCCTTTTTTATAACTCCTTGTCCCTATTTGTTTCCAGTGCCCTCCTACATGCCCTTGAGAATATTTATTAGGATTATTGTAAATTCTTGTTTTCTCTGGCTCATCAGTTCTGCTCCCTCCAGAATTAGTTGTTTAGTTTGTGATCCTGCCTTTTCAGTGCTTTAGGTATGTATTCCACAGATCTCTCTTTATTTTTTCCATTCCCTCCAGAATATCAGCTATAGGTTTTTTTTGTTTTGTTTTATATTGTTTTGTTTTGAGACAGAGTCTCGCTCTGTCGCCCAGGCTGAAGTGCAGTGGCGCAAGCTCCGCTAGCTACAAGCTCCACCTCCTGGGTTCACGCCATTCTCCTGCCTCAGTCTACCGAGTAGCTGGGACTACAGGCGCCCACCACCACACCCGGCTAATTTTTTGTATTTTTAGTAGAGACGGGGTTTCACCATGTTAGCCAGGATGGTCTCGATCTCCTGACCTCGTGATCCGCCCGCCTCGTCCTCCCAAAGTGCTGGGATTACACGCATAAGCCACCACACCTGGCCCAGCTATAGTTTTTATATTACATTCTGAGTTCCATCTATAGCCCACTTGCTTCTGAGGCATCTCCAGGATGAGATTCAAAGAAGGGAAACCCCAATTGCTGTAAGTTCCCCACTCGACTCTTGACTTCCCTACAGCATAAACTACACTTATGGTCCTCAAGATTTAGCCCAATTTGACTGGGCTGTCTTTTCATGTTCAGTAGAATTAGGCTGCATCGCAGAACCACCAAATATTTTCTACTAGTTTATGGAGAGAATTATCATTTTCTAGAGTTAGGGAAGAGACATTAGTGGCCTCATATGGCAAATAACTATGGAAAATCTAATTATTTCCACATTTTCTTAGAACCATAATAATTTGCGATTGTTATAGTGATTCTTATTTTCCTTTCTCCCTTCCTTAGACCTCTTAAATATACCATATGCAGTTTGATTTTTAATTCAAAAGTTATTAAAATTTTGTTTTGAAGATTTCATAACTAAACTCTAACCAATCCCCAAGATAACTAGAAAAGCCTCCTGGTTTTACAAAACTAGTTTGGATAGTGCTGTTCTAAAAGTATAATAGAAATTGGTGAAATTATTTCTGGCCTGCCTTTATGTTCTTGCTATATCAATATTTGTATCTTATCAGATACCTTTACATATGTCTAGCTTTTTCTTTCTATCTGACATTAACTTATTCAGCAAATACTTGTTGAACACTTGCTGTACTATTGTTCTAGCTGCTAGGTGCAGCTAAAAGTGATAGCTGATAGAGCAATTTCTTTAGAGTGGTTTGTGCATGTTCAGTTGAAAAATCAGTACCTGGTTTCTATTCAGGCCCTCCTATTGTGCATGGGAACTTCAATCACCTTGGAACTTTTGTACTGATTTCCATAAACGAGAAGTTAGATGAATTGCTTAATAATACTATATGTTTGGAGAAATAAAAGAAAAATCACAGCTTAACAGTGCTGATTTGTGTTTCTTATTTCTTCCCTGCCCACTGCCTTACCCCATTTTCTTTTCTGACTTGCAGATGAAGGAGCTTCTATGTACCCTTGTGACGACACATACTGTGGCCCTTTTCCAGAATCTGAGCCAGAAGTGAAGGCTGTAGCTAACTTCCTTCGAAAACACAGAAAGCACATTAGGGCTTATCTCTCCTTTCACGCATATGCTCAGATGTTACTGTATCCCTATTCTTACAAATATGCAACAATTCCCAATTTTAGCTGTGTGGTAAGTATTTGACCCTGTGCATGTACATCAGGCTTCATGCTGCTTTTCTGAAGCTAAGATGGTTCTAAGTACTAATGATAATGGCAAACACATGTTTGTGTTTATCCTAATAAGTATTTTACATGTATTAATTCATTTATTCTTCATTAACAATCATATGAGGCAGATTTTATTATCCCCACTTTACAGATAAAGAAGCTAGAAGCTGAGAGATTAAGTAATTAGATGGAGAACACACAACTACTAAGTCTCATAGCCAGGATTCAGCCCCAAGTCTAGTTCCATAGCTGTTGCTTTTAACCATAGTGCTGCTTCTCAAATACAATCATTTCAAACCTATTTACATTCTTACCACAGGTTACACAGAAAAGGTCGGGGTGGATTTGATTAGTATCATAGTTTTGGTCATGTATGCAAGGCTGTAATTAATTTTATTGAGTAAACGATTGTTCATAAATTATAGATTGATTCTCATTAATTAAAAGCAGGTTTTAATTTATAAGTGCTATTTGCTTAATGCTACTAAGTCTTTGGGTATGTATCTGACAAGTTAGTACTAAGAATGAACAGACATTCAGGCATAAGATTACTTAAAAATGAAAAAGCAGAGTTTCTTTCTCTCCTTATATCAGAAACCCAACAAGCTATTCACTATAGGGCATCATTCATCATGAAGTGAGTCATTTCAGAGCCTATAGCATCTAAAAGCCTATAAAGTTCAAAAACCAAGAAAAACTATTATACAGTGCTAGAAGTCAGGTGGCACTTACCTTTGGGGAAAAGGAGGGGGTGCAGTGATTGGGAGGAAATTGGGTTGCTGCTGAAGTTCTATTCCTTGACCTGGATGGTGGTTACATGAATGTATTCAATTTGTGATCATTTGTTGAGCAATCAACTCAAAAATGGTGTACTCTTCTACGTGTATATTTTAGGGCTTTTTTGGCCTCTTGACACCAAATGTGTGATGTCTTTTTCCAGTACCACTTCTCCAACACCACTTGGGTGTCCAGCAATTCAATTCCATTTGGTCACTGACTACCCAGAGTTAGCATCAGACTCCACAGGTTTAAGGACTCAGTTCCACACAACTGCCCTCACTTCAGACACCAGTAGCAAGTAGGGGGTTCCCAAGTTAACCGCATTCCTGTCTGACTTGGCTGCAGAGTCGCAGGTTCCTAACAGCCCACCTCTGGTTTGATAATTCACTAGAATGACTCACGGAGCTTAGGAAAGAGCTTTGCATACTATCACCTGTTTATTTAAGATACACAATTGGCTGGATACAGTGGCTCGCTCCTATAATCCAAGTACTTTGGGAGGCCCAGACAGGTGGATCATTTGAGTCCAGACATTTCAGACCAGCCTGTACAACATGGTGAGACCCCCATCTCTACAAAAAAATTTAAAAATTAGCCAGGCGTGGTGGTGGCACACACCTGTGATCCCAGCTACTCAGGAGGCTGGAACAGGAGGATCACTTGAGCTCATGAGGTCAGGGCTGCAGTGAGTCATGTTCATGCCACTGCCCGGCAGCCAGGGAGACAGAGTGAGACACTGTCTTATCAATCAATCAATCAATCAATCAATCAATCACACAACTCAGGAACCGCCAAATGGAAGAGAAGCATAAGGCAATGTATGGGGGAAGGGGCGCAGGGCTTCCGTGCCTTCTCTGGGGGCATCAACCTCCCAGCACATCCAGTGCTCATTAACCCAAACGCTCTCCAAACCCTGCTGTTTAGGGGTATTCATGACGATTTCATTACATAGGTCTAATTGATTAAATCATTAGCCATTGGAGTTTGGACTCAATCTCTGGCCTCTCTCTCCTCCTCAGAGGGTGAAGGATAGAGCTAAAAGTTCCAACTCTCTAATCACAAAGTTTGGTCTTTCTGGCAGCACCCTGCATCCTGAAGCTACTTAGGGGCCTCCAGCCCCAAGTCATCTCATTACCATCCAAAAGACACCCTTAGCACTCTGGAGATGACAGGAGTTTTTAGAAACTGTGTGCCAAGGACCAGGACAAGGACCAAATATTTATTTTTTATTACACCACAATGTTATACTTTAATTTAAAGTTTTATTAAAGAGAATCATTCCCTTTCTCCCTACACCTTAAACTCTAAATCCTGCACCAATTGCTTAGGGCTTCAGGAGTTTCTGATCTAGATGTCTAAGACTTGTGGAGGGCCTGGAGAAGACTTTTATTCTGTCCAAAAAGAGAATTTTGTTCTTGGCATTCCAAGAATTCTGAGCAAATTCCCCCTCTTTAGAACTATTGTCAAAGTGATAATTATATTCTATACTGCTATTCTTTAGCTGCTCTGTGGGTCAAATATACATTGTTTTTGTTGCTGCTGCTGCTGCTATAGCTGTTGTTTTTGTTGACCCGGCACCCTAACAATTTGTATCACAGTATTCCTTTAGGCAAATGTTCAGACTTCTTTTACGTGGGCACTGTGTCTGTTTATATTCGTATAACAGATGATGTGGACTATATAATATATAAAAATTATTGTATGAGGGCTGGGCACAGTGGCTGACGCCTGTAATCCCAGCACTTTGGGAGGCCAAGCTGACAGGAGTTCGAGAGCAGCCTGGGCAACATGGTTTAACCCCATCTCTAAAATAAAAAATACAAAAATTAGCCAGGCCTGGTGGCAGACACCTGTAGTCCCAGCTACTTGGGAGGCTGAGGCAGGAGTATCACTTGAACCTGGGAGGTGGAGGTTTGCAGTGAGCCAAGATGGCACCACTGCATTCCAGCCTGGGCAACAGAGTGAGACTCCATTTGAAAAAAAAAATATATATATATCATATGAGAATGTTCTTCGTATTTTATCTTCCCACCTTAAGTTAAGCCTATTTTCCTTTGTCTTGGATTGGAAAGTGGCATAAAATGGATCATTAGTGCCTATAATCCCAGCACTTTGGGAGGCCCAGGCTGGAGGATTGCTTGGGCCCAGGAGTTCAAGACCAGCCTAGGTAATATAGTGGGACCTCATCTCTACAAAATATTTTTAAAAATTAGCCAGGCATGGCCGGGCACAGTGGCTCACGCCTGTAATCCCAGCACTTTGGGAGGCTGAGGTGGGTGGATCACCTGAGGTCGGGAGTTCGAGACCAACCTGACCAACATGGAGAAACCCCATCTCTACTAAAATACAAAAAATTAGCCGGGCATGGTGGCACATGCCTGTAATCCCAGCTACCTGGGAGGCTGAGGCAAGAGAATCGCTTGAACCCAGGAGGCAGAGGTTGCGGTGAGCCGAGATCATGCCCTTGCACTCCAGCCTGGGCAACAAAAGTGAAACTCTGTCTCAAAAAAAAAAAAAAAAAAAAATTAGCCAGGCATAGTGGTGCATACCTGTAGTCCCAGCAACTCAGGAGGCAGAGGTGAGAGGATTGCTTGAGTCCAGGAGGCAGAGGTTACAGTAACTAAGGTTATGCTACTGCACTCCAGCCTGGGTGACAGAGTGAGACCCTGTCTCAAAGAAAGGAAAAAAATTTTTTTAAAAAAAGGATGAATTTGCCTCCCCATGGACATCTGGCAATGTCTAGAGACATTTTTGATTGGCACAACAGGGTGGGGGGATGCTACTGGCATCTAGCAGATATAGGCCAAGGATGGTGCTAAACACCCTACAGTGCACAGGACAGAACCCACAGCAAAGAATTATTCCGTCTAAGATGTCAACAATGCCATTGTTGAGAAATCCTGGAGAGTGTTAATCATAAGCTTGGTCACTAAAATCATGATTATAATTCTCAGGAACTAGACAATCCCTGAATGTTAAGCAGAAACCATTAAATTTGATTAAAAATGTTTAAAAACATTCCATCAATATGTAAGATTCGGTATTTCTGGCAATGTTTTTTTAAGTCATTAAGTTGCTTTAAATATGGAAATATTTAAATAAAAATATGCACCATTTTGGGATGCCAAGGCAGGCAGATCAGATTACCTGAGGTCAGGAGTTTGAGACCAGCCTGGCCAACGTGGTGAAACTCCATCTCTACTAAAAATACAAAAATTAGCCAGGCGTGGTCACGGGTGCCTGTAATCCCAGCTACTTGGGAGGCTGAGGCAGGAGAATCGCTTGAACCTGGTAGGCAGAGGTTGCAGTAAGCCGAGATCACGCCATTGCACACCAGCCTGGGCGACAAGAGCAAAACTCTGTCTAAAAAAAAAAAATATATATATACACACACACATATATGTATATATACATATGTGTGTGTATATTTACACACACACATATATATGTATGTGTATATATATATATACCATTTACTTAGCTGAAGACCAATAACTGATGCCTAGATACTTTCTGACAATTGGAAACAGAATACAGTAGAGAAAAGAGGGATCACTTAAATCAGTCCTTTCAAATAGGTGTCTAGCTGTGGCCCCCTGGAAAATAATTCTTGGAAAAAATGATGAAGTTTTTATTTTTGTGGAGAGATCACATCTAAACCCTAGTCAACATGCACCAGTACCCAAGTGGCAGAGGTGCAGTGAGCTCAAAAGGCTAAAACTGTGCATCTCCTTTGTGTAAATAGGCAAAGTGATTATCTTTTTTTTTCTTAGATTTTTTTGCCCTTGGGTTTAGTCAGCCTAAATAATGAGAAGCAAAGTTCCCTCACTAGCAGAATGCAATAATCTTCTAAATGTAGAAATATCTGCCCTTGCCATCGAATATTGCTGAGACCGTTGGAGAAGATGTTAAAATCTTAGAACAATCTCTATAAAGGTATTTAATTGTGGTGTTTATATTCCTTTTCTGTTGGCTCCCATGAGAAGAATGTCATCATCAGTGAGATCAATAATAGTCTGCCAGTTTCTGGAGGCTGGTCCCTGAATATCCACAAATGGTGGCATTTGCTGCAAATACTGCCTCATGCATTTCTGAGCTGAACGAGGACAGCAACCTGAAACTCAGTCCAGCACACACCACCATGTTGTCCGGAGTGCTCCAATTTAAGTATTAAATTATTCATAAGCAAGTTGAAATGGGAGAGTTGTATTCTGGTTTCAACATACTTCTTTTCCTCTTATTTGTCATATAATACTTCTCTAACTCCTTGTTGAAACCACTGTTTTTATACCATATTTAAAGGATAGTGAGTATCATTCTAGTTCATGTTAGAATATCCATCTTTTATTATTTCGATTGTGTTGAATATTTTTCCTAATTTTTGCCATTCTTAGGAAAAGTTCCACCTTAGACTTTTTGCCTCTTAGCAGTACCTGTCTAAGATCTGTGGGAGGCATATGTAACCTTAGAAGTCATGAGCATTCTGAAGTTGTTTCCATTCCCAGTGAGGATAAGCACATAGCATTAAGAGAAGTCATTCCTACTGAATTAAAAGGTTTCTTAATTGATTCAGATGTGTTCTAAATACCTTGTACATACCCAGTGAAATATATACTTAAGAATCATTGTGATTATCTTAATACTCTTTCAGATTTATGCTTATTCAACATTCATGTAAGAAATATTGATCAAGCATCTGTTGTATACAGGCACAATGCTAAGTACTGGTTGTGAGCTATGACTGAGACTGACATGGTCCCTGCCCGGCCAAGTATTTTGTAACTTATAGAAATAGATATCCCTGGCCAGGTGCGGTGACTCATGTCTGTAATACCAGCACTTTGGGAGGCCGAGGTGGGCCGATCACAAGGCCAGGAGATCGAGACCATCCTGGCTAACACGGTGAAACTCCATGTATACTAAGAATACAAAAAATTAGCCAGGCGTGGTGGCATGCGCTTGTAGTCCCAGCTACTCAGGAGGCTGAGGCAGGAGAAACGCTTGAACCCAGGAGGCGGAGGTTGCAGTGAGCTGAAATTGCGCCACTGTACTCCAGCCTAAGTGACAGAGCGAGACTCCGTCCAAAAAAAAAAGAAAGAAATTGTTGTCCTTGAACTAAAGTCAAGGAACAGAACACTAAGTCAGCCTCAGAAAATATGAGTACTTAGCTCAACCACTCTGCGTACCCATTTAACCTTGCTGAGCCTTCCTTCTCTCATCTATAAAATGAAAATATTATTGATCACTGGTTTGTTGTGAGATCAGTGAAATGATGTGTTCTAAAACATGTTGCAAAATGTAGCGTGTGGCATAAGAGTAATATAATATTATTAATGAATATAGATCTTAACAAATGAAGCCATCTGCTGATGATCGATAAGGCTCAAACAACATAGCAGTGTATCTAAAAGTTTCAATGCAACAATACATAAAATTTCTCCATCTTCCCTCATAGGAATCTGCAGCTTATAAAGCTGTGAATGCACTTCAGTCAGTATACGGGGTACGATACAGATATGGACCAGCCTCCACAACATTGTGTAAGTTTCCTGCATACATTGTGTTAGAATCCTCTCTCTTGAACCAATATCCTGTATCATGACTTCCTTTTAGAAGGGAGAAAGTGTGTTCTCCCTAAAGTGAAAATTTTGACTATCAAATTAGCTGAGGAAAATAGAAGCAGTTTACATCTGATTAGTTTTACACAGCTTGACAGAAATCACTGTACCCATTTAAACAATTCAAAGCAGAGAATATGCTAAGCATGCAGTAATGACTACAAGCTCATTTGAGATCTTATGACAGTAGAACATACCAAAATGGGCTCCTTAAGCAATTCTAACTACTACAAGGGTGGAAACGGGCCTTGGGAAGATAATGAAGTAAATGTTTCAGCCCTACAACTGCTTCCCTTTTACTCCTTTCTGCCACCGTTCTTGTTATGAAATGCTGTTTCTTATGTAGCACCTTCCATTGAATTATCCCTTAAAAGATGATTTAAAAGTATTTCTTTTTTTACATGGAGAAAAATGTATAGCAGAGCCAGAGATCACTTCCAACCCCTCCTCACCTCCCATCTTTCACTCCAACTAGGTTCTTCAGCTGGATCTAGAAACCAAATTGACACCAGGCAGGTTAAACAAGAGAAAAGTATACAAATTTTATTAATTCTATGTGTACAGGATCTTCATAACAGAGTGAAGTCCAAAGAAGTGGCCAAAGCAAGGTGATTTTATACTTTTTGGACAAGGAACGATAAATTTGAGAATAAATAACAGGACAAAAAAAATCTGGCTAAGGGCAGTAAATTTTCTAGGGGAGTCACTAGGAAATAAATAGGGGGTATGTAAAACCAGTGGAAGACAAGGGTTGCTTTGTTGTTAGGTCCATTGCAGCCTTGAATTCCAAGTCTGTGGTGATAAAGGGCTATTTTCTCACCCTTCTTATAGTGAGAATACACCTCCTCGAGGAATCTTTACCGTTTGCTGCATGCAGGAAGCAACAAGTCAGCTCACCCTTTCTGAAACTACAATCTCCAATGTTTTCAACAATTAACATATCAATCTGGCTTATTTTGGGATAGCATGTCCTTCCAAGTGGGTATATGGCAAGAACTTAGACAAAGAATCATAGTATGTGCATTCTAGTCCTAATTCTGCCAGGTCTGTCAACCAGGCCAAAATATTTATTAATCCTGGGCCTCAGTTTCCACAACTGTAACAAGAATTGGATTCAGGGCCTTTTAAATTCTAAAATTTATTCACTATATGACTTGGAAAATCTAGTGAGAAATCATGTATGTATGAATGTCTGTGTGTGCAAATGAAGTTAAACACACACATGTTGTATGTATATGTGTAGGTAGTGACATCTGATTATGCTTCTGATTAAGGTAGCAAAGTTCTCCTTGACTTCTTTAATCTACCTATCATTGTATTCCTAATGTTTTACCACTTACTTTCTTCAGCCTTCAGAACAAACACTTGGTTTGTCAATTAACATTGACAAATAAGTTTATTCTAATAATGAGAATGTCAGGAGTATCAATAGTTTTGTTTTTTTCAAAGTCCATGATCATTGGTCTCATGTTGACCTTTTTAGAACTGTTTTTCAGTGGCCACCTTGAGAGGGAAAAAAAATGTATTTAAAAAAATCATATTACCAATTAATACCAACATAATATATACAAACAATTTTTAAACATTAATTTTTTTAATCTTACTAACCATTTACCTTTTCAACTTCGTATAGAGGCACAGTCAGAGTATTATATTTACTGAGAACAATCTATTATCATAGAAATGAGGCTGTTGGCCGGGTGCGGCGGCTCACGCCTGTAATCCTAGCACTTTGCGAGGCCAAAGCAGGTGGATCATCTGAGGTCAGGAGTTCTAGACCAACCGGGCCAACATGGCAAAACCCCTTACCTACTAAAAAGACAAAAATTAGCCGGGCATAATGGCATGCGCCTGTAATCCCAGCTACTCAATTGGCTGAGGCAGGAGAATCGCTTGAACCAGGGAGGCAGAGGTAGGGGGTGCCTGTAATCACAGCTAATCAGGAGGCTGAGGCAGGAGAATCTCTTGAACCCCAGGAGCAAAGATTGCAGTGAGCCAAGATGGTGCCATTGCACTCCAGCCTGGGTGGCAGAGTGAGACTCTGTTTCAAAAAAAGAAAAGAAAAGAAAAGAAAAAGAAAAAGAAATGAGGCTGTCACATCACCGTGATGTAACTGTTGGCACAAATTGTCTCTGACTTGGCTACTATGACTACTATTTGTAGTTCCAATGTACCCTAACCAGAGGGACACTGAAGCCACAGCCTATTTTCTGTCCTTAACTGAAGGAAAGGTAATCTGAGAAACAGCAGAGTCATTTTAATTGTCATCTTTACATAATTATTCCATCTCTGGCCTGGCACGGTGGCTCACGCCTATAATCCCAGCACTTTGGAAGGCCGAGGTGGGTGGATCACCTGAGCAGGAGTTCGAGACCAGCCTGGCCAACATGGTGAAACCCCATCTCTACTAAAAATACAAAAAATTAGCTGGGCATGGCGGCGTGCACCTGTAATCCCAGCTACTCAGTTGACTGAGGCAGGAGAATCTCTTGAACCAGGGGGACAGAGGTTGCAGTGAGTCGAGATCGCACCACTGCACTCCAGCCTGGGTGACAGAGGGAGACTCCATCTCAAGAAAAAATAAAAATAATAATAATAATTCCATCCTAACTTGTCCTAGGAAAAATAGCATAAAAGCGTTATTTTTTGAGTAAATGACCATGCTTTGAAAATTTAATAATAATAATAATAATAGGATTATCTCAAGCTGGATTATATAAATTTCAGGAAAAATGTATACAAAGATTTTTCCATGAAACATTTAATTCATTTAATGAATGATTATTAAAAGTCTGTTAGACTAAAAACTACATATGCACTTGGGGGTATAAAGAGGCAAAATAATAAGTTAATATATCTTGAGTACTTTCAAGTGATTTATTACTTTATTTAATTTTCCCAACAACCCGATGCTATGCAGGTACTGTATTATCAGTCTCTTTTTCAAAAAGGGAGACTGAGGCACAGAGAAGTTACCCACTATGTGGTAGGATCAGATACAGCCCAGGCTGCAGGCTACCTCTAGTTCCCTGCTTTCAACTCTGCTGAAAAGCTAGAGAGTATGAATCCACAGGAGCCAGAAGGAGAGAGTAGCCAGAGGGCTTGTCAGCTGTGTTAAAGGCTGTGGAGACATTGAAAGTGGGATCTGAGGGGAAAACAAAAAACAGAAGAAGAGGCTAGGCCTGAGGTCATTGGTAATCTTCAAAAAGAAGGTTTAATACACGGGTAGAGGCAATAGCCAGATTGAAAGTGGTTGAGGATGTAGACACAGTATATATAGGTTCTCCCTCAGGTTCTAAAGCAAAAGAAAGAGGAAAAAGAAGAGGGTAACCAAGGGCATATGGTAGGGTAATGTGAAGGAAGTGCTATAGGAAAGGGGTCCTTGAGTACTTTGGCCAATGTAGATGCATAATTAATAACACAAAGTCACGGAGAAAGGCCTTTTACTACCAGAGACGTCAACAACCAACAGTATCAAGAGGTGACGCATGTAAAAGACAGGGAGCATTTCTTCCTCTGAGCTCAAAGGGGGAAAGTCAGAGGGTTCTAATGTCAGTAGAGGAGGCAATGGGGCAATCATCTAGAGCAGCAGTTCCCAACATTTTTGGCACCAGGGACCGGTTTCATGGAAGATAATTATTCAACGGACAAGGGTCAGGTGGGGGAGGGATGGTTTTAGGATGATTCAAATGCATTACATTTGTTGCACACTTTATTTCCATTATTATTACATTGTAATATATGATGAAATAATTATATAAGTCACCATAATATAGAATCATTGGGAGCCCTGAGCTTGTTTTCCTGCAACTAGATAGTCCCATCTAGGGGTGATGGGAGACAGTAACAGATCATCAGGCATAAGATTCTTATAAGGAATGCACAACCTAGATCCCTCGCATGTGCAGTTCACGATAGGGTTCATGTTCCTATGAGAATCTAATGCTGCCACTGATCTGACAGGAGGCAGAGCTCAGGCAGTAATGCAAGCAACAGCAAGTGGCTGTAAATACAGGTGAGGCTTCACTGGCTCACCCACCACTCACCTCCCACTGTGCAGCCCATGTCCTAACAGGCCTCGGACCAGTACCAGTGCATGGAACTTATAGATCATACCAGTACCAGTCTGGGGCCTGGGGGTTGGGGACCCCTGATCTAGAGTAGTGGGGACAATGTAAAGTGAAGATGAGAAGAGAATGGGAAAGTTTCAGTAAGTAGAGAACTAGAAAAGGAACCTACAGCAGCATAGGGGCAGAAAAAGACTTCAGTAATGAGGTAGTGTGACTTTATAGTATCTCTACTCAGCAAAGATTTTCTCTAGCTCCCTCACCTAGTGGAAGCAGAGAAACTGGGCCAGGGATTGAGGATGAGCCAAACAAAAGCAGGAAAAGGACAGGAATGAGGCATGTTGAGGGTCTGGAGAGAAATTCAGTGAAATAATTGACCATGGCCAGCTAGAGAATCAAATGAAACTACAAGAAAATGGAGGAATCTGAAAATACCAATCTAAGTAAAGGCACAGAATAGGTTAAGCCAGAATGGAAACACAGGGAGGTGGAAGAAATAAGGAGGTTTTCTGGGGCCAGGCACAGTGGCTCATGCCTGTAATCCCAGCACTTTGGGAGGCCAAGGCGGGAGGATCAGTTGAGCCCAGGAGTTCAAGACCAATGTGGCCAACATGGTAAAACCCTGTCTCTACTACAAACACAAAAATTAGCTGAGCATGGTGGCACGGGCCTGTAATCCCAGCTACTCAGGAGGCTGAGGCAGGAGAATCACTTGAACCCAGGAGGCGGAGGTTGCAGTGAGCCAAGATTGTGACACTGCACTCCAGCCTGGGTGACAGAGTGAGACTCCATCTCAAAAAAAAAAAAAAAAAAAAAAAAAAAAAAAAAGTTTCTGGGACCACAATTTCAATATTCTAGACACTGAAGTGGAGAAGAACTGAGTGATAACTAAAAACAAAAAGAGTTCCCAGTATAGGTTGTTTATAGGTGAATAAAGTGGGGATGAACGTAAACGTTTTTGGAATTGAGGTTGGGAAATTTTGAGGTCTTCATGCTAGTAAGGCATTCACATGTAGATTGGATCCTTAAAGATGGTTGAAGGGATGATTATAAGTTCCATGCACCAGATGCCAAGGAACTCCTGTTAAATCATTCTTATTGAAACAGCATTTAATTGGAAGGATTTAGTAAAGCTTAATAAGCAGATACTTTACAGTATATACATTTAGAAAATTATACTGACTCTTTAGTGAGGCTGATCTTTTTTTTGTTTTAACTTTTAGATGTGAGCTCTGGTAGCTCAATGGATTGGGCCTACAAAAATGGAATACCTTATGCATTTGCTTTTGAACTACGTGACACTGGATATTTTGGATTTTTACTCCCAGAGATGCTCATCAAACCCACCTGTACAGAAACTATGCTGGCTGTGAAAAATATCACAATGCACCTGCTAAAGAAATGTCCCTGAGACAGCCCAAGGCTCAGGTCAACTGCCATAGGATTCTGAGCAAGGCCTACTTGGCCCTGGATAGAAACTGTTTTCAAAGAGAAGGGCAGCTGCTTAGAGTGAACATGTGTATGGACCTTAAAAAGACCCCACGCAATTTGACTTTGTGGCAATAGAACACAGTAAAAAACAGGGCATAGCCTAGTTTGTTATAAGAAAAAGCATCCATTTTCTATCCTTTTAGAGTCTTACTTGATTATGGTGGGAGGGAATGTTTTCAAATTTCCCATTTCTCAAGAAATGTTCATATTAATTGAGGATTTGCCTTCAATAAATCTCATGTCCTCAGTTAAGATCTAGGCTAGTAATGATGTTTAATTACTTGGTTCTCATTGGAAATGGAAAATTATGAAATGGAAAAAAACAACTATGTTTCTTAATATAATAAACATAGGCCGGGCACGGTGGCTCACGCCTGTAATTCCAGCAATTTGGGCTGAGGCGGGCAGATGATGAGGTCAAGAGATCAAGACCATACTGGCCAACATGGTGAAACCCCATCTCTACTAAAAATACAAAAATTAGCTAGGCGTGGTGGCACATGCCTGTAGTCCCAGCTACTCAGGAAACTGAGGCAGGAGAATCGCTTGAACCCAGGAGGCGGAGGTTGCAGTGAGCTGAGATCACACGACAGAGCGATACTCCATCTCATATATATGTAACATAAAATTTATTAGAACCTTAGATTATTCACATCTTCATTTCCTGGTATTAGGTGTGCCATATATGAATAAAAATACAGCAAGATAGAGCAACATATGTTTAGAATCTGAGAATGCCATTTTTAAAAAAAATAAGTAAACATTAATTGAAGTACAGGCACAGAATTAAGAGCTTTACACTAATCATCTCACTTATTCCCCACAATACTACAATACTATGAGGTATAAACTATCCTCATTTTTCAAATGAGGAAGTTGAGGCTTAGAAATATATTTAAAATCATAGACTTCCATTTCTAAGGCAATGACAAGATAGGTATCTGGACTGCTGGAAATAACTAAAACTTCTAGACAAAATATCATATTTTAGGCCAGGCACAGTGATCCCAATCACAATTATACCTGTGATTCCAATACTTTGGGAGGCCAAGGTGGGAAGATCGCTTGAGCCCAGGAGTTCAAGACCAGCCTGGGCGACATGGTGAAACCCCATCACTACACAATATAGAAGAAAAACAAATTAGTCAGGCATGCACATGCCTGCAGTCCCAGCTACCTGGGAGGCTGAGGTGGGAGGATGACTTGAGCCTGGAGAGGTTGAGGCTGCAGTAAGCCATGATTGCACCACTGCACTCCAGCCTGGGCAACAGAGTGAGACCCTGTCTCAAAAAAAAGGAAGAAAAAATATATATAATTTTTAGAAAATCATCTTAAAGTTATCAGACAAAAAAAGGAAATCCAGGCCAGCCAAGTATTGAGTGAAGAAATCTAGAAAGGCAAATGGACCACTGTTACACTGACAGTGTTTGTCTAACCAGCTGAGTGTGGGCATTTTGAGGAATGGGGCCAGAGAGCCAAGCCCAGGGCTACTGCAAGTTGGGAAGTCTAATAGATTCTACTTCTACCAGAATTCTGGGATTCCAAAGAATGATACCTTCAGTGTAAGGGTAAATTAGAAATAAGCCTCCATAGTACTTATAATGGGCCACAAGAAAAATTGACCATTTCAAATTTTGGCAAGAGTGGAGAAGAGAGAAATTGCCACTGAGAATTTGGAACGATGAGGCAGCCTCACACAAGTCTGTGGTCCAAAATCAGACTATCTAAATGGTCTGATAACCCTCTAGCCAAGAATTTAATTCAGTTTAATCCCAGACTGGCTATACCCCGCAAGCATTTGGTACAAGCAAATACAAATCCTCTTAGAGGATTTGCCTGACCAGAATATATCATGAACACCAGGATAAAGAGATGAGCCTAAAAACTTCTGGGGTGTTGGAGGGTGGGGGACACTGACAACAGAATGAGGACTAGAGTAGCCTGTAGCTGCTCAACAACACCATTACAGCCAAAAGGCAATGGAGAAATGCCTTCAGAGTTTTTGGGGAAAAATTATACAAAAAAAAAATCTAAACCTAGAAAAATTGTCATTGAAATGTAAGGGTAGAATCTCAACATTTTCATAGAAGTGAGGCCCTAAATTACTTACCTTTCTCAGGAAAACCCTGGAGAATGTGCTCTACCAAAATGAGGGAGTATAGCAAGGACAGACAAAGGATTCAGGAACACAGGGAAACCAATAAAAACATCTGAAGATCGTGGTGAACGGAGAAGTCCCAGGTAGTAGCTATATGTCAAACTTACAGAACAACTAACTTGGGGTAGGAGGAAGAGAACTGAAGACTTCAGATGAAATTCCCCAAGATAAATATGCAACAGATAGAACACTTACACATGTTCAAAGGCCATTTTTACTTATATTAGAGAACCATGGTATGAATTAGTAATAAAAGCACACAAAACCAAGCAAATAAAAGAATGTATTTATTAACTAGTGGAAACAGTTATACAAGAGAAGAAATAGAATCATGATATACTCTGTGACTTAGCTATAAATAATACTTATATAATCAAAATAATATTAGCCCTAGATATTGATTTAACCAAAAATTATGATATAAATATATCAGAAGGATAGGAGGAAGGGAAATGTATGCAAGAATGCAAGAAGAGGAGGTATAGGAGAGTAAATCCTCATCTTCCATAGAAGGAAGTCAATGGACAAAAAAAAAGAAGGAAGTCAATGGACAAAAGACTAAAAAATCAGAAAGTATCTATATATGTATGTTATTTAGAAATAAGAAAGAAAATACTAGAAGAAACAACTAAAAAGATTAAAAATTACCAGACAATGAGAGGGAATAAGTAAGGAATAAATAATTATAACTAGTAAGACGAGGTGAAACAAAATACTTGTTTTTAGTATTAGCCTTACCATATTATTTAACTGGTTTTATTTTTTAATATTTAAATATACATACCAAAGAGTATATTCCTTTTAAAGGAAAATAATTTTTAAAAACCAGCTCCCAACTACTCACCACTCAATCTTTCTGGTTTATAAAATATATCAAAATTAAATTTAAAAGAAATATTAAGTGATATTATATGTGGAGTGCTTAGCACAGAAACTAGAATATTATAGTCAGTATATCTTAGTTTGTCTATGTTTTATCAATCTTAGTCATCTTTTTATTTTGTAGTCCCAGTTTTATACCTGCAGGAATGGATCTCAGGCAGTTTTGAGGCTTGGTCCTGCTGAGGAGTACTACACCTGGGAATTTAAACTTCCATTCATTCCATCTATGGAATTCATCCATCCATCTCAAATGACCTGGGGTGGGGGGTTGTATTATACTAGTTATTTCTACCAGTATAATAGGCAAAAACCAAAATGTCCAGAAAATCCCAAGGGCTGGAGGCTTGTGAAGACCTTGAAGAATGGAAAGGTGCTGCTTCTCAATGGACCTGACAAGATGCACAGCAATCACCTAGTGCCTGGTGGCTTTCCAGGATGCTTGATGCCAGGAGACTTTCCCCTCTGGTTGGGAGCATGTTGCCATAGTCCCTGCTCTGAGAGCTGCCTGCGTCCAGATCCTTTGCAGGTATCCACTAATGTCTTTCCATCAAATGCCATCACTCTTGTGACAACAAAACAATAGTCAACTCGGGTATTCAGGGGAAACAAAAATCAAAGAATTTACAAATGACCCCCCCCCAAATTCATTTTTCTTGTTTTTGTTTTTTCGTTTGTTTGGTTGGTTTTGTTTTGTTTTGTTTTTGAGACAGAGTCTTGCTCTGTTGCCCAGGCTGGAATGCAACGGCACAATCTTGACTCACTGCGACCTCCATCTCCCGGGTTCAAGCTATTCTCCTGCCTCAGCCTCCCAAGTAGCTGTGACTACAGGCATGCGTCACCATGCCTGGCTAATTTTTGTATTTTTTTTTCTAGTAGAGACAGGGTTTTGCCATGTCAGCCAGGCTGGTCTCAAACTCCTGGCCTCAAGTGATCCACCTGCCTTGGCCTCCCAAAGTGCTAGGATTACAGGCATGAGCCACTGGGCCCAGCCCCAAATTTTTTTTTCATTATATTTTTAATTTTCATCCTTACCAAATCTGTGTAATAAGGTCTGCTAGCAAGTTAATGCCAAGAACTAAAATGTATATTCTTTTATTTGGCCCTGCACATCACATAGTATTGGTCCTAAGAGTATTTTTTTCAAAGCCAAAATAAGGCAACAGAAAATACAGAATCTGAATAATCCACAAACTGCAGGGTATATAGTTTCTTTATTATTCATATATACATTCAAGATGAAATTTTGCCTTGATGAACCTCATGCAAATTCTTTTCAATGATTACTCTCATGTTTCAGTAGTTCTGTATATCTTTTATGGCTCATATTCTATAAGAGAGTATTTTAATATTTATGGGCTATTTTCATCTTTAATCTTTTTAAATGAAGCCACAAAATATACTGTGGAATGATTTATGTTTAAGTCACTCTGGCTAGCTGCTGTGTCTGAGGAACAAAATTGTTATATTTATATCAATACTTAAGAATAAAAAAGTTTACTTCAACTAAAAACAGCACATGCACTTTTAAAAATAGTTCAGCAAGATACTTTTTTCCTCACTAGTATAAAAAAGTAATTTCATAAATTCTGGTTACATTGAGTTTCAATTCTCAACTTCTTCAGTTTTAGCAAGTATTTTAGTTTCTTAGGGCCACTGTAACCAAGGACCACAAATTGGATTGCTTAAAACAACACAAATTTGGCCAAGCGTGGTGGCTCACACCTATAATTCCAGCACTTTGAGGGGCTGAGGCAGGAGGATTGCTTGAGGCCAGGAGTTTGAGACCAGCCTGGGCAACATAGTGAGACCCTGTGTCTACAAAAACTAAAAATAAAAAAATTAGCCAGGTGTGGTGGCATGCACCTGTAGTCCTAGCTACTCAGGAGGCTGAAGTGGAAGGATTGCTTGACACGAGGAATTCGAGGCTGCAGTGAGCTATTATTACAACACTGTACTCCAGCCTGGGTGACAGAGTGAGACCCTGTCTCTAAAACCAAACCAAACCAAACAAATACACATTTTGTCTCTCACAGTTCTGGAGTCTGGAAGTCCAAAATCAAGATGTCAGTGGGGCCGTGTTTGCTGTGAAACCTGTAGGAGAACTCCTCCCTTGCCTCTTCCTAGCTTCTGATTGGTTACCAGAAGTCCTTAGCATTCCTTGGCTTGCAGCTACAAAACACTAATCTCTGCCTTGGATTTATATGTCCTTCTCTTTGTGTGTTTCTGCCTTCACATTCGTCTTAGAAAGACAACAGTCATATTGGATCATGGTCCCACCTTATTCCAGTGTGACCTCATTCCTAACTACATCTGCAATGACCCTACATTCAGAGGTACTGGAAGTTAAAACTTCAACGTATCTCTTTGTGGGGAAGGGGGAGATAAAATTTAACCTATAACATTGAGAAACATCATGAGATATTGATGTTAATAAGACTATTTACACAGCCAGAAAGCAGTGACTCTTGCTTGAGTTTAATCTTTAAAAAATAAAACATATTTTTTTAAGTTCTAACACTCCCAACGAGATTTTTTTTAATAGGCTATTAGTGGAAACGGAATGATCTACTCTTTATAGTTTACTTTTGTAAATAATAAAATTATAGTTCAAATTATGATGCGCTCTTTTCAACATAGGAAATGTGTTAGTTTTAGAGTTGTATATTACCCTAGGTCTCAATAATTATTTTGGGCTGCTGCATCATAAAAAGTATTTACAGCTAAGTTGCACTAGATCAAATCTAATTGATTAAATCAGAATTCTGTGCAGTGTTAATTAAAGTATGCTGTAGATTAAGCACAGTAATTACATGAGCGATTGTATTTAATGCAATATTTTCATGAATCAGAATCAGAATATTGCATAATAAACCTGGAAACAGCTGCACTGAATGCCTAATATATTTCACAAAACACATTGCACCAGGAACTGCTCAGACGTCTGAATAATGCACATGAAAATAAGGCAGCTTGAAGATCTTCTAAGGCAGACCCTAAGTAAGTCCTCATTTTCCGCCCCCTGACTCTGTTTCTGCAGTTATGACTTCTAGGACTATTTCCTCTTTCCCCAGTGGAGGCCCAATGGGAGTCTCTGCCCAGGGCATCCATCCTTGTTTTACCAGCCCAGGCTAGGCAAGGCAAGCACATCCAATTACAACTTTGGATGTTATAGTGTATACACTGAGTATTATTAACCTTATAATTTAGTTATGAGTTAAACTAAGAGGCTAGATTCATGATCTATCCATATGACACTGAAATAGTATGTTCTAAGTTTCAAACTGACTCAATAGTAAATGCTTCCGCATTTGGGAAGAATTGAAAGATAGCAGCAATACCTAGCCCTTCCATGAATGTGAGCCAGCAGTCCAGTGGAAGAAATAATTTGCAATAACCAAATTACTGGTGTTAGGTTCAGTTCTTGCACTTCTGTGATAGCTATCCTTTTGGCAGAGACAAAAATCCCTGCTATCCTAGATGGAATTCTTCAGTAATTTGGAGCTGTATTCAGTATTCTAAGGGAAACAATCTGATATCTGCTAAACAGAAATGGTGTTGCTGGATGTGTTTAGATCCAGCTGTCTATCTCAAGCAATGCTGATCAGAAATATTGTATAAAGTTTTCATTTGGTGGAGCAGTAAACGTGAGTAGACAGTTTAATAGCTTTGTGTCAGGGTCAACAAAATTTCATAAAAGAATGAATATTTGAAGTGTCATTGTGCTTGTCACAAACTATCAACGAAGACTCATGAGAATATCCTAAAGAGGTAGCACTTAGCTCACTAGGAGCATCCGAGAATCACCTAACTATCTGTGACAATAATTTATAGTAACTGTTAGTAGAATTTACTGCTAAAGAATTAATTCTGTACTGGGAACCTGAAATCAAATTAATGTTCTTTTTAGACTCATAAATGTGAACACTAGTCTTTATCTTTCCTTTAAAATACCTGTGAGTCTGCTCCTTTTTATTTATTATCTTTAGTCAAGCTTCTTTTCCTATAGAAGACACTTGGAACTACAATCATTTCAACCCCAGATCTGACAGCATTCTGCATATTTTAAGACCAGTCAGTTATTCCAAGTAGTGCTTAAGTATCACTAATAAAAGTGTCCATCCTATGACTAGTTACAGGCTTTTAGTGTACCAGTGTCTGTCCCTTTCCCATCCCTTCCCTTAAAGAGAATTCTAGTTTTGCCGGCCTTAATCTCTTTCCTCTGCCTCCCTCCAAGGCAGCTTCTGTCTTACTAGACCAGTTCTTGAGCTTTTGCAATGGGAAATTGAGAGGAGGGCTGAGGAAAGCAGGAGGGAAGGAAGAGGGTCTTTAGACAAGGAATGGGAGCTTTCCCGGGGGCTTTGAGGGGAGGAGGCACAGGCTGCAGTTTGTAGGATACTGGACAGGAGTGTAAAGAAAATGGAATTTTTAGGAATCATTGCTGAAGATTATATATTGCTTTTACAGTGTTCAAACCAATAATTTGAAATTTTGAAAGTACTAGGCATTGTTATTTTGGGATGAACCATCTGGATTCTAGTCTTGTCAACATTAAAAACTATAGTGGACATTTGCAATAATTTCTGTGTGGCTAGCACCTTTGAATGCTTTTGTCATGTATAAGAATGTGAAGCTTTAAGAATCCTGCCTTGCTAAGATAGAACCCAAAAAATGTAGTTCTGCAATCTCTTTTACAAAATACAGGCAGATGACTTAGGCTCTCCCAGTAAGAATCTGTTCCAGAGTGATGGTTGCTACTCAATGGGTCAAATTTTCAATTATGCAAGATGAATAAGTTCCAGAGCTCCACTGTACAATATCATGCCTATACTTAATAATACTGGACTGTGCACTTAAAAATACTTAAGAGAGTAGATCTCATGTTAAATGTTCTTACCACAATAAAAAGAAATCAATATAGAGTTTTAAAAAAATCAGTATAGGAAATTTCAGGGAACCAAAGTGGAGCAACTTGAGGAAGGAAATGACATACAGAATCTTTGTGATGGCAAAAATGGCGGCCAAGTTGCTGCTGCAGAAATGGCAGTGTTGGGTGGGGGCACCAGCAGTGTCCCTCAGTGCTTGTAGGACAGTTGTGGGGGCCATGGTTAAACACATCAGGCCAGTTCTGCAGCCTGTAGTTGGACGTTATTCCTAAACTCTAAGGCTTGAGCTGGTTCTCTCCTAAATATCCACATAATGAATTCCTTTTCTGCTTAATCGGCTAGCACCAACTTTTGGTACAAGATGAGCATCGCTTATCTGAAAATTCAAAATCCAAAATGTCCCAAAATTTGAAACTTTGTGAGCACTGACATGACACCACAAGTGGAAAATTCCACATCTGACCTCACGTGACAAGTTGCAGTCAAAACTTTGTTTCATGCATAAAAGTATTTAAAATATTGTATAGGATTACCTTCAGGATCTGTATATAAGGTATATAAGAAATACATGTAAATTTTGCATTTAGACTTTGGTCTCATCCTCCAAGATATCTTATTATGTATACACAAACATCCCAAAATCCAAGAAAATCCAAAATCTGGAACACTTCTGCATCCCCAGCATTTTGGATAAGGGATACTCAACCTGTATCATTGTATATATATATATATATATATATATATATATATATATATATACATACACACACACATATATATACATATATGTGTATATATATACACACACACATATATATACATATATGTGTATATATATACACACACACATATATATACATATATGTGTATATATATACACACACACATATATATACATATATGTGTATATATACACACACACACACACACACACACATATATATATATATTTTTTTTTTAGATGGAGTCTCACTCTGTCACCCAAGCTAGAGTGTAGTGGTGCCATCTCAGCTCACTGCAACCTCCACCTCCAGGTTGGAGCAATTCTCCTGCCTTAGCCACCTGAGTAGCTGGGATTACAGGCATGCACCACTACACCCAGCTAATTTTTAATTTTTGTATTTTTAGTAGAGATGGGTTTTCACCATGTTGGCCAGGTTGGTCTCAAAGTCCTGACCTCAAGCCATCCATCCGCCTCAGTCTTTCAAAGTGCTGAAATTACAGGCATGAGCCACCTTGCCCGGCCCCTGTATGTGTATGTGTGTGTGTGTGTATATATATATATATATATATATATATATATTTTTTTTTTTTTTTTTTTTTTTTTTTTGAGACAGAGTTTT
The DNA here is from genome assembly GCF_028885655.2 of Pongo abelii. Classification (NCBI taxonomy): domain Eukaryota; kingdom Metazoa; phylum Chordata; class Mammalia; order Primates; family Hominidae; genus Pongo; species Pongo abelii. Next base: position 82,530,632 of record NC_071992.2, on the reverse strand, counting down.
GCTCTTGTTGCCCAGGCTGCAGTGCAATGGCATGATCTCGGCTCCCTGCAACCTCTGCCTCCCAGGTTCAAGTGATTCTCCTGCCTCAGCCTCCCGAGTAGCTGGGATTACAGGCACCTGCCACCATGCCCGGCTAATTTTTGTATTTTTAGTAGAGACGGAGTTTCACCATGTTGGCCAGGCTGGTGTCGAACTCCTGACTTTGTGACCCACCCACCTCGGCCTCCCAAAGTGCTGGGATTACAGGCGTGAGCCACCACACCAGGCCCATTCAATATATTTTACTAAAACATTTAGCCGTTGAATATGAATATAATGGCTCAGTTTTCCATACTATCTAATTTTAGCCCAGTCATTCTTTGCAGGATCACATAGATTTTAATCTGGGCCTTTAGTTCTAGAACAGTAAGTGGAAAAAAAAAGTAAGATTTTGTTTCCAAAAGATCAATGAAAATGGCTAGAGTAAACCATGGAATAGACGTTTTCAAAATTTCAAATGTAATTCCTCTTGTAAAAGTAGAGCAGAATAAGACAAGTGTATGTTTGGCTTTTCATGTGGAAAAAAGAAAAGGTTCTGATTCTCAGGCCTGGGTCTCTAACTTGCACTCCAGAGGAGGCCTCCTTTCGTTTTGATCGGCAAAATGGGGATAACAAAACCTATATCACAGATGTATTACAAGGATTAAAGGAGGTAACATGGAAAACAGCAGCAAAGAACCTGAGCTCACATTGTCCATACTATGCAAGGTTTTCTAAATTTTACAAATACGTAAGAATATAAGGTAGAGAATGCAAGTAAGCCCTGTCACTGGAGGAAAAAATATTAGTCTAGTAAAAGTATGCGGATCGGATGAGACACCACTGAGTTAGAAAATGTTTTTCTAATATGCAGAGATCTTCAGTGATTATGATCTTTATTGACGATGTGGAAATCATTCGGTTTCCACCTTGATCTACTTTTCTAACACTCAAACTACTAGACACACAAGCTACTTGGCTAATTAGGAAGTTCATTTTTTTTCTATAGCCCACTGTTGACAAATTTGTCAACTGGGAGAAAAACTGTTTCAATAAATATCTCCTCTAAAAGGAGGAGAAAGTCATTTAAATACAGGCTTTCATGGGAAGAAATATCCCTATTTGGCACTCTGGAATAATAAGAGTTTTATTCTTGTAAGTCTAAAATATCAAAACTAGGGTTGGATGTGGTGGCTCATGCCTGTAATCCCAGCACTTTGGGAGGCCGAGGCAAGAGGATCACTTGAGCCCAGGAGGTAGAGGCCACAGTTAGCTATGATCACACCACTGCACTAGGCAACAGAGCAAGACCCTGTCTCAAATATAAATAAAGTAATAAAACTAAAATAGTTTATGGATGTACTTACCAGTCTGAGTATGTAACAATCTGCCAGAGAAAAATTCATGTCCCAAGGGAATTTGTGTATTTATTCAATAAATGTTTATTGAGTAACTACAGTGTGATTGATACTGCCTCCTGTCAAGGTAATCTACAGGCAAAATTGTAAAGAAGGTAAGTTTTGCATCAATATTTAGCAACTTCTCTCTTAGCAACTTCTCTGTCGCCTCTGGATAACCAGCACCCTCTCTTGCCACCCACTGCTCAGAAAACTCCCCCACCTCCATCATTATCCCCAGCTGAAGCCCTCCCATCCTGCCTGCCATTCCAAGTAGGTCTCAAACTCTGGATTTGTCTCCACTCTTCCTTCTAAAACTAACCCTTCTAGCATGCTGTCATCTGTGGAAAGGGACGGGTAGCTCAGACATGCCACATCATAAAAGAATTTTAAGGCCGGGCGCAGTGGCTCACGCCTGTAATCCCCGCACTTTGGGAGGCCAAGGCAGGCAGATCACGAGGTCGGGAGATTGAGACCATCCTGGCTAACACGGCAAAACCCCGTCTCTACTAAAAATACAAAAAATTAGCCGGGTGTGCTGGCGGGAGCCTGTAGTCCCAGCTACTCGGGAGCTGAGGCAGGAGAATAGTGTGAACTCGGGAGGCGGAACTTGCAGTGAGCAGAGATCAGAGATCGCGCCACTGCACTCCAGTCTGGGCGACAGAGCGAGACTCCGTCTCAAAAAAAAAAAAAAAAAAAGAAAGAAAGAATTTTAACCCTCTGCACCGAAGGCACCTTCGAGCAGGGGATAATTGCTTAACAACCACAGGAAACAATTTCTAGCTATTCAAGAGGATTAGTACACCCTACATTTATCATTTCATACCTGTGTCTACCCCTTCTCTACTGATGTGCAAGGTACATCTCATCCTTGTTTGCAGTCGTTTTGCTTTTCCTGCTTCTTCAGCGCCAGTCAGAGACATGCAGTCTACCTGTCCACTGAAGGCCAGGCATGTGATCGTGCACTCATTTTCCAGGCCCTCAGGCAGCAGGTCATTTCCAGACCTAAACCATACCCATAGCTTCAAGCCTATAAATAGGAAAGGGGATGTCATGTTTCCTATTCTGGCAGTATGCCACACAGCCATGCCTGGACTGTAGTCCAAAATTTTTAATTGTTTATGCTTGTGCGCACATACAGCAACAGACATGCAAGCTTGCATATTTTTACCCTTTAAGTTTTTCCTTTGATATTTACCTGCCTTTTGGGGAACTGACCACAAAAAAAGTCCAAATTAAATAATATAATGTTATTTACACAGTAATATAACCATGTAGTAGATACAGATGGTATTTAGAAATCTTAAAGGTTGCTTTGCTTTTTCCTCGGAAGCATAAAAGGAGCCAAGATGTGTAACATACTATTTTTTTTTCTGTCCTATTCTCAACGTAGGAGTCTGAGCAGCTGCTATCTCAACAAATACCTAACCTAAATAACTACTTTTAAACATGAAAAAAAAGAAGCTTTCAGGAACCTTCATTTACTGATGATCTGTGCTCCAAGCATCTGTACTCAAAGAATTTCAACAATGGATCTCGTGATAATAATACATAAATTTAATTTATTAATAAGTTTAAATTTTTTAAAGTACATTAACTTTTCAGTTATCTAACAACATTCCTGGGAATTTAGGTAGTAACATCAGAATGCTCCCTACACAGTAAGCCGAGCTCAATAACTGTGCTGATTGAATAATTACTATACAATCGTTTATAAAAATTGAGGCATAGTATATCTATGTGATTCGAGTATGGTTTCTTGTCCCATTAGTGACAGCAGTAAGAATACATGCCGAGCCTTATACTTTTTTTAACTTACTGAAATTTTCAAATATATACAAAAGTAGTATATCATAATAAACCCCATCACCCAGTTTCAACAATTAACATTTTTAACATTTTGTTTTGCCAAACTTATTTCATCTTTCATCTTTCAACTTTTTGCTTGTTTCAGTATTTTACTTTTTATTTTATTTTTTCTCTTTTCTTTTTTTTTTTTTTTTTTTTTCCAACCTCCCTGCTAGCTGGGACCAGAGGCCTGTGGTACCACACCTGGCTAATTTTTTGTTTTTTGTAGGAACGGGGTTTTGCCATGTTGCCCAGGCTGGCTTGTTCATTTTTTGGTATAGGGTCTTGCTCTGTTACTCAGGCTAGTCTTCAGTGACATGATCATAGCTCACTGTAACCTCCAACTCCTGGGCTCAAGGTATTCTCCCGCCTCAGCCTCTTGAGTAGCCAGGATTACAGGCACACACCACCATGTCCAGCTAATTAAAAAAAAAAAAAAAATTGTAGAGACAGAGTCTCGCTATGTTGCCCCAGCTAGTCTCAAATTCCTGGGCTTAAAGTAATCCTCCCACCTGGCCTCCCAAAGCCCTGGGATTACAGGCATGAGCCACTATGCCCAGCTGCATGTTGCAGTATTTTAAAGCAAATCGCAGATGTCTCATTTCATCCATAAATTATTCAGTATACAGATATCTCTTAAAGTATTCCTTGCATTCTATGTGTATTTGTGGCCAATGATCTCCAAACAGTGGCCAAAGGACTCAGACACTCAGCAAAATTTCTAGTACTTTATTTTATTCTTTTCCAATATATGTCTCTCCTGTGTATCCTTCTCCCTCAAAAGAGAAAGTCCAAATCAGTAGGCCAAGAAATAGAAAAGTTAAAACAAAGAAAAAATGTCCAGGCATGATAGCTCACGCCTGTAATCCCAGCACTTTGGGAGGCCAAGGCGGGCGGATCACGAGGTCAGGAGATCGAGACCATCTTGGCTAACACGATGAAACCCCGTCTCTACTAAAAATACAAAAAATTAGCCGGGCTTGGTGGTGGGCGCCTGTAGTCCCAGCTACTTGGGAGGCTGAGGCAGGAGAATTGCTTGAACCCAGGAGGCGGAGGTTGCAGTGAGCCGAGATCACGCCACTGTACTCCAGCCTGGTGACAGAGTGAGATCCCGTCTCCAAAAACAAGAAAAAATAAGTGCAAAAGTTTTGAAGGTGGAAATAGGAAATGTCAGCTTCAAAGTTACCTTAGAACATTTCAGTATTTTTCAGTTCTATGGATAGCACAAACAAATGCCTCTTATATCTTTCTCCAAGAAGACTAGGTCCCTGGAGAAGTCATGGTGTAGAAACTCCATCCTGGGTACTCCAAAACTCCTGAGGTTGTATAATCTCTCTGTGTATAAATAATATGTTGTGGAAATTGTGGTGTTTAATAAAATATAAATAAAATTCCTGAGTGTCATACCTTGTTAAATATTTATTTGGTATATAATTTAACAAAGGTTCTCTGATATTACTATTTTATGGATTTATCGAAGTTTGGGTTCTATTCTAATTTTAACATGGAATTTTAATTTCACACTCATTAAAAGGCAATCCATTCACTACAGAGGAAAATACCTTCCCTATAGAGTGGCCATAAAGTCTGGAACCATAGGCAACTATGCATAATAAATGGTTTATTGATATTACATTACAATATATGATATGTTTGATGTGTTGTCCCTCATTAGCGATGCATAGTTTAATGTGCTAGGCCAAATCACAATGAACAGGATACATTAACATGGCATTTCTAGCAATCCCTGCACATGCATCTGTAATGCATCACCTCAGATCAGTAGTTCTCAGATATGACTCCTGGAATCAGCAGGATCAGCAATGCCTGGGAAGGTTAAGAAATGCAAATTTTCAGGGCCTTACCCCAGACCTACTGAATCAGAAACTCTGACTAATAATCTGGGTTTTAACAAGCTCTGCATGTGATTCTGATGCAAGCTAAAGTTTGAAAACCACTGAGTCAGATTTTGTCTCTGATTTTCATGGTGGGTGGTGAAGAGGAACCTGCCTTTTTAGTGTACCTCATGCTTACCAGACTTCGCATATAAAAATACAGGAGGACACTCAATTACACTTATTTATTTTTCTTTTCTTTTTGAAACAGAGTTTCACTCTTGTTGCCCAGGCTGGAGTGCAGTGGTGTGATCTTAGCTCACTGCAGCCTCCACCTCCCAGATTCAAGAAAAGCTCCTGCCTCAGTCTCCCAAGTAGCTGGGATTACAAGCACCCGCCACCATGCCCAGCTAATTTTTGATATTTTTAGTAGAGACCGGGTTTCACCATGTTGGCCAGTCTGGTCTCAAACTCTAGCCTTGGGTGATCCACCCGCCTCAGCCTCCCAAAGTGCTGGGATTACAGGCATGAGCCACTGTAACCAGTCTCAATTAAATTTAAATTTCAGATAAAAACCAGATACATTTTTAGTATAATTATGTCCCTTGCGAGTATGTCCATGCATATACATCCTATATATGCAAGGGATATATAAGTATCCCTTTCATACTTATACAAAAAAATTATTTGTTGCTTATCCAGTATCCAAATTCAACTTTTCATTCCATGTCCTAATTTTTTCTGGCTTACCTCATACCCAAGGGTGTTCCGATCTGGCCATCACGCAGCATACTCCACAGGGCTATGCCATCCAATCCAATTTTAGGAATGATCATCCTACCAGTTCCTTACCACCCTGGGGTCATGTGGTGGTGCTCTCCAGGTTACCTTTCCTCCTGTGTTAAGTGCAGACACTAACTGGTGGTCACTTAACACAGTGAGACAGGGCAAAGAGCCACCTATATTTCTAAACTTAGTGGCCACCCTGTAGGTAGAAACATTGGGGGTCAGCTACTGACAAAAGCTACAGAAATGTGTACTGAATCTCATTTAGCTAACTTTTTTTTTACCTTCGTCTTTATTTGTGCTGAATTTATTCCCGTGCCATAAGTTTTTGCCTCTTCAGTTTATACTGGGATATCTTTTTTTTTCTGTGCAACATCCTCTTCTGGTTTAGGAACAATGTGTTCCTTTTCAGCAAGGATCATCTCAATGTGGCAGGGAGAGCTCATGTATGGGTTGATCTGACCATGAGCTCTGTTAAGTCAGATGATGCATCTTATGTGCTTTGTTCACCTGGCTATGCTCAATGACCAGAGAATCTACATCTAAACCCTTAAGTTCAGCATTACTCTCTGCATTTTTAAGCATGTGCAGCAAAAATTCAAGACTCTTTTTGGGCCACCAACTGTGTGTCCAGCCGCACTGTTTGGCCTGGGAGTACCTACCAACTCCACAATTGTAACATCGGAATGGTACACAGTTTCTGTAAAGTGATATCTTTCAGATACTTGGTGGCTTTCCGTATAGGCATACCCTTCACGGCCCTGGCAGTTTCACAAGTGTTCTTAAAGTGAACATGAAGATTTGAACCTCTTGATTTTCATGATTTCACGGGGTTTTCTGGGTCAAGTGAATAGCAAACCATTTTCACAGATCACCTTAGGCCACTTAGGGGAAGATGAAGAGCGGTGACTTCTAGCTAACTTTTAAACTTATGAAATATGCAAACATTTTTCCTCTATTTAAAGAGCTTTACTTCATGCAAAGTTCTGTATTTCTAATAAGAAATAATTGCCTATGGATGAAAATGTTGTTATATCCCTCAGCAGAGCTACATGCTGATGGTGGGTCCTTTCCTATAAATGGCCCTAATAAAGTCAGAAAATTAAAACCAAACCATTTTGAAATCTAAATGTTTGCTGAATTATTCTCACATGGACATTTCTCTTTCGTTTTTGAACTATTTGTCATCCTGCTTTATCTGTTTAAATGTACATAAAATAAATGCATAGTTTAAATATATAGTTCAATAAATTTTGACAAACATCTACCCCCACTCCCATCAAGAACATTTCCTTCACTCTAGAAAAGATCCTCATGCCTCTTTCCAGTCAATATTCCCTCCAGAGGCCACCATTATTCTGATAGTTATCATCACAGAGAAGTTTTGTTCGGTCTAGAACTTCGTGTAAATTGAATTGCTTTCATTTTTTACATATTCAAACCATATATTGCTATATGGCAGGAAATTTAAACTACATATTGTTTTCCTCTGAAATCACCTATAAAGTGCTAAAGAGAGTGATAGTCCTTTCAATCTCAAGGAGAAAGGAGGGTATTTGACTATAATCTGGCCTGAAGGGAGGCATCAAAACCTGAGGAAGTGACTAGAGGAAGGGGAAAAGAGTGTTTTGGGTCAGGGATCCCTGGACTGCCTTCGAAGAGGAGTCCCCAAGTCAGGGTGCACTTAAGCCAGGGGACCCAGGGAAGGCTGTCTGTGAGGAGCTGCACCAGATGGGGATACTTCCAGAACCTCAGCAGGGTCTGCAGAGCAACTGCTCGGTTGCCTGGGTAGCAACACCCATCACTAAGCCTCTGGTTTTCAGAAACTGGAATCACACCATCCACCATGTCCTCCAAGATATCAGTAATAAGGACAGGTATCTATAGCATCTCAGGACCATTAGCAGGGGGAAGGAGCTTCTGTATCTGTATTTTGGGGGCAGACTGGATCATAGTAGTACACCTTATAGTAAGGACAGAGGAATGTAGTTACCCTCATTCCAGCTAAGTTAAACATTCATCAAGTTATTTAATATTTTAATGCTTTATAAAGTACCCACTGGAGTAGCATCTAATTATATTTTTTAAAGTCTACTGCCCAGACAGAACATAAAATTTTAAATGCCAGCAGTATGGAATCTGATATTATCCTCAACGGAAAAAGTATTTCTGTGATGTTCCCTTTTGCTTACATTCCTGGGAGATCCCATGGATAAAAGAACACATAAATCCAAACAGCCATAATACTAATATAGTTAATTTATATAACCATATACAAATGTTATCACTTGAGACAAATTTAGAAAAATACATACAAAGAATAAAACCTTTTTTTTTTTTTTCGAGATGGAGTCTCACTCTGTCACCCAGCCTGGAGTGCAATGGTGCGATCTTGGCTCACTGCAACCTTTGTCTCCCAGGTTCAAGCAATTATCCTGCCTCAGCCTCCCGAGTAGCTGAGATTATAGGTGCGTGCCACCACACCCAGCTAATTTAATAAAAAGCATTTTAAATATACCCCCAAAATGTTTATCCTCTTCAAAAATCCTCACTCCCCCCGAGTTCTCTGAATTCCAAAATCTCTCAACTTACATACTGCAAACTTATGTGTAAATCATTCAGTGAGGACTCCAAAGTTGCTATTGCTCCCCAAAAGTATAGTCCATCCCTCTCAGGCCACAAGAGCTCTCACCTTCTTTGTGTTTTAGGAAATACTTGGTAATATTATCACCCATGATACAAAGCCTTCTTGTTTCATTGCTATGGGACGTAGAGTTCTCTGGGAGTAGGTTCCAACAGTTTGAGGCAAGATGTTTATCAAGAATCAACACCTGCAAAGCAGAGGAGGCCAAAGCAGGACTGGACTGAGGAAGTAATTGAACTGTGTTGCAGACCCAGCAAACTCAGCTGGGAGCTCTTGGTTGACTATTGCCCATCAGAATGTCCCCCACAAGGAGAATATTCACAAACTATGCATCCAACAAAGGACTAATAACCAGAATCTACAAGGAACTCAAAGAAATCAGCAAGAAACAAACAATCCCATCAAAAAGTGGGCAAAGGACATGAATAGGCAATTCTCAAAACAAGATATACAAATGGCCAACAAACATGAAAAAATGCTCAACATCACTAATTATCAGGGAAATACAAATCAAAAACACAATGCAATACCACCTTACTCCTGCAAGAATGGTCACAATTTAAAAATCAAAAAATAATAGATGTTGGCATGGATGTGGTGAAAAGGAAACACTTTTACACTGCTGCTGGGAATGTAAACAAATACAACCACTATGGAAAACAGTATGGAGATTCCTTAAAGAACTAAAAGTAGATTTACCTTTTGATCCAGCAATCTCACTACTAGGTATCTACCCAGAGGAAAAAAAGTCATTATATGAGAAGAACACTTGCACACATGTTTATTGCAGCACATTCGCAATTGCAAAATATGGAACCAGCCTAAATGCCCATCAACCAACGAATGGATAAAGAAAATGTGGTATGTATATATTATATATATATTATATGTAATATATATATTATATATTATATGTAATATATATTATATATTATATGTAATATATATTATATATTATATATTATATGTAATATATATTATATATTATATATTATATGTAATATATTATATATTATATATTATATATTATATGTAATATATTATATATTATATATTATATATTATATGTAATATATTATATATTATATATTATATGTAAATATAATATATTATATATTATATGTAATATATATTATATATTATATATTATATGTAATATATATTATATATTATATATTATATGTAATATATATTATATATTATATGTAATATATATTATATATTATATATTACATGTAATATATATTATATAATATATATTATATATTATATATTATATAATATATATTATATATTACATGTAATATATAATATATATTATATAATATAGTATATATAATGAGTAATATTCCATGGTGTATATAATATATATATTTATAATACATTATATATATATACACCATGGAATATTACTCAACCATAAAAAGGAACAAAATAATGGCATTCGCAACAAACTGGATGGAATTGGAGACCATTATTCTAAGTGAAGTAACTCAGGAATGGAAAACCAAATATCATATATCCTCACTTAAAAGTGGGAGCTAAGCTGTGACGTTGCAAAGCCATAAGAATGATATAATGGACTTTTGGGACTTGGGGAAAGAGCTGGGAATGGGGTGAGGGATAAAAGGCTATATACTGGGTACAGCGTACACTGCTCAAGTGACAGGTGCACAAAATCTCAGAAATTACCACTAAAGGCCAGGCGCGGTGGCTCACACCTATAATCCCAGCACTTTGGGAGGTTAAGGCAGGCAGATCACCTGAGGTCAGGAGTTCAAGACCAGCCTGACCAACATAGTGAAACCCCATCTCTACTAAAAATACAAAAATTAGCCAATGACACACACCTGTAATCCTAGCTACTGGGGAGGCTGAGGCAGGAGAATCGCTTGAACCCAGGAGGCAGAGGTTGCAGTGAACTGAGATCATGCCATTGCACTCCAGCCTGGGAGACAAGAGCAAAACTCCATCTCAAAAAAAAAAAAGAAAAAGAAAAGAAATTACCACTAAAGAACTTATCCATGTAACCAAAAACCACCTGTTCCCCAAAAACTACTGAAAGAAAAAAATGGAAATAAAGTATGTTAACCAATTTTTCGTCTTAAATTTTAGTATACTATTAAATATAATAACGCTTAAAATCAAGGCCAGACAGCTGGGCCTCTATATCCCAATCTTGCTAGGTCACCAGATGCAGGCTGCTCCAGAAAGGGTGTGACCTTGGTCAAGGCAGCTCTCAGGAGATGAGGCTGACCTGAACGAGCTGACAGCTGTAGACTGTCTGCTGACCGTGCGCTCCACAGCTGGACATCAAGTCTTTCTTTGAAGGTAAAGTATCTACCTCAGCTGTTTTCCTCCAACTCTTTCTGCAAGAGCCATATGGTTTTCTCACGATCCCCCAAAGCACCAGGTTCACCCTTATCTTGGAGTGGGTTTGTATGCCTGGAAAATTTTCCCCACCCTCTTCTCCAGGATAACTGCTTCCCATTCTTCAGGTCTCATTCTTAAGAAGGCCTTCTCTCACCCACTTCTTTGTAACACTCATCTCTCTTGTAATTTGCTTAATGCCTTTATTACCTGCTTCAACATCCTCCATGAGAACGGGAAGGATGCCTAATTTGTTTGTGCTGAATCTTCAGCATTGAACAATGTGCCAACAACAGAGTAAATATTCAGTGTATATTTGACGAATGGATTAATTAGCTAGATATGCTTAGTGTTTTAGTTTGGGTTCCCCAAGAAGCAGATTCCAAAGCAAGGATTCTAGTACAAGCACTTTCTTTGACAGGTGATCCCAGAAACACCAGCGGAAAAGCAGGGAAGTGAGGCAGGAAAGGAAGGGTAGCCAATTCATTGCCCAGTGCCACTGTGGGCAACTGGAGCTTAATCCTGCTGGGAAAATCAGAGAATCAGCTTGAACTTGTGTCTTGATGATATCCATCTAAGAAATGAGGAACCACATGTTGTATGGTTCCATTTTCTGTGTTAGTCCGTTTGCAGTACTATGAAGGAACACCTGAGACTGGGTAGTTTATAAAGAAAAGAGGTTTGATTGGATCACTGTTCTGCAGGGTGTACAGGAAACGCGGTGCTGGCATCTGCTTCTGGTGAGGGCCTCAGAAGTTTTCAATTGCGGAAACTGAAGTTTTCAGTGGTGAAAATGAAGGGGGAGCAGGTGCATCACAAGGCAACAGCAGGAGCAAGAAAGTTAGGTGGGGTGGGGAGTGGGGAAACAGACTGGTTTTGTTTTGTTTTGTGTTATTTTTTGGAGATAGGGTCTCACTCTGTCCCCCAGGCTGGAGTGCAGTGATGCAATCTCCACTTACTGCAACCTCTGCCTCCCAGATTCAAGAGATTCTCGTGCCTCAGCCTCCGGAGTAGCTGGGCTTACAGGTGCCCACCTGTAAGCTGGACCACACCTGGCTAATTTTTGTATTTTTAGTACAGATGGGGTTTCACCATGTTGGCCAGGCTGAACTCCTGACCTCCAGTGATCCGCCCACCTCAGCCTCCCAAAATGCTGCGATTACAGGCATGAGCCACCATGCCCGGCTGGGAACCAGACTTTTAAACAACTGGATTTCACATGAACTGAGCAAGAACTCACTTATCATTAAGGGGATGGTGCTAAGCCATTCATGAGGGCTCTGGCCATGCTCTATTCACCTCCTACCAGGTGCCACCTCCAACACTGGGAATCATATTTCACCATGAGATCTGGAGGGGAAAAGCATCCAAACTATATCACATTTCTATGAAGTGTCCAGGATAGGCCAATTCATAGAGACAGAAAGTAGGAACAAAGGATGGTGCTAACAGGTATGGGCTTCTTTGGAGGGATAGAAACATTCTGGAAGTAGGTAGCAGTGAAGGTTGTACAACATTGTGAATATATTAAAAACCACTGAACAGCATTCTTTAATATGATGTGTTTTTCTGTTTGTTTTTTTTTGAGACGGAGTCTCACTCTGTTACCCAGGCTAGAGTGCAGAGGCACAATCTCGGCTTACTGCAACCTCTGCCTCCTGGGTTCAAGTGATTCTCCTGCCTCAGCCTCCCAAGTAGCTGGGACTACAGGCACCTGCCATCATGCTCGTATAATTTTTTTTGTATTTTTAGTAGAGACAGGGTTTCACTTTTGTTGGCCAGGCTGGTCTTGAACTCCTGACCTCGTGATCTGCCCGCCTCGGCCTCCCAAAGTGCTGAGATTACAGGCGTGAGCCACCATGCCCAGACTAACATGATGAGTTTTGTGTTATGTGAATTATATCTCAATAAAACAAGTGGCAAAAACGAAATGAGGGGGGCTGGGATATTTATACACTACTTCATTCATGACTGAAGGCTACTGAGGGATATGGGTATTAATTCCCATAGCATTTCCAGTCTTTTCTAAGCTCAGATGGAACAGGCTCCAGAGACTAGGGTAAACCTTAAGCAAAAAGATGCAGATACCAGCCGTTTGCAGTGTGAAGGCGTGATGCACTGAAGTGAGAAGCCTGAGGCGTCCAGGTAGGGCAGAGACAGGGGTTGCAAGTGAGAGATGGAGATAGTGAACCTGCCTGGCGTATTCAAGGATGAGTCATTCTGTGGGGAAGAAGTATTCCCTCAGAAGCCTACAGCTCCAAGAACTTATTATTCTAAACTTATTCTAAAACAGATCAATACATGGATGACATGTCTAGGGAGCCCAATTATCTCAGCTGTAACCCCAAATCAAGTAACGCTGTAGAAAGAAAAAAAAAGCACTAATTTAAGTAGGAGGAGGAATTGTGGTAGGCTGGATAATGAAGCCCCACTGCATATGTCTTTCTTCTAATCCTCAGAACCTGTGAATGTTCCCCTCTAAGCAAAAGAGAATTTGCAGGTGTGATTAGGTTAAGGGTCTTGAAGTTGGGAGATTATTCTGGATTATCTGGGTAGGCCTGTTGTAATAACATGATCTTTAGAAGAGGAGTGAAGAAACAGCCAGAGTCAGAGAAAGAGATGCGATGAAGGAAAGAGACTGGAATGATGCTCTTTGAAGATTGAGAAAGAGACCTGGGTGCGGTGGCTAACACCTGTAATCTCAACACTTTGGGAGGCCAAGGCAGGCGATCACTTGAAATCAGGAGTTCGAGAACAGCCTGGCCAACATGGGGAAACCGCCCCCCCTCTACTAAAATTACAAAAATTAGCTGGGAGTGGTGGCAGTGCCTGTAATCCCTGCTACTCGGGAGGCTAAGGCAGGAGAATCACTTGAACCCAGGAGGCAGAAGTTGCAGTGAGCTGAGATTGCACCACTGCACCCCTGCCTGGGTGACAGAGCAAGACTCCATCTCAAAGAAAAAAAGATTGAGAAAGAGGCCACAGGCTAAGGAATACAGGCAGCCACTAGCAGCTAAAAAAAGGCAAGGACACAGATCCTTCCCCTCAGGGCTTCCAAAAGGAAACAGTCCTGCCAACATTTTGAATTTTGCCCAGTGAAAATGATTGCAGACTTCTGCCCTCCAAAATGTGGAAGAAATGTATGTTGTTTTCTGCCAGGCGTGGTGGCTCACGCCTGTAATCCCAACACTTTTGGAGGCTGAGGCGGGCAGATCACATGAGGTCAGGAGTTCAAGACCAGCCCGGCCAACATGGTGAAACCCTGTCTCTACTAAAACACAAAAATTAGCTGGGCATGGTGGCGCACACCTGTAATCCCAGCTACTCAGGAGGATGAGGCAGGAGAATTGCTTGAACCTGGGAGGCAGAGGTTGCAGTGAGCCGAGATGGCACTACTGCACTCCAGCCTGGGCTACAAGCATGAAACTGTCTCAAAAAAAAAAAAAAAAAAGGCCAGGCGTGGTGGCTCACGCCTACAATCCCAGCACTTTGGGAGGCCGAGGCAGGCAGATCACGAGGTCAAGAGATGGAGACCATCCTGGCCAACATGGTGAAACCCCGTCTCTACTAAAAATACAAAAATTAGCTGCGCATGGTGGCAGGCACCTGTAATCCCAGCTACTCGGGAGGCTGAGGCAGGAGAACTGCTTGAACCAGGGAGGCAGAGGTTGCAGTCAACCAAGATCGCACCACTGCACTGCAGCCTGGTGACAGAGCAAGACTCCGTCTCAAAAAGAAAAAAAAAAAAAGATTGTGTTGTTTTAAACCACTAAATGGGCTTTAAAAATCATCACTTCTGTCCCAGAATACATTGCAAAATTTGGAAGGGTCTTGAAATCATAAAGAAAATAAATATTTTGTATTTTGACTTTGTTATGTTCAATGTAGTCAATTTCTATCTTTTAATCTCTTAAAATATCATACTCATACTTGTCTTCATACGATTCCTTTTTAGAATAAAAAAATACTATTTGGAATAGAGTGTGTGTGTGTTTATTTTAATAAATTGAATGTTACAATTTACCTCTTAGACTTGAATTTATAAATTATATTATGCCAAGTAAAAATTCTTACTAGAATATTGGCATACAGAAAAAAAAGTAGATAAATTCTCAGAAAATAACATGTTTACAACTCTAAAAATACTGAGAAATTCAGTAAATTAAATAGAAATATTCCTACTCTATATCAGCTCATATCAGCATATTCAATGTGGGTTGAAGGGAGAGGGCTGCCAGGCATGAAGGTGAGTGTGTGAGGTCCTTGAAGGTGAAAATGAGACACAGGGTAGGATAAGATAGTGAAGTCTTAGAAAAATAGAAAAAAAATGCAAAGAGTTTAAAAAACACTTAGAAAGCAAGGTGTTCCAAGGACACTTGGTAAAAGGCCCATAGAGCTTATCTCTGATTAGCTATTATCCAGTCTCTTCTCTACACTATATCACCAGATAATAGCAAATAAAATTCAGGCCGGGCACAGTGGATCACACCTATAATCCAATCACTTTGGGAGGCCAAGGCAGGCAGATCATTTGAGGCTGGGAGTTCAAGAGCAGCCTGGCCAACACGGTGAAACCCACCTCTCTACCAAAAATACAAAAATTAGCCAGGCTTGGTGGTGGGCACCTGTAATCCAGCTACTCACGAGGCTGAGGCAGGAGAATCCCTTGAACCCAGGAGGCAGAGGTTGCAGTGAACTGAGATCACACCACTGGCTCTCCAGCCTGGGCAACAAGAACAAAACTCCGTCTCAAAAAGATAAATAAAAATAATAAAAATAAAATAAAATTCAATCATGTCATTCCTCTGCTTTAAATGCTCTGAAATTTGTTGGGTCAAAATAAAACAAAAAGCCATACACCATAATCTCAATGGCATGCAAAGCCCTTGATGAAAGGTTGCCAGCCTGCTTGTTTAACCTTATGATTATCATCCCAATCATGCCAGACAGTCCATTGTTCCCTGAAACAGCTCAGTGTCCTTCATGCCTCAGGGCCTTTGCAAATCCTATTTCCTCTGACTGGAATGAGTCCTCCCTGCTCTCATCAAGTATCTATTCATCCCATCTTACGTGTCTTCTCAGTGACGTGTTTGCTGGAAGAAGCAATCCCTTGTGAGCTTTGAGCATACATCCCTGCACGTTCTTTCCAGGTATGCCAAGAACACAAGGCCCTGACTGCTCTTTACCAGGGCTGTTTTTCAGCTCCATGGGACTAGGGGGATGGGGGTGGGGAATGGGGACCTGGCACCAATGTCATGCTCATGCTGCTCACAGTGCTATCAGTCATAAAGTCATTTGTCCCTGACCTACAGTTCTTATGTCTTCTGCCAGCATCCATTAAACATTACCAGGTGTATTAGTCTGTTCTCACACTGCTATAAAGAAATACCCAAGTCGGGCCCAGTGGCTCATGCCTGTAATGCACTTTGGGAGGCTGAAGAGGGTGGATCCCCTGAGGTCAAGAGTTCGAGGCCAGCCTGGCCAAGAGATGAGGCAAAACCTCATCTCTACCAAAACTACAAAAATTAGCCAGGTGTGGTGGCACACGCCTATAGTCCCACCTACTGGGGAGGGTGAGGCAGGAGAATCACTTGAACCCAGGAAGTGGAGGTTGCAGTGAGCCAAGACCACACCACTGCACTCCAGCCTGGGTGACAGAGTGAGACTCCGTCTCAAAAAATAAAAGAAAATACCCAAGACCAGCTAATTTATAAAGGGAAGAGGTTTAATTGATTCACAGTTCTGCATGGCTGGGGTGACCTCAGGAAACTTACAATCATGGCAGAAGGGGAAGAGGCACATCTTACATGGACGCAGGCAAGAGAGAGTGGCACACAAAGGGGGAAGAGCCCCTTATAAAACCATCAGACCTTGTGAGAACTCACTCATTATCACGAGGACAGCAAGGGTGAAACCACCCCAATGATCCAATCACCTCCCACCAGGTCTCTCCCTAGACATGTGGGGATTATGGGGATTACAATTTAAGATGAGATTTGGGAGGGGACACAAAGCCTAACCATATCACTAGGCTAGCTGGTTAGCTTGCAAGTAGAGTAAAATTCCAGATTCTTCACAGTCCTTGACAGTTCTCTATCTCTCCACACAGGGTTTGTGGCCTTTTCTATCTGTGATCCCACAATATTTGCTCAAATAAAGTAAGTTATGTTATCACAATAGGGCATAGGATATGGCCCACAAGAGATGTATGGAAAAATGTTTGTCAAAGAAATAAAGAAAATATTTCCAGTTCAATAAAGGTCTCTGCTCTGTTAGCTGCGTCATTTGTCCCTAATTAAAACTCAACCCATTTAAATGGAACAGACAAGATGAGAATACCCTTTTATTGTCAGAAGAGATCCAAAAATGACTAATGCTCTGAAGACCTTGGAGAATCTAAAAGTGACAGTATTAGGCTCTTACAGTCTCTCTTCATGTCAATTAAATTTGGCTGGCATGATCCTCTTAACAATTCCTAGACTTTTGAAAAAAACCATTTTTAAAGCATTCTTTCTGTAGTCCAGAGAACCCTATGTTTCCTGTCCTTAAGAGTTGAAGGTTATATCTACATTCTGAGATTTTTTAATGAGATTTTTTTCCTGAATGTTGTAAACTGAGGGAGAAACACTCTCATTAATTATTGAATTCTTTTCCCAGTGATTTTATCATATTTTTGCAGCCAGGAGGCATGGCAGTATATTAATAAGCTGAAAAAAAAGAATAAATAGAATCTCACTTGGTTATGAGATTGTGAAGAGAAATTGGGAAAATGCAAAATAGCAAACAGAAGCAGCTGTTAGAAAGCCCCAGAAATGAGGATATTATAAAATAACAAACATCTCTCTAGCCAAGGGCAACAGTTTGGCTTAAAAGATGGAAGCCAGAGTTACCCCACTAATGAGCTGTACAAAAAACTCATATTTCCTCTTGTCCAAGTGGTAGGGAAAGAAGGAATAACATTTTACTCAATTCAAAATTAGTAAAACAGCTGTATTTAAATTAAGAACAGGACTCAAAGGCTCTAATAATTGAAATCAGATTTATATTGATGAAATGTGTGTTTTGTTTTTCAGGTATCTTATGGGAGGGACTGAGTTACTGCTGAAAATGGACCCTGGCTAAATGGAGGAGGCTGATCCAGCCTCTCCATCCCTGCTGGCACAGTTACCTGCAAGGACACACCAAGGTTATGGTAACTGAGGCTTATGCTCCAAGCAGTGCCATAGACTGCACATCCTGGCTCCAGGGCTTGATCTGTGCAGAAAGTTAAAAAGCCAGTTAGATGTTTTGCCAAAACCTTCCAATATTTGGAATGGCTTGAGAGAACACTGCACTTTTCATTCTATCTTAATCTACTTTCCTTAAATTTATCCTACATTTGAAGGTGCGAAACTGACCCTATGGAAACATCATTAAACAAAGCAACATGGGTAGAGGAGAGATGAGTCTCCTAACATTCAGAGAAAAGGATTCTACATAGCCTCATAATTTTGTCAGCTGTGCCGAACTGCCCTTATTGTGGTTCAAGTCAGAATGCTTAGGCTGTATCTTGGGGCTCTAAGAAGAGGTTAGATAATTCCCACTAGCTTTACCCAGGCACTCAATACTTCTATGAATACAACTGACACAGAAGAGGGGGAAAAGCAGAAATGATCAAGACCCAGTCCTTACTTCAGCCATTGCCAATGCACACCAATGGCCCCCACCCGCCTTTTCACTGCAAAGCCAGAAAACCACAGTGCCTTCTACTTTAAAATTCCATGTGCCAGCTATTTCTCTCTTCACCAACACCTTCATTATCGATCAGGGGCTGGGAAAAGTGAAATTGTGTTTCATCATTATTCTTTGATAATTAAATAGTTAATTCGGAGAACTCTGGGTTCAGTAGTGGATGAAGTAGGGGGAAATGCTGTGGAAAACAAAACAGCTTGGAAAAGGAAAGAAAATTTGCTAGTCTCAACACCCCTTCTCCCCCATTTGCCTTCCCTCTCCTGAGGAGGAGAGTCCTTTATCTCAGACTCCAAACTCCTCTCACCCTGTAGATTCCCGCTGGCAGCTCCTGCAGGGAATGCAACTAAGGTTACAGACTGCCAAGGATGTGGATTTTTATTGTTGCTTTTGTTTTTAGAGACAGGGTCTCACTCTGTCACTCAGACTGCAGTGCAGTGGTGCAATCATAGTTCACTGAAGCGTTGACTTCCTGGGCTCAGGTGATCCTCCCACCTCAGCCTTCCTAGTAGCTAGGACGACAGGCGTAAGCCACCATGCCCAGCTATTTTTTTTCTTTTTCTTATCTGTTTTTTTAGAGGCAAGGCCTTGCTATGTTGCCTAGGCTAGTCTCAAACTCCTGACCTCAAGCAACCTTCCCGCCTCAGGCTTCCAAAACGCTGGAATTACAGGCTTGAGCCACCGCACCTGGCCGAAGGACATGTGTTTCTATATGTTCTGTGTTGCAAACTGATCTAGTAATATGAATGCCAATGAAACCATCTCCCGTACCATTCTGGGTACCTGGGTAATAAGATGAGCACCACTGACAAAGACATCATCAGGGGCACCCCAAGGAAATCTGGAGCTCCTGGTTCTGGTTTACAAATCATAAGAAAAGCCTTTTTGACCCAATCACTCAAATTTGTGCTTGGGTTCACGAAATTGTGGGTTTGGGTTATTCTGGTGGTTTTGTTTCCGTTTTTTCAAACTGGGGAAATAACTAACAAGTAAAAGTTGTTTTTCACTTCCTCATTTGTAGTAAGAGAAATAATAAAGCTCCAAATTAGAGTTGCCTAGTTACAACTCTACTTAAAGGTTGCCTACAACCTACTAGAGGCTGGTACTTTTCTGCGTTTTGTACTGCAGGGATCTGCACATGCCCCAAACCCAGGGTGGAAAAGTGGGGCCCACGGAAACAGCCTACAGACATGTTTCTCCAGAGAAATGAGCTTACTGGAATCCCTGGACTGGGAAGCAGTTTAGAGCCAGTAACCTATCAGCAACATCTCAGTTCCCAGAGGTGTAGCCCCCAGAATACTCCTTCTTCTTAAGGCCTATATCTGTTGGGAATGTTCTTATATTAATGGATTCCACAAAAATGGTAAGTAAATCAGTTTTTCAAAAAAAAAAATTGCATTTAAAGGCAATTATAGGCTGGGTGTGGTGGCTCACACCTGTAATTCCAGCACTTTGGGAGGCCGAGGGGGGTGGATCACCTGAGGTCAGGAGTTCGAGAACAACCTGATTAACATGGTGAAACCCCATCTCTACTTAAAATAGAAAAAATTAGCCAGGCGTGGTGGCACGTGCCTGTAATCCCAGCTACCTGGGAGGTTGAAGCATGAGGATCACTTGAACCCGGGAGGTGGAGGTTACAATGAGCCAAGATTGTGCCACTGTACTCCAACCTGGGCAAGAAGAGTGAAACTCTGTCTCAAAAAAATAAATTAATTAAATAAAGGCAATTATATATGGGACACTATAAACAAAAAATCAAAATACACTGAACTGCTATATTGGGCAATATCCTCTTTCCCCAGGATTTTATTAGAACCGTAAGAATATTCTAAAAGACATCACTAATCTTGGCTAATTTATAGCTACCATTTAAAACTCAATTACCCTGAGCCACATTTCTCATACAATCTCAAATAGCTGTTATTCCTGATTATCCTGTTTCTTGTAATGGCACCAGTATTCTTGCATTCAACCAGGCATAAAATGTCAGATCCATCTTTTACTCCTTTTCGTGACACCCCTTCCCCATATGATCAATTGCCAAATCCCATATTTCCTTAATAAAGTGACCCCTAATCTCCCTTTCTACTGAAACCCTAGTTCTGGTCCTCATTCTGGCTTTAAATGGCCACATCAGCTCCCAGTGTCTCCATTCTTCAACCCGTTTTGCACATGGAATTTTTATTAATCTGCTCATATCATCACTTTTGTTTTAGGATCCACCCATTAAAACATCTTTCAGGACTCTATTGCTTACAGCAATGGTTTTCATCTGGTAAGACATAGCACTTTGTGTCTTACCTTGTGTCATACTTTGCATACTTTGTAAACATCCTACCACCTTTTGATCCATAGGTAAAATGCATTCAAACCTTTTTTTTTTTTTTTTTGAGATGGAGTTTTGCTCTTGTTGCCCAGGCTGGATCACAATGGCGCAGTCTCGGCTCACTGCAACCTCCACTTCCAGGGTTCCAGCGATTCCCCTGCCTCAGCCTCCCGAGTAGCTGGGATTACAGGTACCTATCACCATGTCCAACTAGTATTTTTACTAGAGACAGAGAGACAGGGTTTCGCCATGTTGGCCAGGCTGGTCTCGAACTCCTAACCTCAGTTGATCCACCTGCCTCCAAAGTACGGGGATTACAGGTGTGAGCCACCGCGCCTGGCCAGCATTCAAACTTTTAAGAGCAATTTCTGTCAAACAACGCTGATCTGAGAAACTTGTGGAGTATTAAACAGAGTACAACTTGCTATAAGTAAGAGGAAAGAGGCTTAGAGTAACATCAAGTCTATGCCAAGGGAATGATCTGGTGCTTACTGGAACTTGTGAGAACATCACCTCCGAGTATTCAAAAGTGCACACTGTCTGGGAATAAACAGCTCTGCTCCAAAAGAAACATAGTGCTGAAGGTCAACCAGTGAATAGTGCAGTAACTATGGATGCTTTTACAGACACTGTGAGACCATAGCTACACTATACTACGGTTTGTGCTGTAATTGCTGCTGGCTTGTTTAGTGTATCCAGAATTATTATTTTTTTTTTTAAGAGAGGGTCTTGCTCTGTCACCCAGGCTGGGGTGCAGTGGCACGATCATAAGTCACTGCAACTTTGAACTCCTGGGCTCAAGCCTCCCTGGTAGCTGGGACTACAGGCACATGCCACCAAGCCTGGCTAAAGTTTCTGGACTTTTAATCCTTTCCACTATCCTGCCAAAAATTCTAGCATTTAAAATATTGAAAATCACAAGCTGAAAAGACTTAAGTCCAACACAACTTTCCTTAGCACAATGCATGAGGCCTTTCTCATTTTGACTCCGACCTCTCTTTACAGCCTTAATTCCCAATACTTTTCCCCTTGAGTCACATCGGATCACAGATTGTTCTTTGATTAAGCCAGCTCTTCCATGTCTCTGGGACTTTGTATGCAGAAGAAACATTATGTCCTTGTTTTTTCTGCACTCATTTATCAAGACCCAATTGCAACAGCATTTCCTCTCTGATGTCTTTTCTAACTCCTCCAGCGAGAGGTAATTGCTCCCACAGTCCTTTGTACATATCTTCATTATAGCACGTACCCTCAGATTTTGTAATCATTGTTCTACACTTATCTCTAAGACATCAGGAATAGTACCTCTGAGTTGCCAAGGGCAGAGGCTTCATTTTATTCATCTGTGAATTCTCAACTCCTGGGCTATTATAAGCCCTCAATAAATGTTGGTAGAACTGTTTGGGTTTTTTTCCTAAGGTTCAGGCCACCTATGACCTATTGCTAATTAATCCTTCAAAAATGATCTCCACAACTCTGCTTTATGTTCCTTGAACTCAAACCAAGTTAGAATATTTGCTGTTGCTATGCTCATATGATTCAAAGGATTCTTTTATTTGGAACATTTACCCTGTCTCC
Organism: Pongo abelii; assembly: GCF_028885655.2. Lineage (NCBI taxonomy): Eukaryota > Metazoa > Chordata > Mammalia > Primates > Hominidae > Pongo > Pongo abelii. Next base: position 82,508,102 of record NC_071992.2, on the reverse strand, counting down.
ATGATAGCCACCTGCAATAAACCTACCCATTCCTGATGACCCAGTTCGAATTCATGTTCTCCTAAAAAGTCATCCCTCATACCAAGGCTAAGCATTTTCTCTAAACTGTTTCATATTTTAGTTATATAGCTCTCAGGACACTGGGCACAAACTGCTCTGAATTGTAGTCACTTTAGCATATTTTACTTCCCTTACAAGGTTATGATCTCCTTGAGGCAGGAATGATGCCTTAATAATCTGTTTCCTCATTGGTACCTACACAATATGGTGCGCGTGAAAATTTCCAAATGCGTGAACGGATAAAATGATACATATGTCTAGTATATCATTTATTCACAGTTGTCTGTTTACACACACTATCATACAATTAAATTAAAGAATGGCTTCATTAATAGGGTAGTTTCAGCACTTCCTCGGTACATTATGCAACGGTTATTCCGTGTTGCAAATTCTTGTATCACACTCTCAATGCTATTGCAGGCCTATTTGCTTAATGAGATAAATTTTTTTAAATGTGTATATGTGTACATATATATATAAAAATTTTTAGACAGAGTCTCGCTCTGTCACCCAGGCTGGAGTGCAGTGGTGTGATCTCTGCTCATTGCAACCTTTGTCTCCCGGGTTCAAGCAATTCTCCTGCCTCAGCCTCCTGAGTAGCTGGGACTACAGGTGCTCGCCACCATGCCCAGCTAATTTGTTTGTATTTTTAGTACAGACGGGGTTTCACCATGTTAGCCAGGATGGTCTCCATCTCCTGACCTCATGATCTGCCTGCCTTGGCCTCCCAAAGTGCTGGGATGACAGGCGTGAGCCAAGGCTCGCGGCCAAGATAAATTTTTAAAACCTTATATAGATGTTCCCCTCTTATGTTGGAATGTGAAAATTCTGATTTATAAAACAGAATAATAATAAGTCCTAATATAAGTGAATTCCTTTTATTCTCTTCTGGGCAAAGTTAGTTTCTCCTGTTTGCTTCAGTTCACATATCCATTATGGCAATTATTTCTATTGCTTTGTAATTATATGTTTTCACTTTTATCTCCCCTCCTAGATTTTGAACTTCTGAAGGCTAAGAATCATGTCTTATATATCTATCTCTATCTATCTCCCTACTGATTGATCTATAGTAATTAGTTTACATATGTAAATATGTGTATAGATATTATATTGAATTTATACTTATACATAAACATGTATTTAATATGTTATTTAATATATTAGTTCTATTCTCCCATTGCTATAAAGAAATACCTGAGACTGGGTAATTTATAAAGAAAAGAGGTTTAATTGGCTTATGGTTCCACAAGCTTCACAGGAAGCATCTGCTTCTAGGGAGGCTTCAGGGAGCTTTTTACTCATGGCAAAAGGCAGCAAGAGCAGGTGTCTTACATGGCAGGAGCAGGAGGAGGAGGGGGGAGGGGAGGCACCACACACTTTTTTTTTTCTTGAGATGGAGTCTCGCTCTGTCGCCCAGGCTGGAGTCCAGCGGTGCGATCTCACCTCACTGCAACCTCTGCCTCCTGGGTTCAAGCGATTCTCCTGCCTCAGCCTCCCGAGTAGCTGGGGTTACAGGCGTCTGCCACCTCGCCCGGCTAATTTTTATATTTTTATTAGAGACGAGGATTCACCATGTTGGCCAGGCTGGTCTTGAACACTGACCTCAAGTGATCTGGCCTCCCAAAGTGCTGGGATTGCAGGTGTGAGCCACCGTATCCGGCCACTTAGCACTTTTAAAAGGAGTGATAAGAGTGCAGCATTCTAGATGTGAACCTGTGTTTCTTCCACTGTGGATTGCTTCTCTCTCTTCTGTCCTCTTCCACTTCTTAACTCACCCTTTCTACTTTCTTTACCCCGTGGTTTATCTATTCTTCTCTCTTCCACCTTTCCAATTTCTTCTCTTTTTGTCTTCTCTCTTTGAACTGGACATTAGATAAAATTGAAGTATACTTCCAAATTATTTTAGACATGCTCTTTACTTTTGATTGATTCTGTAAGGAGTACTAGCCATGAATAGGAAAAGAAAAAAAAAGAAAAAAAAAAAGAATGCTTTCCTATCCCTGGTGGCATGATGAGATGCAAAGCAGCTAACATCAAGGGTGAGTGGCTTATGTTCTGATCCCAGTTTCCCAATTTCCACAAGTGCCAATCTGGGAAGACTGGGTTGTTTTAATTATATACGAAACAAAACCAAATCCCTTACTTCCATTTTTTCCATGCAGCAAAGTTTAGTGGAAATGGCTGAAATCTCTACTTATTTGTTACAGAACAAAATATTTCCACTTAAGACAGGGCTGCTGTCTTCAAACCACTAATGGTTTCTGCACTTCTACAGGTCATTTAGGCTCAGTGGCAGACAAAAAAGCTCCCTTAGACAGAGATCTGCAAATTCCCAGAAACATTGTTCCTTTCTCCATCTCTCCACAGACTACAAAGAAATGGGGGTGAGGCCAGAGTGTCTGGGCATCCTCCAAGCCCTAGTCCTCTGAAAGGAGAAATGCTTTCTGGTTGAACTGACTGGAGAGCAGTCTACTAAAAAAGAAAATTGTGACTGCAGTGAAATGGGGTTGATTATCCTGTGATGCAAAATAGGATCTAGACGTCATTTCTAAAATATTTTGCACATCAGCCCCATCAGTGGAATGAAAACACAACTTCCTAAGCAGATATCTTTGAAAGACAATTCTGGTCATTTCTTTTTTCTTTTTTTTTTTAGAGACGGAGTCTCACTCTGTCGCCCAGGCTGGAGTGCAGTGGCACGATCTCGGCTCACTGCAAGCTCTGCCTCCAGGGTTTACGCCATTCTCCTGCCTCAGCCTCCCGAGTAGCTGAGACTACAGGTGCCCGCCACCACACCCGGCTAATTTTTGTATTTTCAGTAGAGGCGGGGTTTCACCGCATTAGCCAGGATGGTCTCGATCTGCTGACCTTGTGATCCACCCGCCTCGGCCTCCCAAAGTGCTGGGATTACAGTCGTGAGCCACCACGCCCGGCCAACAATGCTGGTAATTTCTTTTTTAAAAAGATTCTTCTTGATAGGACTTAGATCAAATGCTACTTCTTTTTAAAGCTTTCCTTGATCTTTCTTATCAAAATTAATTGTTCTCTCCTTTTTACTTCCATAACTATACTTCTATTAAAGAATAAGCCTCTGGAAATTGGCAGTTAACTGTAATCATATTTGTATACCTGAAGTTCTGTGCTGGTGCCTACAAATAGCAGGTGTTCCATGCCTGCTTGTTGATTGGACTAAAAATCTGCTAAGTTGTTTATTTTGGCCATTAACAATTACAGTACAAGGATTGTGAGTCTATGTCACATGGTCATTAAAACTAGCTGTGTTCGCTGAAAAGTTAAGCTTTCAAAACATAATACACAACCACTTGCTTTTTTTTTTTTACACATCTACCACCTAAGATCTTAGGACATCTTTGGAAACCATACAATGTTACATAAATGCTAGTGTTACTGTCAGGCTCAGAGATGAACAGAAGTTATAGTGTGTCTGTGGCTATGCAGTCTAGAAATGTATTTTTGTTAAATGTGGTTATTTAAAATAAAATGTAGCGTAATAAAACTTTATTGCTATGATTAATACATCCTCTACTAAAATCAGAATTCATCGTTAGGATTAACTGTTTGGTAGGCCGAGGTGGACAGATCACTTTCACCCAGGAGTTCAAGACCAGCCTGGGCAACATGGTGAAACTCTGCCTCTACAAAAAAAAAAGAAAAAAAAAAAAAAACCTAGCCGGGCATGGTGGCATGTGTCTGTGATCCTAATTACTAGGGAGGCTGAGGTGGGAGGTTTGCTTGAGCCTGGGAGGCAGAGGTTACAGTGAGCCAAGATTGTGCCACTGCATTCCAGCCTGGGTGATAGAGCAAGATCCTGTCTCAAAAAAAAAAAAAAAAATTACATGAACTGAAGTGTATGCTTGCTCTACCAATAGAAAATTGTTTTGCTAAAAAGAAAAAAAGAAATAAAGAAAAAAAGGAAGAAGAACAAGAAAGCAAGCTGTCTTGAAAGAATTTTATAGGTTTCAAATACAAATAATAACATAGCAATGACTGTGTTGTAAAAAACTGTTTCCCCAAAGTAGGTGTCAATGATTTTTTTATTTTTTTTTTTTGAGACAGAGTCTCGCTCTATCACCTAGGCTGGAGTGCATTGGCGTGATCTCGGCTCACTACAACTTCCACCTCCTGGGTTCAAGCAATTCTCCTGCCTCAGCCTCCAGAGTAGCTGGGACCACGCCCGGCCAGTGATTTCTTGCCAACACCTTGGCCCAATGAAGGGGTATCTCTATGGCTATTGTATCTGAAAGTATTAAAGCTGCCCAGTTGTAAAAATACCCTTTTTTTTTTTGAGATGGAGTCTAGCTCTGTGGCCCAGGCTGGAGTGCAGTGGTGTGATCTCAGCTCATTACAACCTCCGCCTCCCTGGTTCAAGCAATTCTCCCACCTCAGCCTCCTGAGTAGCTGGAATTATAGGCACCTGCCACCATGCCTGGCTAATTTTTTTGTATTTTTAGTAGAGACAGAGTTTCACCATGTTGGTAAGGCTAGTCTCAAACTCCTGACTTCAAGTGGTCTGCCCACCTTGGCCTCCCAAAGTGCTGGGATTACAGGTGTGAGCCACTGCACCCGGCCTAAAAATAGCTTTTTTTTTTTTTTTTTTTGAGACAGAGTCTTGCTCTGTCGCCCAGACTGGAGTGCAGTGGTGCGATCTCGGCTCACTGCAAGCTCCGCCTCCCGGGTTCACGCCATTCTCCTGCCTCAGCCCCCAGAGTAGCTGGGACTACAGGCACCCACAACCATGCCCGGCTAATTTTTTGTATTTTTAGTGGAGACGGGGTTTCACCGTGTTAGCCAGGATGGTCTTGATATCCTGACCTTGTGCTCTGCCCACCTTGGCCTCCCAAAGTGCTGGCTTTTTATTCACCTTTTCCTTTAGCGTAATTAGTAAGGTATATATTTTCTACACAGTTTATTTAAAATTGTTTTGGACATGGATCATCAGAGGACCTAGGAAATCTAAGCTATTTTATACAATAGTGACAGAAAATCATTTCAAAAAAAGACAGTAATAAACAAGGGAAAAAATCTTCAGTTTTTGCAAGCATACAAGTAAAAAGACTGATTACATTTACAGCAAGCTACTGTCATAAAACATGACATGAAATTTAAAATTCAAAGGATTCCTTTCAATTAAAAAAGGAAGTTCGGAAAGATCAAGATTTCAGGGAACTTAAAACCCGCACTGCTACAGCCAGAAAATCACAAATACTGGTCCATCGGCATTTGATCAGATATGCTATTGTTATTGAAAAGCTAATATTTGAGGGACTTAACGCTTCACCCAGTGGTGAAAGCCTTGAACTAAGTGTAAGTCTAGAATTGTGCAATGCTTTCAGAGTACAAATAGATGAACAATGACCATAAAAAGATATCTGGAACTCAGATATATTCCACTGAATCTTAGTTCCCATTCTTCAAGTTGTTTTCATTGGAACTTTAAGTGAAATGATCATAAAATGAATTTTCCAATCCTAATTCAAAAAAGTGAGGCAAGGTAACACAGTCAGAAGTACTCCCCAAGTGGGCACTCAAGAGGGAGAGAATCTCACACTGAGTCTGAGAAAATGTTTGATTAAAGACATTGATACATTCAGGGAAAAGAGAAATACTGTGAACTTTGTTTTAAGGAATACTATTTAAGTGATCACACTTTTGGTTTTTCATTACAAATTTTATGGAATAACATTTGAAATGTGCTGCAAAGTATTCATGTTTTGAAGTAAGCAATAGGTATAACTCTTGTTAAATGAAATGACACATTTCTGTATTTAAATGTTTTCTGTCAGGCCATATTCTAATCTTATGCCTGGTGAACTTATTTTTACATGCCTTTTTTATTATTCAAGTAGAAAAACTAAAAAAAGTAAGTAAGCAAAAAAGGAGGAAAAAAGTCTATATTGCTACCACCCAGAGATAGACAATATAGTTTATATACTTTAAGACTTTTTTGAAAAGAACAACACAGACATTATGTTGTAACTTGACTCTCACTCCTCTCCCTCAAATTACCTGTTGACCTAAAAGGAAAAAGCTGAGGCAAAATTAATATAGGTAGAAAGATTATGGCTGGGCACAGTGGCTTATACCTGTAATCCCAACACTTTGGGAGGCTGAGGTGGGAGGATCACCTGAGGTCAGGAGTTTGAGACCAGCCAGGCCAACATGGTGAAACCCCATTTCTACTAAAAATACAAAAAATTAGCCAGGCGTAGTGGTGGGTGCCTGTAATCCCAGCTACTCAGGAGGCTGAGGCAGAAGAATCACTTGAACCCAGGAGGCAGAGGTTGCAGTGAGCTGAGATCGTGCCACTGCACTCCAGCCTGGGCAAGAAGAGCTAAATTCCATCCAAAAAAAAAAAAAAAAAAAAGCGATTATTTGGAGTAAACTTGAGGATTGCGACCCAATATCATAAATTCAAGTTGCTCTGAATATACATTCCAATTAGCAGCAGTTACAAGTGAATTTATTTATTTTATTTATTTTTTCTTTTTTAGATAGCATCTCCCTCTGTCACCCAGGCTGGAGTGCACTGGAGAAATACAAGTGGATTTTTTTTTTTTTTTTTTTTTTTTTGAGACAGAATCTTACTCTGTCACCCAGGCTGGAGTGCAGTGATGCAATCTCGACTCACTGCAAGCTCTACCTCCCAGGTTCACGCCATTCTCCTGCCTCAGCCTCCCGAGTAGCTGGGACAACAGGCACCCACCACCACGCCCAGCTAACTTTTGTATTTTTAGTAGAGACAGGGTTTCACCATGTTGGCTAGGCTGGTCTTGAACTCCTGACCTCAGCCTCCTAAAGTGCTGGGATTACAGGCGTGAGCCACCGCACCCAGCCTACAAGTGGATTTTTAAAGGCAAAAAATGGGGACAGCAAGTCGAGTGACAAAGTTGATTGTCAGGAATTCTCCTTGGTTTACAGAAATAGCATGATTAGTTATTGGCTATATATTGATAACCTATAGGGTGTGGTTATAGTGCCCAATGTGGCATACTTAGGTAAACTTATTATAGCTTGTGGCAATAGCAAGCAGTTTCATGGGATGAATACATAGCTCAAAGTGGGGAGAAGGATGTGATTGATGTCTCATTTTAATGTCTCTTTGGGCCTGATAATTAAAAGGGCTTGCATTCCTCAGAAAAAACTCTTTTTTTTTCCCTCTTACTATAATGTGGATATCTGACCATGCCAACATATATTCATCTCACCATTTTTTTTTTTTTTTTTTTTTTTTGAGACAGAACTTGCTGTGTCACCCAGGCTGGAGTGCAGTGGCGCGATCTCGGCTCACTGCAAGCTCTGCCTCCCAGGTTCACGCCATTCTCCTGCCTCAGCCTCCCCAGTAGCTGGGACTACAGACGCCCGCCACTACGCCCAGCTAATTTTTGTATTTTTAGTAGAGATGGGGTTTCACCGTTTTAGCCAGGATAATCTCGATCTCCTGACCTCGTGATCCACTTGACTCGGCCTCCCAAAGTGCTGGGATTACATCTCACCATTTTCAATGGCTTCGTGGTAATTTCATTGCATGAAAATATAGCATAATTTACTTAACCAATTCTGCATCTGTAGATGTTTAAGTTGTTTATTATACAATACTGGAATGTGTAAGCAATCTATTCTCTATTCTGCACCTACAATGATCTTTTAAAACATAAATCAAGTAAGTCACTTCCCTATTGGTACCCTAACTCCTCACCATGGCCTGTAAGACTCTACCTAAAAAGGGTCCTGGCTCCACACCAAGAACCTCTCACCCTTCTTTCTCTCACTTACTTGCTGAAACCCCACTTGCCTCTTTCTGTGTTCAGACAAACCAGCAACATTGTTTCCATCTCAGGGCTTTTGAACATACCTTTCGTTGGTTAAATACACTCTTTAGCAAGCTCCTCACTATCCCATCCTCCACTCAGGAGCCCCTTCTTTGGCAAGACCTTCCCTGACCACCCACCCTGCCACCCTCCACACCCTTCCAGATAATATTCAGAAATTTTCCTTTGTGGCATGTACCACACTTGTTAATAAATTATTTGCAGCTGAGCACAGTGGCTCACTCCTGTAATCCCAGCATTCTGGGAGGCCGAGGTGGGAGGATCACTTGAGGCCAGGAGTTTGGAACCAGCGTGGTCAACGTGGCAAAACCCCGACTCTACCAAATATACAAAAATTAGCCAGGTGTGGTGGTGCACCCCTGTGGTCCCAGCTACTCAGGGGCTGAGGCATGAGAATAGCTTGAACCTGGGAGGCGGAGGTTGCAGTGAGCCAACATCACACCACTGCACTCCAGCCTGGGCCACAAAGCAAGACTCTGTCTCTAAACAAACAAACAAACAAATAAATAAATAATTTGCATCATTATTTGTTTAAAACTTTTCTCCTCCAGGAGACAGAAACTCCATGAGGGCCAAGATTGTGTCTAATTTCCCACTGTGTTCTCAGCTCCAGCAATAATGTCTGACATAAAATAAACACACCAAAAAATATTTCTCAAATAAAAGAAATACTAGTTTTCTCTGGGCAGAAAACACTGGAGTTTAAAAATAAATTTTACAGGGTTGAAATTTTTATTATCTTAACAGCTGGCACCAGAACTATTCTTAGGAAGGGAACAGTGCCTGGGGTAATACCTTGATAAGCCATCTGGGGAAAGGCGCGCCCTGCCCCAGGACTGTGGCAAAGAAAGAAAAGGCAGGTCAGTTCTGCATGACAAAACAAGAGGAATGTGTTTGGCCTTGCAGAGGAAGGAGGGGCACCAGGTGAGGTAGAGAGAGACTGTGTGAAAATTCCTTTGGTGAAGTTGCCACTTTCACGTGTTAGCAATGGCAAATCCATACGGGTCTACAGCAACCTCATTCCTTGCCTCCTCAGAAGAAAAATTCCACCAAGGGGCATAAGGCAGAGTGAGAGACCCAGGCAAGTTTTAGAACAGGAGTGAAAGTTTATTAAAAAGTATTAGATCAGGAATGAAAGGAAGTAAAGTACACTCGGAAGAGGGCCAAGCAGGTGACTTGAGAGATTCAAGTGCATGGTTTGACCTTTGACTTGGGGTCTTCCATGTTGGCATGCTTCCGGGGTTGCATTACTTCTCCCCCCATTCTTCCCTTGGGGTGGGCTGACCCCATGTGCAGTGGCCTGTCAGTACGGGGGAGGGGCTGCATGCACAGTGTGTTTACTGGAGTTGTACACATGCTCACTTGAGGCGTTCTTCCCTTACCAGTGGAGTGTTCCTAGAAGGTCATATACCAGTTAAATTCCACCATTTTGCCTCTTAATGTGCATGCTGGAGCCCACTCACCTAACTCCTAAGATCTTACTGGGAAGCTGCTGATCACCAGTTTCATGTGTTTTCTATTTATTGGGAGACTGTCTTTCCCTGGCACTGGCTATGACCAATTATTATTTTAGAGAGACAGTTAACAACCGCCTGACCATCACCTGATGGTCGTCTGATGTTTCTGGTGAGTAGGGGGCCCTCTCCTACCCTACTCATGTCTGCCTGACTACCTACTGTAACACATGTCTGTCTCTCAAATCGTCAGTAAAGTCCACTTACCACACAAACGGCCTCCTGGGAGGGGTGTGTGTGTGTGTGTGTGTGTCTGTGTGTGCACACAAACTGGAAAAGAGCCTGAATATGATATCTGAGTCAATGAATTGCTGAGCAGAAGAAGCAGGCCGGACACGGCGGAATCCCAGCACTTTGGGAGGCCGAGGCAGACAGATCACTTTTGTGAGCTCAGGAGTTCGAGACCAGCCACAGCAACATGGCAAAACCCTGTCTCTACAAAATATATAAAAATCAGCCAGGCGTTGGTGGCTCCCACCTGTAATCCCAGCTACTGGGGAAGCTGAGGCAGGAGGATCATTTGAGCCAGGTTGCAGGGAACCGAGATCACGCCACCGCCCTCCAGCCTGGGAGACAGAACAAGACTCTGTCTTAAAAAAAAAAAAAGAAGAGGAAGAACCAGGAGAAAGAAGAAAGAGAAGAAGGAAGAAGAAGGAAGTAGAAGAAGAAGAAGGAGAAGGAGAAGGAGAAGAAAGAGAAAGAGGGGGAGGGGGAGGGGAAAGAGGAAGGGGAGGAGAAGAAGAAAGAAGAAAGAAGATGAAAAGACACTGAAATAATCCATAAACTGAGGAAACAAAAGTTTGGAGCCAGAGGTGAGTTTGAGAATGTAAACTGCTTAGGAATTTCTAGAAATCAGCCACAAGCCTTGAAGTGGGGGGCAATGGGGTATTGATTTCACTTTATCTAGACCTCAAGGGACAGGGAGACCTCAGATCAAACCTGGATTAAAGCATCAATGAGTTTTTGCCTCTGAAAGAATCTATAGTTGGGAGCAAATGACACATTTAACTCCTCACCCCATCTGGCCTTAACTGCTGCCCATCCTTTCACTGGTTTAAAATGTTGGGTCTAAAGAGATGGGAAAAATGGAGAAGGAAAAAGAGGGAAAGTTGGACCGAGAGACTCTTCTCCCTTATCACCAGACAAGATAAACTTTACCAAAATGTCTCTCCCTACCTATCTTTTTATTTTATTTATTTATTTATCTATTTATTTATTTATTTATTTATTTATTTATTTTTGAGACAGAGTCTCGCTCTGTCGCCCAGGCTGGAGTGCAGTGGCACGATCTCGGCTCACTGCAAGCTCTACCTCCTAGGTTCACGCCATTCTCCTGCCTCAGCCTCCCGAGTAGCTGGGACTACAGGCACCCGCCACCATGCCTGGCCAGTTTTTTGTATTTTTATTAGAGATGGGGTTTCACTGTGTTAGCCAGGATGGTCTCGATCTCCTGACCTCGTGATCCACCCGCCTTGGCCTCCCAAAGTTCTAGGATTACAGGCATCAGCCACCACGCCCAGCCTCTTCCTACCTATCTTTTAAGATAACATAGTAATTTAGTGATTTGGAGTCTTTTAGGCCAGGCATGGCCTGGCTGTGGGAGGCCAAGACAGGCAAATCACTTGAGCCAAGGAGTTTGAGGCCAGCCTGGGCAACATGGCAAAAACCCATCTCTACAAAAAATAACAAATTAGCCAGGTGCAGTGGCATGTGCCTTTGGTCCCAGGTACTCAGGAGGCTGAGGCAGGAGGATCCCTTGAGCCCAGGAGGTCATATCTGCAATAAGCCACAATCATGCCACTGGATTCCAGCCAGAGAGAGACTTTGTCTCAAACAAAAAAAATTATTCTGGGGAAAAGTACTCTATAAATAAATAGCATATCCCTTTGCAATTATAATTGCAAATAGTTTTCTAATATCTTCTGAGCATCAATTGATTTACTATTTGCAACTCCCTACCTAGAGAATAGCGTGTGAGAACAATTCTATAAAAAAAAATTGATGATGACTAATGAGTGTCCTGCTAGGAGAAAAAAATATCTAATATCAAATGTCCTATTTGTCACACGCATCTTTGTGAAGAGAGTCCACCAACAGGCTTTGTGTGAGCAACAAGGCTGTTTACTTCACCTGGATGCAGGCAGGCTGAGTCCAAAAAGAGAGTCAGCAAAGGGTGGTGGGATTATTATTAGTTCTTATAGGTTTTGGGATAGGCAGTGGAGTTAAGAGCAATGGTTTGCGGGTGGGGGAGGATCTCACAAAGTATATTCTCAAGGGTGGGGAGAATTACAAAGAACCTTCTTAAGGGTGGGAGAGATTACAAAGTACATTGATCAGTTAGAGTGGGGCAGAAACAAATCACAATGGTGGAATGTCATCAGTTAAGGCTATTTGCACTTCGTTTGTGGATCTTCAGTTGCTTCAGGCCATCTGGATGTATACATGCAGGTCACAGGTTATATGATGGCTTAGTTTGGGCTCAGAGGCCTGACACTATTCTTTACGTTTGTGTAATCTTAGAAAACTGAAGAAGGAACGAAGGAGTTGCCAGGTCAGACACAAGTTATTAGACTATATGTATAAAACAAGTTCTCTTTTTCACAGAACTCAGTAGGCTGAAGCATGATTAATACAAGTGTGAACACCTCCAGGCTTCATTACTGCCAGTGGCTCCTGTTTTCATTGGAACACCCTCTGATTCTTCCCATAAACAAAGCTTTCACTTTCTGGCCAAATTTGGTCAACTCATGAATCAACACACACTAATACATTTACTCCACTTCCACAGGCAATTTGAATGGGAAAAAGAGGAAACTTCACTGGCTTTTCAGTAGCCATTATTATATTCAAAGTAACCTTGTTGATTATTAGCTGATCTAAAAGTAGAGCATGTCTTACAGGTCTATAGTTATCCAGAAAACTCCATTCCCTACATGCATATTATCCCACTTTAAAGTGGAGGAACAGCCTATTACATGTACAGCCACGTGCCAAATAACAACATTTTGGTCAACGGCACGTAAGTAATCCCATCAGATGATAATGGAGCTGAAAAATTCCTATCACCTAGTGACATCATAGCCATCATAGCCATCACAGCCAGTGATGTAGCACAAGGCATTACTCACCTGCTTGTGGTGATGGTGTAAACAAACCTACTGCACTGCCAATTGTATAAAAGTATAACACATACAATTATGCACAGTGCTTCATACTTGCTAGTGATAATAAATGACTGTTACTGGTTTACATATTTCAGATCCTTTAGGTGGTATGCTGAAAGAAGGCATTGCTGTCAACAGGAGAGGACAGCTCCATGCGTGTTACTGCCCCTGAAAACCTTCCAGTGGGACAAGATGTGGAGGTGGAAGACAGTGACATTGATGATCCCGACCCAGTGTAGTCCTAGGCTAATGTGTGTGCTTGTGTTTTAGTTTTTAACAAAAAAGCCTAAAAAGTAAAAATTAAAATAAAAAATTTTAAAAATAGATAAAGGTGTATCATAGATTAAAGATGTAAAGAAAGAAAATATTTTGTATAGCTGTACAATGTGTGTTTTAAGCTAAGTTTTATTACAAATGAGTCAAAAAGTTTTTCAAAATTTAAAAGTTTATAAGGCAAAAAAGTTATAGTAGGTAAAAAGTTGCCTAACAGTACACTTCTCAGAATGTATCCCAATAGTTTATTATTGAAGAAAGACAAATATATTTTTAACAAATTGAGTGTAGCCTAAGTGTACAGTGTTGATGAAGTCTACAGTAGTGTGCAGTAATGTCCTAGCCCTTCACATTCACTCACCACTCACTCACTGACTCACCCAGCGCAACTTCCAGTCCTGCAGACTCCATTCATGGTATGTGCCCTACATAAGAGAACCATTTGAAAAATCTTTTATATCATATTTTTACTGTACCTTTTCTATGTTTAGATATATTTAGATACATAAATTCTAACCATTGTGCTACAATTGCCTATAGTTTTAAGTACAGTAACATGTTGTGCAGGTGTGTAGCTATACTAACTAGCCTAGGTGTGTAAGGCTATACCATCTAGGTTTATGTAAGTACACTCTATGATGTTCACACAGTGACAAAACTGCCTAATGGTGCATTTTTCAGAATGTAACCCTATGGTTAAGAGACACATGACTGCATTACATATTTGCATATATGTGAACCTTAAAAAGAACAGAAAGTTACATAATAAAATGTTTGTGGTTACTATTTCTGAATACAGGGATTATTAGTGCCAACGACGCCCCAAAGATGTTTGTGTCCTAATCCCTAGAATCTGTGAATTTGTTACTTCACATGGCAAAGAAGAATTAAGATTAGACATGCTAATCAGCAAACTGATAATCCTAGATTATCCTGGATCATTCATGTTGGCCCAATGTAATCGCAAGGGTCCTTAAAAGTGAAAGAGGGAGGCAGAAGAGAGTCAGAGGAAGATGTGACTAATGATCAAAGAGACACAAAGTTGCTGGCTTTGAAGATGAATGAAGGGGCCACAAGCTAAAGAATGTGGGTAGGCTGGGCACGGTGGCTCACGCCTGTAATCCCAACACTTTGGGGAGGGCAAGGTGGGCAGATTGCTTGAGCCTAGGAGTTAAAGTCCAGTCTGGGCAACATGGCAAAACCTCATCTCTACCAAAAAAAAAAAAAAAAATTAGCCAAGAGTGGTGACAGACACCTGTGGTCCCAGCTACCCAGGAGGCTGAGGCAGAAGGATCACCTGAGCCCAGGAAGTTGAGGCTGTAATGACGTAATCACACTCCAGCCTGGGCAACAGAACAAGACCCTGTCTCAAAAAAAAAAAAAAAAAAAAAAAAAAGAGTGTAGGCAGCCCCCATGAGCTGGAAAAGGCAAAGAAACACATGCTCCAGTAGAGTCTCCAGAATGAACACAGCCCCGCTGATGCCTTGATTTTAGCCCAGTAAGACCTAGGTCAGACTTCTGACCTCCAGAACTGTAAGATGAATTTATGTTTGTGTTAAGCCATTAAATCTGTGGTAATTTGCGGCAGCAGCAGTAGGAAACGACTGCAATAGCTGATTCTGGTTGTTGTTTTTCTGGGGAACTTAAAAGCAAGATAGTTGGATATGTTCCAAATTTTATATAATGTATATGCATTATCTTTATAACTGGGGAAATCTCATGCTTATTTTTGAACATAATACTAAAATGGTAGTGAGGACTGCGGTAGAAAGTATTGAGATTTTAGGCTCACATTTGACAACACCACAGTTGCTCCTTGATGTCTAACTCCATTTATTGAGAAATTGGACTTATTATAATCAATAACTCACAAACAATTAAGACCCAATTTAACAGAAAGTTACTGAGGACCTGCAGAGTACCAGGCACCATCTGGATCTGTCCACTGACATGAATCTTTTCCATGGAATTCCTTAGTTGGCAGAGGATGGCAATCCCTAGTGAGACAGTTTGCAGCCATTTCCTAGCACACTTTGCCTGTGTGAGCTTGCTCTGCCATGCTGGGTGGCTGTGGTGTCGTTCTGGCAGTAGGGGCTGCTGCTGGTCCAGATTGAAGAGGCGGAGCTGAAGGGTTGAGGGGGATGATGTTGGACAGAGTGGAAATGGAGTTAATACTGTGGGGATTGGTGGAAGAGGTGGTGGTGCTGATAGGTGAGGGGTCTGGGTGAGCAGAGATGATGAACTGTTTCACAATTAGTCACAATTAGGACACTGCAGTGCTACAGAGGTGTCCTTGTTGTTGCAACACGTTGATTTCCTTATCCTCCTTTGGTTATTTCTGACCAGTTCAGGTGAACCAGAGAGAAGGTGGCGGTGATGTGTCTGAATGCGGAGGTTGAATAATCACCTTTTTCTTTTCTTCATTTCCTCCCAGCTCCGCAGCCTGTTACACAAAGCTCTTGGTGCTTTGTCTAGCATAGCTTTCAGACTCCTGTTTTCTCTCTCCAGGCACTGTTTGCTAGCACCACATCAACTCTTCATTCCCCACCTTACTCCCGAGACTCAAACTGTCGACTCTGTCTCTACTTTGTTTCCTCAGCCTGGAACACCTTTCTCCTCACTTAAAATTCTTTTAACCTTCAGAGCTCAAATCAAATGCTAACTCCTTCTTACAACAATAAGTGAAGCCATCTGCCAGGACTTTCGTATATATTATATTATCTAATCCATTCCATTTTGAGTCTTAAGCTTTCTCATCTTCCTGTTGTGTGTGCGTTTGAACCTGGAATCTGTACGGTACTTGGTGCTGCTATATAAAACCTCCCATCAGTCAGAACCCACCACACGTCACTCTTGCCCCTTTGTTATCACTTATTTCATCCTGCTTCACAATTAGTTACTGTTTTTTATGTTCGCGTCTTCCTTCTGCCTCTGCTGTCAGCTTTTTGAGCACTGGTACCTTGTCTTAGCCTCCTGTGAGATGCATCTCTGTGGCATGTAGGATGTTGTGCTTTATAACATGGAGGTAGGCAGGCCAATATGTACACATAAAATATACACATATATTAAGTTACAGATCAAGGATTTCTTCTCCAGCTTCTTCTCCCACCCGGGAATTTTTATAGAGTCCCAAAGTTTCGAAAAGGTTAGAATTTTCCACCCTACCACTTCCTCTTAATGTGGAAAGTTCATAGGCATGTCACAGACTGGAGTTAGGAAGTGTTGCTAAAACTGTCACTTGCTACTGCTATTTTTTTTTTTTAAAGACTTTAGCTAGCAGGACCTGTTGCTTAATGAAGTGGAGTAATGAACCTTGTAGAAATGGCTCTAGGATTTCAAGGTGGGGTGGATAATGTCACTGGAAAGGAAGTAAGAGATAATAATTAACTCCAACACACAAGAGACCACCCCTTCCCCTCCCAGCTGAAGTCACCTCTGACTTATAAACATGTTTTTGGGTAGAGGTGGGAGGTGGGGAGACAGGCTATGGAAGACTGCTTTGACTTGTTGGTTCTAATGCTCTGACCAATTAGGCAAGGGTAGTTGAAGCCAGATTTGAGACTCTTTGCAGGAGGTTATTGAAGAGTTTCTAACCCATTAAAAGAAGCACGGATATAAATGAAAACTAGGTAAATTTCACAGAAACGTTTGGAAGAGCAAGTGGGTCTGAATAAATCTTTATTTTATTTTATTTTTTTTCAGACGGAGTCTCGCTCTGTCACCCAGGCTGGAATGCAGTGGCGCAGTCTTGGCTCACTGCAGCCTCCGCCTCCCAGGTTCAATCGATTCTCCTGCCTCAGCCTCCTGAGTAGCTAGGATTACAGGCGTGTGCCACCACACCTGGCTAATTTTTGTATTTTTAGTAGAAACGGGGTTTCTCCATGTTAGTCAGGCTGGTCTCAAACTCCTGACCTCGTGATCTGCCCGCCTCGGCCACCTAAAGTGCTGGGATTACAGGCGTGAGCCACTGCGCCTGATCTTTTTTTTTTTTCTGACAGATGGAGTCTTGCTCTGTCGCCCAGGCTGGAGTGCAGTGGCACGATCTCAGCTCACTGCACTCTGCCTCCCTTGTTCAAGCAATTCTCCTGCCTCAGCTTCAGCTTCAAGCAATTCTCCTGCCTCAGCTTATATCTGGGACTACAGGCATGCGCCACCACACCTGGCTAATTTTTGTATTTTTTAGTAGAGACGGGATTTCACTATACGTTGGCCAGGCTGGTCTTGAACTCCTGACCTCAGGTGACTCACCCGCCTGGGCCTGCTAAAGTGCTGTGATTACAAGCGTGAGCCACCACACACGGCTCTGAATAATTCTTAAAGGAAATAAATGTTTGATGCCCTTCAGCAATGGCATCTCTTCAAAATACACTGTTAGTTTGCCCCTAAGTGAGGCAAGACTAGTGTGTGCTTACAAAATAATCCTAATGTGAGAAATACAAAGATATACCTCTCTTGCCAAAATCTACATATTTCCAAAGTTCAGGATTATTTTTATGTCTCTACGCTTTTAAAGAATACTGTGTGTATGCATATGTGTAAATATTTTTTCATTTATTTCACTATATCATGTGTTTTACAAAATGACACAAACATTTAATAAAGAAAAACAAGAGAATATATTTCCCCAAAATAAAGCTTTCCTGATACCTTTTTTGTTTTTTTTCTAAAACAAGTGTTTCCAGAAACAAAGACTTCTTTTTGTGGAATGTGATTTTCCGTTTACAAATGAAATGAAGGGATGAATTAAAAGAGCCATAACAGTTTGGCACTGCCTAGAGTAGAAAGCAGTAGAACACTTCAGTTGTTTTTCCTCCCCTCTCTCCTAATGACCTTCTCTTCTCCATCCAGGGAGTGAATGATTGTCCACTTCCCCAACACACCTCCTCCTACTCTCGGGGAATAAGAAGAGGCTGGGCCAGGCGCAGTGGCTTATGCCTGTAATGCCAGCACTTTGGGAGGCTGAGGTGGGCGGATCACTTGAGGTCAGGAGTTTGAGACCAGCCTGGCCAACATGGTGAAACCCCTTCTCTACTAAAAATACAAAAATTAGCTGGGTGTGGTGGCACATGCCACCACCTACTCGGGAGGCTGAGGCAGGAGAATCGCTTGAACCCTGGACGTTGCAGTGAGTTGAGATCGTGCCACTGCCCTCAGCCTGGGCAACAAAGTGAGGCTCTGTCAAAAACAAAAAAAAAAAAGGAAGAGGCTGACGAAAGTCTGGGTTACATACTCTAGAACGAAACACAGTCTTCAACTATGAAAGTAGAAAGGAAAAGCAATAATTTATAAATTCCATCAGTTTTCTTACCCAGACTTTCTCTCTGAAACATACATCCGGTTACAAAAAATGTTAGCTAAAGGGCATATTTTAGGATATTTAAGAATTTCTAAAGGGGGAAGAGTCTTGGATTCTACTCACCCTTTCCAATGGCCAATGTTGTCACTGAAGTTTAGCAATAGTGTTACAGTTTCAAAGATAAATGGTGATTTCCAAGACTATTAGTGACCCAGGATCCTTCTAGTTCTCGTTTCAGAGAAAATATAGTGGGGGAAAAAAAAGCAGGGAAACGGAGTGGAACAGGAGTAGGAAATTTTGCAGACACATTCTTCAGGTTAATGTTTATTGACATAACCAGGCTTCAAGTCACAGTTAACAACTATCAAAGTCCTAATTATATTACACAGAACAAATCTAACCTCCCCTAGCAGTGGTTCTCAAAGTTTAGTGCATCCAAATTACCATAAAGGCTTGCTGAGACAGATTGCTGGCCCCACCCACAAAACGTCAGATTCAGTAGGCAAATTGGGGTGTGGGGGACAAGTATTTGCTTTTTTTTTTTTTTTTGAGACAGTGTCTGGCTCTGTCACCTAGGCTGGAGTGCAGTGGCATGATCTGGGCTCACTGCAACATTCACCTCCCGGATTCAAGCCATTCTCCTGCCTCAGCCTCCCAACTAGTTGGGATTACAGGCACATGCCACCATGCCCAACTAATTTTTGTATTTTTAGTAGAGAGGAGATTTCACCATGTTGGCCAGGCTGGTTTCGAACTCCTGACTTCAGGTAATCCGCCCGCCTCAGCCTCCCAAAGTGGTGGGATTACAGGTGTGAGCTACAGCACCAGGCCAAGTATTTGCAGTTCTAAGAAGTTCCCAGGTGATAACGATGCTGTTAGCCTATAATCCCCACTTTGAGGGCCACTGTCCTATAGCAGTTATTCTCAATTCTGATTCTGCATCAGAAGACTCTTCTTGTAAGGTTTTTAATAAAATCTTAATACCTTGGCACCACCCCAGACCCACCAAGACAGAATCTCTGGGGTTGGTCTTGCCAAAGATTAAAAAAAAAGCTGGTCACTAGCTAAATTGGATAGTTAGCAGAGAGTTAAAAGGTGAGTAAAGTCTATGCATTGTAACTACTGCAGTAGGAAAGAGGGGGCAGTGTGAAGCTTCACTGGGACACAAGGCAGATTTTTTTTTTGAGACGGAGTCGCTGTGTCACCCAGGCTGGAGTGCAATGGCGCAATCTCAGTTCACTGCAACCTCCCCCTCCCAGGTTCAAGCAATTATCCTGCCTCAGCCTCCCCAGTAGCTGGGACTACAGGCGTGCACCACCATGCCTGGCTAATTTTTTGTATTTTTAGTAGAGACGGGGTTTCATCATTTTAACCAGGATGGTCTCTATCTCCTGACCTCGTGATCCACCAGCCTCGGCCTCCCAGGGGTGCTGGGATTACAGGTGTAAGGCACTGTGTCCGGCCAGGCAGGAGACTTTTTAAAGGCTGGTGGTGCCGAAGGCAAAGTGCTGAAGGGTGTGAAGGGGGCACTGGTGCATGTGACTAGGCCATCTGGTGGTTTGTTAATTGGCACTATTTGGAGGAGAAACAAACCTCTGGTAGCTTCATGATAGAAGAGGCAGTGGCGTAAGTTAGAATACCGCATCTACCAAGGTTAGGCCCTTCCCCAGGGAGAAGATCAAGAGTGTGGCTGGGTGCGGTGGCTCACACCTGTAATTCCAGCACTTTGGGAGGCCGAGGTGGGAGGATCACGAGGTCAAGAGATGGAGACCTTCCTCACCAACATGGTGAAACCCCATCTCTGCTAAAAATACAAAAATTAGCTAGGTGTGGTGGCCCATTCCTGTAGTCACAGCTATTCAGGAGGCTAAGGCAGGAGAATCACTCGAACCCGGGAGGCAGAGGTTGCAGTGAGCCGAGATCACACCACTGTACTCCAGCCTGGTGACAGAGTGAGACTCCGTCTCAAAAAAATAAAAATAAATAAATAAATAAATCAAGAGTGAGAATTACCTCCTTGAAGGTTTGCCTTTCAAAGAGATGGCTCTCAGGCCCTTGAGAAGACAGTTCTGGGTGGTAGATTTACATTTCAAAGGGTCAGAGAAAGGATTTATAATTGCAGGCTTTCTAAAGTAACTGCTCTAAGAGGGGGTCCGGCGACCTATATGCCTGTCACCATGTTTTGGCTGGAACAAAGTTAGTAATTCTCCTTGCAGCATGGAGCTTTCTCTTAGGCAGGAACTTAAGGGGGCTGGAGTTGTCATGCTAAGGATGTGGACTTGAGCTGTTAGAAACTATGCTACTGTCTGTTCCCGTCTCTTAGTATATGTGTGGTGGGGGTGGGGGGTGAATAGGGAGTGGACAAAATCATTTGTACACAGAGTCAGCAGTTTCTACAGGCCAAGCTTGTGGTTCAGTTAAGAGGGTTCAGAGGAACCTGGCAAGAGTTTAGGTAAGGAGAGAGTTTTTGTCCATCTGGTTATCTGTGTGTTGAAACAAGTCTATGGATGATTCTAGTAGTAACTGCCCAATGGGTTCACCTTGCGCATTGCCTAGAGAGAGCTGATTTATCAAGACAAGGAAATTGCAATAGAGAAAGTAATTCATGTAGAGCTGGCTGTGCGGGAGACCAGAGGTTTATTGTTACTCAAATCAGTCTCCCCAGGCATTTGGGGAAGAGAGTTTTCAAAAACAACTTAGTGGATCGGGGGAAGCCAGTGAGCCAGGAGTGCTGATAGGTCAGGGATGAAATCATAGGAAGTCAAAGCTGTCTTCTTGTGCTGAGTGGGGGCCACAAGATCAGATGAGCCAGTTAAGCGATCCAGGTGGTGCCAGCTAATCCGTCAAGTGCAGGGTCTGCAAATATCTCAAGCACTGATTTTAGAAGCAGTTTAGGGAGGGTCCGAATCTTATAGCCTCCAGCTTCATGACTTCTAAACCATAATTTCTAATCTTGTGGCTAATTTCTTTTTTTTTTTTTTTGAGATGGAGTCTCACTCTGTTGCCAGGCTGAAGTGCAGTGGCACGATCTTGGCTCACTTCAAGCGATTCTCCTGCCTCAGCCTCCCGAGTAGCTGGGACTACAGGCGCGTGCCAACACACCCAGCTAATTTTTGTATTTTTAGTAGAGATGGGGTTTCACCATGTTGGCCAGGATGGTCTCAATCTCTTGACCTCGTGATCCGCCTGACTCAACCTCCCAAAGTGCTGGGATTACAGGCGTGAGCCACCGCGCCCGGCTTACTTGTGGCTAATTTCTTAGCCCTACAAAGGCAGCCTAGTCCCCAGGCAAGGAGGTTTGTTTTGGGAAAGGGCTGTTATTGTCTTTTTGTTTGTTTGTTTTTGAGACAGAGTCTTGCCCTGTCACCCAGGCTGGAGTGCAGTGGTGAGATCTCAGCTCACTGCAAACTCCACCTCCTGGGTTCCAGTGATTCTTGTGCCTCAGCCTCCCGAGTAGCTGGGATTACAGGGAGGCGCCACCATGCCCAGCTAATTTTTGTATTTTTAGTAGACACAGGTTTTGCCATGTTGGCCAGGCTGGACTCAAACTCCTGACCTCAAGTGATGTAACCGCCTCGGCCTCCCAAAGTGCTGGGATTGCAGGTGTGAGCCACTGTGCCCAGCCATCTTTGTTTTAAAAAAAGAAACTATAAACTATAAACTAAGTTATTCCCAAAGTTAGTTCAGCCATTACATCCAGTAATGAACAAGGACAGCTTGGAGGTTAGAAGCAAAATGGAGTGGTTAGGTTAGATCTCTTTCACTGTCTCAGTCATAATTTTGCAAAGGCGGTTTCATAGTGATCAGGGTTGAAAACCAATTCCTATACAGTACTAGTACAGGGGTAAAGTTTGCTAAAATATATTTATTTTATAAGTTGTTCCTGATACTTACACAACTGTAGATGCAATTAGCAAACAGGAAGGTTTTCTGCACTACAGTATGGTATGGACATGTATGGAGAGTTTCAAAGCAGCTACAGTTACCTTGTATTTTATAAAGTGGCATTTCAATCAAGTTCCAAATCAAGGAAGATAAGGGACTGAGCAGTAATTGCAACAAACACCCTGAATTCGGTTTTTCCCCCTCAATATTTAAAAATGTATATTCAGGAACATCTAACTATTGACAATGAGAGACCTACTGCAAGCCTCCAGACCATCCCCCACCAAAAAAAAAAAAAAAACCCACACATATCCCCAGGGCAAATCATATCAAATGATAAACCCCTGGTTTAAGCATTTTTGTTCAGGGGAAATTATATTAAAATAAACACCAAATAGAGCCTTGAAAGAGATAAAAACTAAAAAGAAAATGCCTGAGGGGAGAATTTCTTTAACGATGGTAGGGCTGAGCTGGTTATGAGATCTGCTATGACCTGAACTGTGTCCCCTGCTATCCCAAATTCGTATATTGAAACCCTACCCTGCAATGTGATGGTATTTGGAGACAGAGCTTTTAGGTGATAATTAAGATTAAATGTAATCATGTTACTGGAAAGGGGTCCCAATCCAGACCCCAACAGAGGGCTCCTGGATCTCCTGCAAGAAAGAATTCAAGGCAAGTCCATAGAGTAAAGTGAAAGCAAGTTTATTAAGAAAGTAAAGGAATAACGAATGGCTAATCCATAGGCAGAGCAGCAGCATGGGCCACTGGTTGCCCATTTTTATGGTTATTTCTTGATTGTATGCTAAACAAGCGGGTGGATTATTCATCAGTTTTCTGGGAAAGGGGTGGGCAACTCCTGGAACTGAGAGTTCCTCCCCTTTTAGACCATATAGGTTAACTTCCTGACGTTGCCATGGCATTTGTAAACTGTCATGGCACTGGTGAGAATGTCTCTTAGCACGCTAATGTATTATAATTAGTGTATGATGAGCAGTGAGGGTGACCAGAGGTCACTTTTGTCACCATCTTGGTTTTGGTGGGTTTTTTTTTTTGCCAGCTTCTTTTTTTATTTTTTTAGATGGAGTCTTGCTCTGTCACCCAGGCTGGAGTGCAGTGGAGCAATCTTGGCTCACTGCAACCTCTGTCTCCCAGGTTCAAGCGATTCTCCTGCCTCAGCCTTCCGAGTAGCTGGGACTACAGGTGTGTGCCACCACACCCGGCTTTTTTTTTTTACATTTTATGTAGAGACAGGGTTTCATCATGTTGGCCAGGCTGGTCTCAAACTCCTGACCTCAAGTGATCTACCCACCTCAGCCTCACAAAGTGCTGGATTACACGGGTGAGCCACCGCGCCCGTTGGCCGGCTTCTTTACTGCAACCTGTTTTATCAGCAAGGTCCTTATGACCTGTATCTTGTGCTGACTTCCTGTCTCCTCCTGTGACTCAGAATGCCTTAACCTCCTAAGAATGCAGCCCAGAAGGTCTCAGCCTTATTTTACCCAGCCCCTATTCAAGATGGAGTCCCTCTGGTTTAAATGCCTCTGACAGTCATACATGTGGGATCCTAATGCAACGGGATTGGTGGCCTTAAGAGGAAGAGAGAAAAATTCTCTGCATTGAGCATGACTGAGAAAAGGCCATGTGAGGACACAGTGAGAAGGCATCTGCAAGCCAACAAGACAGCCCTCACCAGAAACTGAGTCAGCCAGCATTTGATCTTGAACTTCTCAACCTCCAGATCTGTGAGAAATACATTTCTATCATTTAAACTACCCAGTCTATGGTACTTTGATATGGCATCCTTCACAAATTAAGACAGGATAATTTCTTCATTCATTAACTATCTTCGTTCATTAACTTCATTCATTAACTATCCCTCTTTTAGGCACTAGAGATATGGCAATGACCAAAATAAAGCTCCAGCCTTTGAGGAGCTTATATTCTACTAGGAAAATAAAACAAGCAAGTCGACAAATAAAACAGTATTGTGTGAGAAATAATAAGTGATTGGGGAGAAATAAAGCAGGGTAAGGAGGATGGAGGGGTGGGGAGCAGCTATTTTATGTAGAGTGGTCAAGGAAGGCCTCGCTTATCAGATGATGCTTAAGCAGAGACCTGAAGGACATGAGCTTTGGGTTATCTGGAGGAACAGGATCCTGGGCAGAGGGAACAAGTGCAAAGGTCTGGAAGCAGAGCATGCTAAGTTCAGGGAATAGCAAGGAGGCCAGTGTGTCTGGAGCTGAGCAAGCCAGGGGGAAAGTAGCAGTAGTTCAGTGACCATGGCAGGAGCTGTGTTGTGTAGAGCCTTATGGGTCTGTGTTAGGGCTCTGGCTCTAATTCTGAGTAAAATGAGAAGCCATTTGTCTTAATCCATTTTGTGTTGTCATAACAGAATACCACAGACTAGCTAACTTATAAAGAAAATAAATGTATTTCTTATAGTTCTGGAGGCTGAGAAATCCAAGAGCATGTTGCCAGCACCTAGCGAGAGCCTTCTTGCTGCATCATCCCATGGCAGAAGACATACAGCAAGAGAGCCCTGTGTGAGAGACAGCAAAAGAGCAAGGGGGCCTGAACTTTTCTTTTCGAGACAAAGTCTCGTTCTTTCACCCAGGCTGGAGTGCAGTGGCGTGATCTCGGCTCACTGCAACCTCTGCCTCCTGGGTTCAAGCGATTCTCATGCCTCAGCCTCCAGAGTAGCTGGGACTACAGGCACGTGTCACCACCCTGGGGAATTTTTGTATTTTTAGTAGAGACAGGGTTTCACCACGCTGGCCAGGCTGGTCTCAAACTCCTGACCTCAAGTGATCTGCTTGCCTCGGCCTCACAAAGGGCTACGATTACAGGCATGAGCCACTGCACCTGGCCTTGAATTCACTTTTATGACAAGTCTACTCCCATGATAACTAATTTACTCTTGCAATAACAACATTAATCCACTCCTGACCTAATCACCTCTTATTAGGCCCCACTCCCAATACTGCTGCAGTAGGGATTAAGTTTCCAACACGTGAATTTTGAGAGACATATTCAAATCACAGCACCACTGAAAGGTGTAGAAGTCATGAGTGACATGATTTGACTTCCATTTCAGAAGACACATTCTCATTGTTGGATAAATGGTGGTGGGATGAGGGAAAAAGTAGAAGCAGAGAGACTTGATTGTAAGTGGATAGATGGCTATTGAGAGTTTTAGTCTATTCTGGTTTGATTTTTGAGACAGCTAATGGTTTTATCTTTTTGCAGGCCTAGAACGATGATTTTGTTCATATTACTGGGTTATTTAAAAATTAAATAGAAAATGTATTACATTTTTATTTACACTCAAGAGCTATGATTTCTCTTTGACTTCAGGTTCTAGGGTATTTATAAGATTTCCATCAGTTCTCAACTTCATGGAAGTCTGCTCAGTGCCCTTTTGCTCTCTATCCTGAAAAACCATCAATTTGCCTAATATCCTAGGGCTACTGGCATTGTCTTTATCCAACTCCATCCTGCCTGTTGGAGCAGTACTTTAAAGTGCATGTAAATCCTCTGGCAGAACCTTGTTAAAGTGCTGATTCTTGATTCTATAGGTGTAGGGTGGGGCACAATGATTCTGCATTTCTAGCCAGCTCCTGATGCTATTGATCCTTGGACAACACTTTGCGTAGCAGTATCAGAGTATTGGAAGGATCCTACACACTTTAGGCATTCTTTTAGTGAAGAAAAAAATCAGACAAATGTGTACAATGAGAAATTTATTCTTCTGTGCATTTCTACTGAGAATGCTGGACCCCAAGAAGAAAATGGAGTTATTGTTTCTTTTTTTCCCAGGCAATTAATTTTTTTAAATGTAGACACTCTTTGTTGAACAAACAGAAAGTAATTTTAATTTGTTTTTGTAATAGGTAAAGCATTCACAGGGTTCACTATGTAAAATATATAAAATGGCCACCAGTGACATATCCCAACTGTTACCCCTGAATCATGTAATTACCCATTCTTCTGTTCCTTTGTATTCTTTAAGGGTTTTTTTTTGTTTTTTGTTTTTTTTCCTGAGAGACAGAGTCTTGCTCTGTTGCCCAGGCTGGCGTGCTGAAGGGCAGTGGCACAATCATGGCTCACTGCAGCCTCAAACTCTTGGCTCAAGCAATCCTCCCACCTCAGCCTCCAGAGTAGCTGGGACTACAGGCACACGCCACCATGCCTGGTTAATTTTTTCACTTTTTTTGTATACACAAGGTCTTGCTATGTTGCCCAGGCTGGCCTGGAACTCCAGGCTTCAAGACGTCTTTCCACCTTAGCCTCCCAAAATGCTGGGATTACAGGTGTGAGCCACCTTGCCCAGATGATAGTCTTTCTTTTTTTTTTTTTGAGACGGAGTTTTGCTCTTGTTGCCCAGGCTAGACTGCAATGGCGTGACCTCGGCTCACTGTAACCTCTGCCTCCCGGATTCAAGCAATTCTCCTGCCTCAGCCTCCCGAGTAGCTGGGATTACAGGCGTGCGCCACCATGCCCGGCTAATTTTTTGCATTTTTAGTAGAAACAGGCTTTCACCGTGCTGGTCTGGAACTCCTGACCTCAGGTGATCCACCAACCTCAGCCTCCAAAAGTGCTTGGATTACAGGCGTGAGCCACCGCGCCTGACCGATAGTCTAAGTCTTATAAGTAAATACATGTGTATGTATCTATGTGTGTATGTATAAGTACAAAATTTTCCCATTTTGCATAAATAATAGCATGTTTTGCCTACTATTCTCATTTGCTTTATACACCTAATATATTAAGATATCTGAGATCATTCCATACCAGTACATTAAAAGCATCTTCATTCTTTATTACAGCTACATAGTATTCCATTAGATGGATGTACCATAATTTATTTTACTAGTCTCAAAATATAGTTTTAAATTAATATAATTGCAATTGAGAACTCTAAAAACAAATTATAATCCAGTTGTCCAGCCACAGAGGAAACATATTTATAAACAAGATAAATACTAAATTATTATTCTTATAATGAATTTAATATTTTCTTAAATATTTCAAAAACTTAAGACTTAGCTCCTCATCAGTGGTGACATTTTAAAAAAGAAAACAATACTGACTTATTTCAGTATGTAAGGGATTCCGTTGGAGTTATGAATGGTATGTTAGGAAATTTCAGAAACTCTTTAGGTTGAAACAATGATAAATCACCAAAAAGAGCTTTGAATGTATGTGTTAATAGAGTTCCAAAAAATGTAACTTATTGCAGTGGAATCATTTATGTGCCTCAAGAGGCTTACTTGCTTATAGGTGAGTGGAAATGTGTATAATTATGCAGAAAATTCAGCGCATGTCATAGCTGGGTAATTTAGCCTCTTTACTAACCAGACCCTCCCCCCCTCAATACTGCTTACATTTTTCTACTGCTTGGCATAGCAAACCTGTGTTTCTTTTAAATTATAAAATAAAAACATCTAGAATTAATCATCTCTCTCTGCCTTATATTCAGTGGGTTCTGATTTAGTAGTCCCATAGAAATAAAAGTGATATTTAGTGGTACTGAAAGTAAAGTTTAAAAATATATTATCGTAGTGTAAAACTGATGTATTTTTGTGAACAGGTCTATGAATTTACACACACAGATGTATGGATTTCTACACCATCACAATCAGAATAGAGAATATGTGGCCGGGCGTGGTGTTTCATGCCCGTAATCCCAGCACTTCTGGAGGCCAAGGCGGGCAGATCATGAGGTCAGGAGTTCGAGACCAGCCTGGACAACATAGTGAAACCCCGTCTCTACTAAAAATACAAAAATTAGCCAGGCGTGGTGGTGGGAGCCTGTAGTCCCAGCTATTGGGGAGGCTGAGGCAGGAGAATCGCTTGAACCCAGGAGGCAGAGGTAGCAGTGAGCTGAGATTGCGCCACTGCACTCCAGCCTAGGCAACAGAGCGAGACTCCATCTCAAAAAAGAAAAAAAGAGAATATCCTCATCACCCCAGTCCCTTAAATTACATTACATCTCTTTATAGACACCTCCTACCTCCACATATGATAGGTGATAACCACTGATGTTTTCATCTCTATAGTTTGACCTTTTTCAGAATGTCATAAAATGAATAATATAAAACCTTTTGAAATTATCTTCTTTCACTCAGCAAAATGCTTTTGAGATTCATCCAAGTTGTTGCATGTATCAATAATTTGTCCTTTTATATTGCTCAGTACTAGAACATTGTATAAATATGCCAGTGTTTGTTTATCCATTTACCCAAAGAAAGACAATATTTGAATTGTTCCCAGTTTTTAGTGAGTATGAATAGAGTTACACATATGTGTACATGTTTTTGGGTGAATATAAGTTTTAATTTCCCTAGGTTACGTAAATATCTATCGGTAGGAATGCTGGGTCACAGGTTAAGTGTTAGTTTAACTTTATAAGCAAGTACCAAAATTGTTTTCCCAACTTGTTGTACCATTCTGCATTTCTGCCAGCAATGTATGAGAGTTCAGATTTATCTACATCCCCTCTGGCACTTGATATTGCAGCATTTTTTATTTCAGCCATTTTAATAGGTGTACAGTAGTAACTCATTGTGGTTTTATTTTGCATTTCCTTAACAGGTAATGATGATGAACATTTTTTCTTATGCTTGTTTACCATTCTACATCCTCCTTACTGAAGTGTCCAACTATTCTACCAATTTTTAAGTTGGGTTGCTTGATGTTTTTATTGTTGATTTTTGAGAATTTTTTTTTTTCTTTTATTATTATTATTATTATCATTATTATACTTTAGGTTTTATGGTACATGTGCGCAATGTGCAGGTAAGTTACATATGTATACATGTGCCATGCTGGTGCACTGCACCCACCAACTTGTCATCTAGCATTAGGTATATCTCCCAATGCTATCCCTCCCCCCTCCCCCCACCCCACAACAGTCCCCAAAGTGTGATGTTCCCCTTCCTGTGTCCATGTGTTCTCATTGTTCAATTCCCACCTATGAGTGAGAATATGCGGTGTTTGGTTTTTTGTTCTTGCGATAGTTTACTGAGAATGATGATTTCCAGTTTCATCCATGTCCCTACAAAGGACGTGAACTCATCATTTTTTATGGCTGCATAGTATTCCATGGTGTATATGTGCCACATTTTCTTAATCCAGTCTATCATTGCTGGACATTTGGGTTGGTTCCAAGTCTTTGCTATTGTGAATAATGCGGCAATAAACATACGTGTGCATGTGTCTTTATAGCAGCATGATTTATAGTCCTTTGGGTATATACCCAGTAATGGGATGGCTGGGTCGAATGGAATTTCTAGTTCTAGATCCCTGAGGAATCGCCACACTGACTTCCACAAGGGTTGAACTAGTTTACAGTCCCACCAACAGTGTAAAAGTGTTCCCATTTCTCCACATCCTCTCCAGCACCTGTTGTTTCCTGACTTTTTAAAGATTGCCATTCTAACTGGTGTGAGATGGTATCTCATTGTGGTTTTGATTTGCATTTCTCTGATGGCCAGTGATGGTGAGCATTTTTTCATGTGTTTTTTGGCTGCATAAATGTCTTCTTTTGAGAAGTGTCTGTTCATGTCCTTCGCCCACTTTTTGATGGGGTTGTTTGTTTTTTTCTTGTAAATTTGTTGGAGTTCATTGTAGATTCTGGATATTAGCCCTTTGTCAGATGAGTAGGTTGCGAAAATTTTCTCCCATTTTGTAGGTTGCCTGTTCACTCTGATGGTAGTTTCCTTTGCTGTGCAGAAGCTCTTTAGTTTAATTAGATCCCATTTGTCAATTTTGGCTTTTGTTGCCATGGCTTTTGGTGTTTTAGACATGAAGTCCTTGCCCATGCCTATGTCCTGAATGGTAATGCCTAGGTTTTCTTCTAGGGTTTTTATGGTTTTAGGTCTAACATTTAAGTCTTTAATCCATCTTGAATTGATTTTTGTATAAGGTGTAAGGAAGGGATCCAGTTTCAGCTTTCTACATATGGCTAGCCAGTTTTCCCAGCACCATTTATTAAATAGGGAATCCTTTCCCCATTTCTTGTTTTTGTCAGGTTTGTCAAAGATCAGATACTTGTAGATATGTGGCATTATTTCTGACAGCTCTGTTCTGTTCCATTGATCTATATCTCTGTTTTGGTACCAGTACCATGCTGTTTTGGTTACTGTAGCCTTGTAGTATAGTTTGAAGTCAGGTAGTGTGATGCCTCCAGCTTTGTTCTTTTGGCTTAGGATTGACTTGGCGATGCGGGCTCTTTTTTGGTTCCATATGAACTTTAAAGTAGTTTTTTCCAATTCTGTGAAGAAAGTCATTGGTAGCTTGATGGGGATGGCATTGAATCTGTAAATTACCTTGGGAAGGATGGCCATTTTCATGATATTGATTCTTCCTACCCATGAGCATGGAATGCTCTTCCATTTGTTTGTGTCCTCTTTTATTTCCTTGAGCAGTGGTTTGTAGTTCTCCTTGAAGAGGTCTTTCACATCCCTTGTAAGTTGGATTCCTAGGTATTTTATTCTCTTTGAAGCAATTGTGAATGGGAGTTCACTCATGATTTGGCTCTCTGTTTGTCTGTTATTGATGTATAAGAATGCTTGTGATTTTTGCACATTGATTTTGTATCCTGAGACTTTGCTGAAGTTGCTTATCAGCTTAAGGAGATTTTGGGCTGAGACAATGGGGTTGTCTAGATATACTATCATGTCATCTGCAAACAAGGACAATTTGACTTCCTCTTTTCCTAATTGAATACACTTGATTTCCTTCTCCTGCCTAATTGCCCTGGCCAGAACTTCCAACACTATGTTGAATAGAAGTGGCGAGAGAGGGCATCCCTGTCTTGTGCCAGTTTTCAAAGGGAATGCTTCCAGTTTTTGCCCATTCAGTATGATATTGGCTGTGGGTTTGTCATAAATAGCTCTTATTATTTTGAGATACGTCCCATCAATTCCTAATTTATTGAGAGTTTTTAGCATGAAGGGTTGTTGAATTTTGTCAAAGGCCTTTTCTGCATCTATTGAGATAATCATGTGGTTTTTGTCTTTGGTTCTGTTTATATGCTGGATTACATTTATTGATTTGCGTATATTGAACCAGCCTTGCATCCCAGGGATGAAGCCCACTTGATCATGGTGGATAAGCTTTTTGATGTGCTGCTGGATTCTGTTTGCCAGTATCTTATTGAGGATTTTTGAATCAATGTTCATCAAGGATATTGGTCTAAAATTCTCTTTTTTTGTTGTGTCTCTGCCAGACTTTGGTATCAGGATGATGCTGGCCTCATAAAATGAGTTAGGGAGGATTCCCTCTTTTTCTATTGATTGGAATAGTTTCAGAAGGAATGGTACCAGCTCCTCCTTGTACCTCTGGTAGAATTCGGCTGTGAACCCATCTGGTCCTGGACTTTTTTTGGTTGGTAAGCTATTGATTATTGCCACAATTTCAGCTCCTGTTATTGGTCTATTCAGAGATTCAACTTCTTCCTGGTTTAGTCTTGGGAGGGTGTATGTGTTGAGGAATTTATCCATTTCTTCTAGATTTTCTAGTTTATTTGCATAGAGGTGTTTGTAATATTCTCTGATGGTAGTTTGTATTTCTGTGGGATCGGTGGTGATATACCCTTTATCATTTTTTATTGCATCTATTTGATTCTTCTCTCTTTTTTTCTTTATTAATCTTGCTAGCGGTCTATCAATTTTGTTGATCCTTTCAAAAAACCAGCTCCTGGATTCATTTATTTTTTGAAGGGTTTTTTGTGTCTCTATTTCCTTCAGTTCTGCTCTGATTTTAGTTATTTCTTGCCTTCTGCTAGCTTTTGAATGTGTTTGCTCTTGCTTTTCTAGTTCTTTTAATTGTGATGTTAGGGTGTCAATTTTGGATCTTTCCTGCTTTCTCTTGTGGGCATTTAGTGCTATAAATTTCCCTCTACACACTGCTTTGAATGCATCCCAGAGATTCTGGTATGTTGTGTCTTGGTTCTCGTTGGTTTCAAAGAACATCTTTATTTCTG
The DNA here is from genome assembly GCF_028885655.2 of Pongo abelii. Taxonomy (NCBI): domain Eukaryota; kingdom Metazoa; phylum Chordata; class Mammalia; order Primates; family Hominidae; genus Pongo; species Pongo abelii. Next base: position 82,476,069 of record NC_071992.2, on the reverse strand, counting down.
CCTTCATTTCGTTATGTACCCAGTAGTCATTCAGGAGCAGGTTGTTCAGTTTCCACGTAGTTGAGCGGTTTTGAGTGAGATTCTTAATCCTGAGTTCTAGCTTGATTGCACTGTGATCTGAGAGACAGTTTGTTACAATTTCTGTTCTTTTACATTTATTGAGGAGATCTTTACTTCCAAGTATATGGTCAATTTTGGAATAGGTGTGGTGTGGTGCTGAAAAAAATGTATATTCTGTTGATTTGGGGTGGAGAGTTCTGTAGATGTCTATTAGGTCTGCTTGGTGCAGAGCTGAGTTCAATTCCTGGGTATCCTTGTTGACTTTCTGTCTCGTTGATCTGTCTAATGTTGACAGTGGGGTGTTAAAGTCTCCCATTATTAATGTGTGGGAGTCTAAGTCTCTTTGTAGGTCACTCAGGACTTGCTTTATGAATCTGGGTGCTCCTGTATTGGGTGCATATATATTTAGGATAGTTAGCTCTTCTTGTTGAATTAATCCCTTTACCATTATGTAATGGCCTTCTTTGTCTCTTTTGATCTTTGTTGGTTTAAAGTCTGTTTTATCAGAGACTAGGATTGCAACCCCTGCCTTTTTTTGTTTTCCATTTGCTTGGTAGATCTTCCTCCATCCTTTTATTTTGAGCCTATGTGTGTCTCTGCACGTGAGATGGGTTTCCTGAATACAGCACACTGATGGGTCTTGAGTCTTTATCCAATTTGCCAGTCTGTGTCTTTTAATTGGAGCATTTAGTCCATTTACATTTAAAGTTAATATTGTTATGTGTGAATCTGATCCTGTCATTATGATGTTAGCTGGATATTTTGCTCGTTAGTTGATGCAGTCTCTTCCTAGTCTCGATGGTCTTTACATTTCAGTATGATTTTGCAGTGGCTGGTACCGGTTGTGCCTTTCCATGTTTAGCGCTTCCTTCAGGAGCTCTTTTAGGGCAGGCCTGGTGGTGACAAAATCTCTCAGCATTTGCTTGTCTGTAAAGTATTTTATTTCTCCTTCACTTATGAAGCTTAGTTTGGCAGGATATGAAATTCTGGGTTGAAAATTCTTTTCTTTAAGAATGTTGAATATTGGCCCCCACTCTCTTCTGGCTTGTAGGGTTTCTGCCGAGAGATCCGCTGTTAGTCTGATGGGCTTCCCTTTGATGGTAACCCGACCTTTCTCTCTGGCTGCCCTTAACATTTTTTCCTTCATTTCAACTTTGGTGAATCTGACAATTATGTGTCTTGGAGTTGCTCTTCTCGAGGAGTATCTTTGTGGCGTTCTCTGTATTTCCTGAATCTGAATGTTGGCCTGCCTTGCTAGATTGGGGAAGTTCTCCTGGATAATATCCTGCAGAGTGTTTTCCAACTTGTTTCCATTCTCCCCGTCACTTTCAGGTACACCAATCAGACGTAGATTTGGTCTCTTCACATAGTCCCACATTTCTTGGAGGCTTTGCTCGTTTCTTTTTATTCTTTTTTCTCTAAACTTCCCTTCTCGCTTCATTTCATTCATTTCATCTTCCAGGGCTGATACCCTTTCTTCCATTTGATCGCATCGGCTCCTGAGGCTTCTGCATTCTTCACGTAGTTCTCGAGCCTTGGTTTTCAGCTCCATCAGCTCCTTTAAGCACTTCTCTGTATTGGTTATTCTAGTTATACATTCTTCTAAATTTTTTTCAAAGTTTTCAACTTCTTTGCCTTTGGTTTGAATATCCTCCCATAGCTCGGAGTAATTTGATCGTCTGAAGCCTTCTTCTCTCAGCTCGTCAAAGTCATTCTCCGTCCAGCTTTGTTCCGTTGCTGGTGAGGAACTGCGTTCCTTTGGAGGAGGAGAGGTACTCTGGTTTCTAGAGTTTCCAGTTTTTCTGCTCTGTTTTTTCCCCATCTTTGTGGTTTTATCTACTTTTGGTCTTTGATGATGGTGATATACAGATGGGTTTTTGGTGTGGATGTCCTTTCTGTTAGTTTTCCTTCTAACAGACAGAACCCTCAGCTGCAGGTCTGTTGGAGTACCTGGCCGGCCGTGTGAGGTGTCAGTCTGCCCCTGCTGGGGGATGCCTCCCAGTTAGGCTGCTCGGGGGTCAGGGGTCAGGAACCCACTTGAGGAGGCAGTCAGCCGGTTCTCAGATCTCCAGCTGCGTGCTGGGAGAACCACTGCTCTCCTCACAGCTGTCAGACAGGGACATTTAAGTCTGCAGAGGTTACTGCTGTCTTTTTGTTTGTCTGTGCCCTGCCCTCAGAGGTGGAGCCTACAGAGGCAGGCAGGCCTCCTTGAGCTGTGGTGGGCTCCACCCATTTCAAGCTTCCAGGCTGCTTTGTTTACCTAAGCGAGCCTGGGCAATGGCGGGCGCCCCTCCCCCAGCCTCGCTGCCGACTTGCTGTTTGATCTCAGACTGCTGTGCTAGCAATCAGCGAGACTCCGTGGGCGTAGGACCCTCTGAGCCAGGTGCGGGCTATACTCTCCTGGGGCACCGTTTCCTAAGCCCGTCGGAAAAGCACAGTATTCAGGTGGGAGTGGCCCGATTTTCCAGGTGCCGTCTGTCACCCCTGGAAGGGGAACTCCCTGACCCCTTGCGCTTCCCGAGTGAGGCAATGCCTCGCCCCTGCTTCGGCTGGCGCACGGTGCGCTCACCCACTGACCTGCGACCACTGTCTGGCACTCCCTAGTGAGATGAACACGGTACCTCAGATGGAAATGCAGAAATCACCCGTCTTCTGCGTCGCTCGCGCTGGGAGCTGTAGACCGGAGCTGTTCCTATTCGGCCATCTTGGCTCCTACCCCCGATTTTTGAGAATTTTAAAAAATATGTATTCTAAATACAAGCCATTTGTCAAATATGAGATTTTCAAAATTTTCTCCCATTTTATAGCATGTCTTTTTTCGCTCTTAATACTTTACAGAGCAAAAGTTATAAATTTTGTGAAGTCCAGTGTATCAATTTTTTTCTTTTATAGATCATGCTTTGGTGTTATCCCCAATAACTTTTTGCCTAACACCAACTCATGAAGATTTTCTCCTATGTTTATTTATTGAAGTTTTATAGCTTTACATTTTACATTTAGCTCTATGATCTATTTTTTTGTATAAAATGTGATATTTAGATTGAGGCCCTTTCTTTCACATATAGATATCTAATGGTTTCATTGGTTTCTTGAGAAGATTATCCTGTCTTCACAGAATTGACTTTGAACCTTTGTCAAAAATCAACTGACTGTACACACACACACACAGACACACACACACACACACAGACACACACACACACATATATATATTTTTTTGAGAGAGGGTCTCACTCCCATCGCCCACGCTGGAGTGCAGTGGTGCAATCATGGCTCACTGCAGCCTCGACTTCCTGGGCTCAGGTGATCCTCCCACCTCAGCCTCTCAAGTAGCTGGACTACAGGTACCCACCACTGTGCCTGGCTAATTTTTTGTATTTTTTATAGAGAGGGGGTTTTGCCATGTTGCCCAGCCTGGTCTCAAACTCCTGGGCTCAGGTGATCCCGCCTGCCTCGGCCTCCCAAAGTGCTGGGATTACCAGCATGAGCCACTGCACCTGGCCACAACTGGCTATGTTTCTGTGGGTCTGTATCTGGACTTCCTATTCTGTGATCAATGTGTCTATCCCCCAGCCAATACTCTAGTGTCTTATTGTAACTTTATGTTGTCTCAACATTGGGTATTGTCATTCCTCCAATTTTGTTCTTTTTAAAAATTGTATGACTTTTCTAGTTACACTGCCTTTCCATGTACATTTTAGAATCAGCGTGTGTATAACCACATAATTGGAATTCTGCTAAACCTACAGACCAATTGACATCTTCCAATCCATGAACATATGTCTCCCTGTTTATTTAAGCTTTTATTCTCTTCATCAGCATATTTAGAAAATAATTATTTTAATTTTTGTGGGTACACAGTAGGTGTAAATATTTATGTGGTACATGAGACGTTTTGATACAGGGATGCAACGCATGATAATCACATCATGTAAAATAGGGTATCCATTCCCTCAAGCATTTATCTTTTGTGTTACAAACAATCCAATTATACTATTTTAGTTATTTTTAAATGTGCAATTAAATTATTAGACTATAGTCACCCTATTATCGAATACTAGGTAGCATTTTGTTTTCAGCATATGGATTGTATGTATGTTTTGTTAGATTTATAACCAAGTATTTCATTTTTTGGCTTTAGTGTAAATAGAGTTTTTTTTTTTAAATTTTAGTTTCCAGTTGTACATGACAATATATAAAAACAGAATTGAGGCCAGGCGCAGCGGCTCACGCCTGTAATCCTAGCACTTTGGGAGGCCGAGGCGGGCGGATCACAAGGTCAGGAATTCGAGACCAGCCTGGCCAACATGGTGAAACCCTGTCTCTACTAAAAAAAAAATGACAAAAAATTAGCTGGGCGCAGTGGCGGGTGCCTGTAATCCCAGCTACTTGGGAGGCTGAGGCAGGAGAATCGCAAGAACCCTGGAGGCGGAGGTTGCAGTGAGCCAAGACTGCGCCACTGCATTCCACCCTAGGTGACAGAGCAAGATTCCATCTCAAAAAAAAAATAAAAAACCAAAAAAAAACAACAACAAAAAAACATAGGACTTCACCAAGATGGCCGAATAGGAACAGCTCTGGTCTGCAGCTCCCAGTGTGATCGACACAGAAGATGGGTGATTTCTGCATTTCCAACTGAGGTACCTGGTTCATCTCACTGGGACTGGCTGGACAGTGGGTGCAGCCCACGGAGGGCGATCTGAAGCAGGGCAGGGCATCGCCTCACCTGGGAAGCACAAGGGGTTGGGGGATTTCCCTTTCCTAGCCAAGGAAAGCCGGGACAGACTACCTGGAAAAACGGGGCACTTCCGCCCAAATACTGCACTTTTCCCAAGGCCTTAGCAACCGGCAGACAAGGCGATTCTCTCCCGTGCCTGGCTTGGCGGGTCCCATGCCCACGGAGCCTTGCTCACTGCTAGCACAGCAGTATGAGATCGATCTGCAAGATGGCAGCCTGGCTGGGGGAGGGGCGTCCACCATTGCTGAGGCTTGAGTAGGTAAAGAAAGCGGCCAGGAAGCTCTAACTGGGCAGAGCCCACCGCAGCTCAACAAGGCCTACTGCCTCTAGACTCCACCTCTGTGGGCAGGGCATAGCTGAACAAAAGGAGCAGACAACTTCTGCAGACTTAAACGTCCTTGTCCGACAGCTCTGAAGAGAGGAGCGGTTCTCCCAGCACAGTGTTTGAGCTCTGAGAATGGACAGACTGCCTCCTCAAGTGGGTCCCTGACCCCTGTGTAGCCTAACTGGGAGACACCTCCCAATAGGGGCCGACAGACACCTCACATAGGCAGCTGCCCCTTTGGGGAGAAGCTTCCAGAGGAAGGATCAGGCAGCAATATTTGCTGTTCTGCAATATTTGCTGTTCTGTAGCCTCTGCTGGTGATACACAGGCAAACAGGGTCTGGAGTGGAACTCCAGCAAACTCCAACAGACCTGCAGCTGAGGGACCTGACTGTTAGAAGGAAAACTAACAAACAGAAAGGAATAGCATCAACATCAACAAAAAGGTCATCTACACCAAAACCCCATCTGTAGGTCACCATCATCAAAGACCAAAGGTAGATAAAACCACAAAGATGGGGAGAAACCAGAGCAGAAAAGCTGAAAATTCTAAAAATCAGAGTGCCTCTTTTCCTCCAAAGGATCATAGCTCCTCGCCAGCAATGGAACAAAGCTGGACGGAGAATGACTTTGACGAGTTGACAGAAGTAGGCTTCAGAAGGTTGGTAATAACAAACTTCTCCGAGCTAAAGGAGGATGTTTGAACCCACTGCAAGGAAGCTAAAAACCTTGAAAAAAGATTAGATGAATGGCTAACTAGAATAAACAACGTAGAGAAGATCTTAAATGACCTGATGGAGCTGAAAACCATGGCACAAGAACTTCATGATGCGTGCACAAGCTTCAGTAGACGACTTGATCAAGTGGAAGAAAGGGTATCAGTGACTGAAGATCAAATTATTGAAATAAAGCAAGAAGACAAGGTTAGAGAAAAAAAGAGTAAAAAGAAATTAACAAAGCCTCCAAGAAATATGGGACTATGTGAAAAGACCAAATCTAAGTCTGATTGGTGTACCCGAAAGTGATGGGGAGAATGGAACCAAGTTGGAAAACACTCTGCAGGATATTATCCAGGAGAATTTCCCCAAACTAGCAAGGCAGGCCAACATTCAAATTCAGGAAACACAGAGAACACCACAAAGATACTCCTCGAGAAGAGCAACCCCAAGACACATAATTGTCAAATTCACCAAAGTTGAAATGAAGGAAAAAGTGTTAAGGGCAGCCAGACAGAAAGGTTGAGTTACCCACAAAGGGAAGTCCAGCAGACTAACAGTGGATCTCTCGGCAGAAACCCTACAAGCCAGAAGAGAGTGGGGGCCAATATTCAACATTCTTAAAGAAAAGAATTTTCAACCCAGAATTTCATATCCAGCCAAACTAAGCTTCATAAGCGAAGGAGAAATAAAATCCTTTACAGACAAGCAAATGCTGAGAGATTTTGTCACCACCAGGCCTGCCTTACAGGAGTTCCTAAAGGAAGCACTAAACATGGAAAGGAACAACCAGTACCAGCTGCTGCAAAAATATGTCAAATTGTAAAGACCATTGATGCTATGAAGAAACTGCATCAATTAACAGGCAAAATAACCAGCAGACATCATAATGACAGGATCAAATTCACACATAACAATATTAACATTAAATGTAAATGGCCTAAATCCCCCAATTAAAAGACACAGACTGGCAAATTGGATAGAGTCAAGACACATCAGTGTGCTGTATTCAGGAGACCCATCTCACATGCAAAGACACACACAGGCTCAAAATAAAGGGATAGAGGAAGATCTACTAAGTAAATGGAAAGCAAAAAAAAGCGGGGGTTGCAATCCTAGTCTCTGATAAAACAGACTTTAAACCAACAAAAATCAAAAGAGACAAAAAAGGCCATTACATAATGGTAAAGGGATTAATTCAGCAAGAAGAGTTAACTATCCTAAATATATATGCACCCAATACAGGAGCACCCAGATTCATAAAGCAAGTCCTTAGAGACCTACAAAGAGACTCAGACTCCGACATAATAATAATGGGAGACTTTAACACCCCACTGTCAATATTAGACAGATCAATGGGACAGAAGGTTAACAAGGATATCCAGGACCTGAACTCAGCTCTGCAACAAGCAGACCTAATAGACATCTACAGAACTCTCCACCCCAAATCAACAGAATATACATTCTTCTCAGCACCACATCACACTTATTCTAAAATTGATCACATAATTGGAAGTAAAGCACTCCTCAGAAAATGTAAAAGAACAGAAATCACAACCAACTGTCTCTCAGACCACAGTGCAATCAAATTAGAACTCAGGATTAAGAAACTCACTCAAAACCGCACAACTACGTGGAAACTGAACACCTTGCTCCTGAATGACTACTTGGTAAATAACGAAATGAAGTCAGAAATAAAGCTGTTCTTTGAAACCAACGAGAACAAAGACACAACATACCAGAATCTCTGGGACACATTTAAAGCAGTGTGTAGAGGGAAATTTATAGCACTAAATGCCCACAAGAGAAAGCAGGAAAGATTTAAAATCGACACCCTAACATCACAATTAAAAGAACTAGAGAAGCAAGAGCAAACAAATTCAAAAGCTAGCAGAAGGCAAGAAATAACTAAGATCAGAGCAGAACTGAAAGAGATAGAGACACAAAAACTCTTCAAAAAAATCAATGAATCCAGGAGCTAGTTTTTTGAAAAGCTCAACAAAATTGATAGACTGCTAGCAAGACCAATAAAGAAGAAAAGAGAGAAGAATCAAACAGACACAATAAAAAATGATAAAGGAGATATCAGCACCGATCTCACAGAAATACAAACTACCATCAGAGAACACTATAAACACCACTATGCAAATAAACTAGAAAATCCAGAAGAAATGGATAAATTCCTGGACACATACACCCTCCCAAGACTAAACCAGGAAGAAGTTGAATCTCCGAATAGACCAAGAACAGGCTCTGTAATTGAGGCAATAATTAATAGCTTACCAACCAAAAAAATCCAGGACCAGACAGATTCACAGCCAAATCCTACCAGAGGTACAAAGAGGAGCTAGTACCATTCCTTCTCAAACTATTCCAATCAATAGAAAAAGAGGGAATCCTCCCTAATTCATTTTATGAGGCCAACATCATCCTAATACCAAAACCTGGCAAAGACACAACAAAGAAAGAGAATTTTAGACCAATATCCCTAATGAACATCGATGCAAAAATCCTCAATAAAATACTGGCAAACTGAATCCAGCAGCACATCAAAAAGCTTATCCACCATGATCTAGTCAGCATCATCCCTGGGATGCAAGGCTGGTTCAACATACGCAAATCAATAAACCTAATCCATCACATAAACAGAACCAATGACAAAAACCACATTATTATCTCAATAGATGCAGAAAAGGCCTTCAACAAAATTCAACAGCCCTTCATGCTAAAAACTCTCAATAAACTAGGTATTGATGGAACGTATCTCAAAATAATAAGAGTATTTATGACAAACCCACAGCCAATATCATACTGAATGGGCAAAAACTGGAAGCATTCCCTTTAAAAACCGGCACAAGACAAGGATGCCCTCTCTCACCACTCCTATTCAACATAGTGTTGGAAGTTCTGTCCCGGGCAATCATGCAAGAGAAAGAAATAAAGCGTATTCAATTAGGAAATGAGGAAGTCAAATTGTCCCTGTTTGCAGATGACATGATTGTATATTTAGAAAACCCCATTGTCTCAGCCCAAAATCTGCTTAAGCTGATAAGCAACTTCAGCAAAGTCTCAGGATACAAAATCAATCTGCAAAAATCACCAGCATTCCTATACATCATTAATAGACAAACAGAGAGCCAAATCATGAGTGAACTCCCATTCACAATTGCAACAAAGAGAATAAAATACCTAGGAATCCAACTTACAAGGGATGTGAAGGACCTCTTCAAGGAGAACTACAAACCACTGCTCAATGAAATAAAAGAGGACACAAACAAATGGAAGAATATTCCACGATCATGGATAGGAAGAATCAATATCATGAAAATGGCCAAACTGCCCAAAGTAATTTATAGATTCAATGCCATCCCCATCAAGCTACCAATGACTTTCTTCACAGAATTGGGAAAAACTACTTTAAAGTTCATATGAAACCAAAAAAGAGCCCGCATTGCCAAGACAATCCTAAGTAAAAACAACAAAGCTGGAGGCATCATGCTACCTGACTTCAAACTATACTACGAGGCTACAGTAACCAAAACGGCATGGTACTGGCACCAAAACAGAGATATAGACCAATGGAACAGAACAGAGACCTCAGAAATAACACCAGACATCTGCAACCATCTGATCTTTGACAAACCTGACAGAAACAATAAATGGGGAAAGGATTCCCTATTTAATAAATGGTGCTGGGAAAACTGGCTAGCCATATGTAGAAAGCTGAAACTGGATCCCTTCCTTACATCTTATACAAAAATTAATTCAAGATGGATTAAAGACTTAAATGTTAGACCTAAAACCATAAAAACCCTAGAAGAAAACCTGGGCAATACCATTCAGGACATAGGCATGGGCAAGGACTTCATGACTAAAACACCAAAAGCAATGGCAACAAAAGCCAAAATTGACAAATGGGATCTAATTAAACTAAAGAGCTTCTGCACAGCAAAAGAAACTACCATCAGAGTGAACCGGCAACCTACAGAATGGGAGAAAATTTTTGCAATCTACCCATCTGACAAAGGGCTAATATCCAGAATCTACAAAGAACTCAAACAAATTTACAAGAAAAAGAACAAACAACCCCATCAAAAAGTGGGCAAAGGATATAAATAGACACTTCTCAAAAGAAGACATCTATGCAGCCCACAGACACATGAAAAAATGCTCATCATCACTGGTCATCAGAGAAACGCAAATCAAAACCACAATGAGATACCATCTCACGTCAGTTAGAATCGCAATTATTAAACAGTCAGGAAACAACAGGTGCTGGAGAGGATGTGGAGAAATAGGAACACTTTTACACTGTTGGTGGGAGTGTAAACTAGTTCAACCATTGTGGAAGACAGTGTGGCGATTTCTCAGGGATCTAGAACTAGAAATACCATTTGACCCAGCCATCCCATTACTGGGCATATACCCAAAGGATTATAAATCATGCTACTATAAAGACACATGCACATGTATTTTTATTGTGGCACTGTTCACAATAGCAAAGACTTGGAACCAACCTAAATATCTATCAATGATAGACTGGATTAAGCAAATGTGGCACATATGTACCATGGAATACTATGCAGCCATAAAAAAGGATGAGTTCATGTCCTTTGCAGGGACATGGATGAAGCTGGAAACCATCATTCTCAGCAAACTATCACAAGGACAGAAATCCAAACACCGCATGTTCTCACTCACAGGTGGGAATTGAACAATGAGATCACTTGGATACAGGGCGGGGAACATCACACACCAGGGCCTGTCGGGGATGGGGGCTGGGGGAGGGATAGCACTAGAAGAAATACCTAATGAAAATGATGAGTTGATGGGTGCAGCAAACCAACATGGCACATGTATACCTATGTATCAAACCTGCACGTTGTGCACATGTACCATAGAACTTAAAGTATAATAAAAATAAAAAAAAACAGAATTCATTTTCATTCACTGACTTTGTATCCTGTGAAGTTGTTAAACTCAATTGTAAGTTCTAGGAGGTTTTTTGTAGGTTCCTACATATACAATTATGCTGACTGAATAAGGACAGTTTGTTTCTTCCATTCCAGCCTGTGTGCCTTTTCTTTTCCTTGCCTGATTATACTGGTTAGGACTTCCAGTATACTGTTGAATAGGAGTCTTGAGAGTAAACATCCTTGCCTTCTTTCCATTCATGGCATTCAAGTTTTTGCCATTAAGTATGTTACCTGTAGTTGGTCTTTTTGAAGATATTCTTTGTCAGGTTGCGTATGTTTACTGAGAGTTTTCAGCATAAATGGATGCTGAATTTTATCAAATGCTTATTCTGCATCAAATGACGTCATCAGGTAGTTTTTCTTTTTTTTTTCTTTTTTTTTTTTTTGAGACAGAGTCTCGCTCTGTCGCCCAGGCTGGAGTGCAGTGGCGTGATCTCAGCTCACTGCAATCTCCCCTTCCTGGATTCAAGTGATTCTCCTGCCTCAGCCTCCTGAGTAGCTGGGACTGCAGGCACACACTACCATGCCCAGCTAATTTTGGTGTTTTTAGTAGAGACGGAGTTTCACCATGTTGGTCAGGCTGGTCTCGAACTCCTAACCTCGTGATCTGCCCACCTTGGCTTCCCAAAGTGCTGGGATTACAGGCTGAGCCACCGCACCAGGGCCAGGTAGTTTTTCTCTTAGTCTGCTAGTGTAGTCAATAACGTTTCTTGCTTTTCCTTTTTCTTTTTTTTTTTTTTTTTTTGAGATGGAAACTTGCTCTGTCACCAGGCTGGAGTGTAGTGGCATGATCTTGGCTCCCTGCAACCTCTGCCTCCCGGGTTCAAGTGATTCTCCTGCCTCAGCCTCCCGAGTGGCTGGGACTACAGGTGCGTGCCACCACGCCCAGCTAATTTTTGTATTTTTAGTAGAGACGGGGTTTCACCATGTTGATGGTCTCGATCTCTTTACCTTGTGATCCACCTGCCTCAGCTGGGATTACAGGCGTGAGCCACTGCACCCGGCCCCTTACTTGCTTTTCTAATAGTGCCCCAGCTAGCATTCCCAGCATGAACCTCCTATTGGTTGTGGTGTATTATTCTTTTAACAGTTTGCTGATTTTGATCTGCTAATATTTTGTTGAGGACCTTTGCATCTATGTTCAGGAAGGATATGAATCTGTAGTTCTGTCCTGTTTTTATTTAATTTTGCTGGCCTCATACAATAAGCTGAAAAGTGTTCTCTCCTCTTTTCTCTGAAAGAGATGGTGTTATTTCTTCTCTAAATGTTTGATAGAATTCAGTAATGAAACCATTTCGGCCTGGAAATTTCTTTTTCCAAGTTTTAAAGTAAACTAAAAATTCAATTTCTTTAAAAGGCAGGCTTTTAATAAAAAATTCCCATTAAAAAATTTTTGGAAAACCTGACCTCATTAGAAAGATTAATGTCCACTTATTCATTAACACTTAAAATTCTTTTCAGTGTACTAGCTGTTGAGGGTAGTTTCAAAAGAAAGAGACAATGTGGTCCTGCCTTAAAATAATTATGGCACAATACTGGTGAGAAGTCATCTCAAACGGATATTTAGAAATACGTGACTAAGAAAGAAATAGGATGAAACAATGGTTAAGAGCATCCATGGATTATGGCAAATGACAAACTTAGATTTGTATTTGGTTCTGCCACACTGTAACCTTGGGCAACTAACTTGTTGAACTTTTTTCCTTCTCAACTATAAAAAAGAAATAATAATATATGTATCACTGAGTTGTGGATTAAGGATTAAGTGACTTAATGCTTGCCAAGAGCTTCATACAAAGTAAATATCCAATAAGTAGTAGCTATCATCGGTGTGACTTTCCGGGAAAAATTACAACTGTGTAGAGAAAGGTAGAGTACAGTGCTATAGATTGAAAGTAAGTACCTTTCATCATGCTAGAGAATTGTAAAACCAAACATTCCACGAAAATTTAAGAGTTTATGCTTTCAATTTTGTTATTCTGTAAAAGATTAGCATTGGATGGTTTTAAATTCACGGAAAGTCATATGGCTCTAGATTTGTATTTATTTATTTTTTTGCAACCACATTCTAACTTTTTGGAATGTTCTCTTTATCAAATACCACCTTATAATCTCTTTTACAATAAAAATTTGCTTTCTTTTCTTTCTAAATCAAATTCTTTAATACACAATGCTCTCCCTCTGTCTGCCCTATCTAATGTCTTGAATACCTTGCCTGCAGGACAAGTAGAATCGCCCAGTTTAAAGATACACTATATCCTTTTTTATTTTTTTGGAGACTGAGTTTCACTCTTGTCACCCAGGCTGGAGTGCAGTGGTGCAAATTTCGGCTCATTGAACCTTCGCCTCCCAGGTTCAAGCGATTCTCCTGCCTCAGCCTTCCAAGTGGCTGGGATTACAGGCATGTGCCATCACGCCCTGATAATTTTTTTTTTTTTTTTTTTTAGTAGAGACCGGGTGTCACCATGTTGGCCAGGTCGGTCTCAAACTCCTGAACTCAGGTGATCTGCTCGCCTCGGCCTCCCAAAGTGCTGCGATTATGGGAATGAGCCACTGTGCCTGGCTAAAGATATACTATATCCATTTACTGTCTTAATAAATGAGATAAAAACAAGCAGACTAGTGAAAGTGGAATATCAAATTAGCTTACATGAAAAGCAAGAAAGCAGACGATTTATTTTGGAGATGGCCTTTCTTCTATTAGTCATGCCATTATTGTGGTTTCAGCAAAACTGATTGTTTCTGTTTAATCAATGTTTCTCATCTTTTGCTAAGTTGGCTGCCTCATCTTTTCGTGTACTCCTAGTCTTCAAAAACTTAAAAGTAGAGAATTCAACACTACTGGGGACAGTTAGGCACAAAGTGTAGACACAGAAGGGAGAGAATAGTGTTACTGCAGGTAGAAGAAAGAACTTTTAGGAGAGGATGGAATTTCAAAGAGACTTTGAAGGTTGGGAGGCCTTTGGGGAGAACAAATAAAAGAAAGGTGGCAGTGAGCACTCTGGATCATTTGAAAGATGAACAAAGGCACACAGGTATGAGTGAACTTGGTGTTTATATGAGTACGTTGCATGGGGATAAAAGGTAGAGGGTGATTTGGAGAAGGGAATGCGCTGGAACATGAGTGCCTACATGTGTACAACTGAGGAAGAGGGACTGCGGCATTACCATAAAAGACAAACTAAACTGTTACAGAGGCGGCATAGTTTAGTTATTTAGAATATGGGCTCTGGAGCTAGACTTGCCAAATTGTAATCCTGGCTTTGTAAAGGTGTCTCCTCCCCACCCACTCCCACACCCCCGCCCCTTTACCAGGAAAGACAAAAGTTAATCACTGGAGACAACTCTGGACCCTTAGGATTCAATAATACATAACAAATTTTATTACCTAGCTTTCATCTTCTGCTAGTTCTCTCAAATTTGCTTCCCAAATTTGCTACGCTAGAAACTCAAAAGTCCTTTCCTTTGTAGGATTTTTCTAAAAATTTATTATTTTGTTACGATGCTGTGTAAACAAGTTCTAACCACCACACTTTTGAGTTACTCATCACTGAGTACTCCCATAACTGTACCACGCAGATGTTAATACATCTTTGCTTTTATTAATCTGTCTTTTGTCCACCTATTTTGCAGAGCCCCAGCCAATGAATTAACTTAACACGGGTAGAGGGAAAATAATTTTTTTTCCTCCTCTACCAATGTCAGGAGTCAGATTATGGAATGTTTAAATTCTGAGATTATGTGAGAAAGACTACTGGAGGCATCATACAGTTTTTTTAGTCAAGTAAACATGATGTTATTTTTTATGTTAACTAATATTGGCTTTTAACATCAACCAAATATGCTCCACATTAATTAAAATTTTATTCAGATTTTAATCTTTGTGCTACACTCAATGTATATCTATATTTAAAAGGACTATGATAAAGCACACCAACAAAGATGCTAAAACCCAGATCAAAGTCTTTTATTGCTTGATATTATTTGACTCTTTGGAAACAAGTGGGAAAATTATCCAAGAAGTAAAGCCAAAGCAGCTAGTACCCAGCAAACTAACAGATGGAAGGGGAAATGACGAGGGGGAATTAGGTGATAGGAAGGTGAGAGTGCAAACTGAGAGGCAAAATGGACTCAGGAAAGCAATTATGTATAAGAAAAATATATAGCTGGGCTTAGTGGTGGGTGCCTGTAATCCCAGGTACTCAGGAGGCTGAGGCAGGAGAACTGCTTGAACTCGGGAGGCGGAGGTTGCACTGAGCCGAGATCGCTCCAGTGCACTCCAACCCGGGCAACAAAGTGAGACTCCATCTCAAAAAATAATAATAACAAAAAACAAAAAATAAAACAAAACAAAAAAAGGAAAAGTATATTTCAAAATTTAGAGGATAGATATTTTAGAAATTCAGAAATAGAATTTGGATGTTTTGAAAACTGCAAGGAGCCAAGTGCAAGTGAATACTGAGATTGGATTTATTTAAATAGCTGTATTAGCACCAAACAACATTAATAATAAAAAGTAAAAACATATATATATATACAGGGGAATGTACTCATAATTTCTTTTCTTTTTTTTTTTTTTTTTTTTAATTGAGATCGAGTCTCACTCTGTTGCTCCGGCTGGAGTGCAGCAGCATGATCTTGGCTCACTGCAATCTCCGCCTCCTGGGTTCAAGCGATTCTCCTATCTCAGCCTCCTGAGTAGCTGGGATTACAGGCACCTGCCACCACGCCCACCTAATTTTGTATTTTTAGTAGAAACAGGGTTTTACCATGTTGGCCAGGCTGGTCTTGAACTCCTGACCTCAGGTGATCCACCCACCTCAGCCTCCCCAAAGTGCTAGGTTTACAGGAATGAGCCACTGTGCCTGGCCTGTACTCATAATTTCATGTAAAAATCTCCTTTGCCAGTCCCTGTGTACCTGTCAATAAAAGATTGAAAATATCCAAGAGCATCAGCTTTATTCTAGAGTCTTACTCTATTTTTGCTACAGGTCTGAGTTAGTATCTTGAGTTTCAAGTGGATAGGAGTGTCCATCTTCTAAGACTACTCCCACCCTCCTCCACCCTGAAGCACCACCACCTTTTGGGTAAACCCAGCAAGGGAAGAGGATGAGTTGGCCTCTCAAAGAAGATGCAAATCATTCCTTCTGGGAGGGTTAGGTCATATCTCAGAGTTTATTCTTCTGAAACTGACAACTACACTCTTTACCCTCAAATATTCCATCTAGCCTATCTCTACAAATGGCATTTCCAATTGTTCACTGGTTCCCAGCAGAAACCTGGTATTCATTTGTGACCTCTTTCTCTCTCTAACCTGCACTCCAGTTAATTAAGTCCGGTTTATTCTGCCACCAAAGTATATCCCAAATCTGTCTACTTTGCTCCATCTCCATGCTACCACTGTCATTTCTGGGCTAACCTTTATGCAAATTAGAGAAAGAAGCCTCTTCTTTTGGGCAGATAGTGGGGCTGGATTTCAGCCACACTTGCTCCCTTGTGCCATGATCTCCACAACCTTGCCTGGTGGCCCTGGACCTGACCAAGCCATCCTGCACTGTTGTAATAAATTTCTTAAAATGTTTTGCCACATCCTCACTTGTCCCCCTCCAATCCATTCTCCATGTAACAGAGGGATTATTTAAAAATCACCAATTTGATCACTTTATCCCCCACTTTTAAAACCTTTCAATGAATTTCCATTGCTATTAGGATGAAATTGCAACCCCCTAACATGGCCTACGAGATTCTGAATGATCTGGTTCCTAGCTCCCTCTTCATCCTGACTGGCACCATTCCCCTTGATCCTTTCAGCCACACTGCCTTGTTTTGTTTCCTGAAACTTGCCAAGCTTCCCCTTACCCCAAGAGACTTTGCCTGGAAAGTTCTTCATGACTTAGTTTGGCTAATGTCTACTCTTCTTTCAGGTCTCAATTTAATTTACTTCCACCTTCCCTCACAGCACTCTATTCTTTAATCATACTTAACAGATTTGTAATTGTATATTCACTACTGACTTAATATCTTTTCCCTACTCTATACTGTAAGGTCCAAAAGGGCAGGTATCATGCTTGTCTTAGCCTGGTGCCTTTCATTTATCCAAGTTTCTATAAGTTTATAGCAAAAGCCTTCTCTATGCCAGCAATATAATAGATGATGGGCGCATAGAAGGGAATAGACAGAGATACCGAGGTCCCTGCACTTATGAGAGAAACATGCAACCAATCAACAAGCAAAGCAAGCAGACGAGATGTTTACGAATGCTGTGGCACTACCATATCATAGTTCACTGCAGCCTCGAACTCCTGAGCTCAAGCGATCCTTCCTCCTCAGTCTCCTGAGCAGCTGCAACTACAGGTGGATGCCACCGTGCCTGGCTAATTTTTCTTTATTTTTTGTAAAGACAGTGTCTTGCTGTGTTGCCCAGTTTCATCTGGAAATCCTGGCCTCAAGCCATTCTCCTGCCTTGGCCTCCCAAAGTGCTGGGACTACAGGTGCCAGCTTGTCTTGTTCATCAGTGAATCCCAAGTATGTTGTTAGGATAAAGCTGACAGCTAAACATAACCGAAGAGTCTGCTTCGTTCATGTAAAGTCCAAAATAGTTATTCTAGATGGTTCTTCTCCAAGAGTTCCAATTCAGGAACTAAGACTCCTAACTTGTGTTTCTGTCATCTTCAGCATGTGGCCATAGAAGGGAAAAGAGAGACTGGGTATGGTGGCTTATGCCTGTCATCTCAGCACTGGGAGGCTGAGGCAGGAGGATCGCTTGAGGCCAGGAGTTCACATGGTGAGATGCCATCTCTACCAAAAGAAAAAAAAAAAAAAAAAAGAAGGGAAACAGCATGAAAGATTGCTTGTGGGAGTTTCTTGTCGGTTTTTTAACAATAGGTTAAGGCTAGATGGCTATACCTAACTTCAAGGGAGGCTGGACAATGCAATTCTATACTAAGAAAGAAGAGTAAATGGGTTTGGTGATCAGCTAGTACCCTCAACAGTACCTGGCACAACACTCCATTATGAAGAAACAAAGATGAATTAGAAATGGATCAACACCTGTGAAAGAAGGGAAGAAAAAAATAAAAGAAATGGAACTTGTTCTAAAAAAGTTTATTAACGTACACACAGAAATCAGTATTATATCTAAGAGTATAATGAATCCTTCATTTCCAGGAATCTAGAGATAGTTTCTAAAATAAAATTAATGAATTTATAGATTTGTTTCTCAGGACAATAAAGTTTAAAAAAATTAATCTATTTTTCCACTTTAATTTGTCACCTTCAAGTTTTCCATTTTATTTCCTCTGGGTTTTAGCCTTCCCAAATCTGGTCACTTCACTAAGTTCACAAAGTCACTTAAGTTTCTCCTTCCTTAGGTTTGGATGGTTACGTTAGGACAAGCCTATAGTTAAGGCAATCTAATAGAACAGAACAGTGACAGATGCATAGTAAATATTAGGGAATCTGTGTGCGTGGAGCCACAGAAGCTTAGAACTTGGAGACGTGACCCTAGATCACCATATAAAATGTTTGCAAATATTTTTATGGTATTCTTTTTCTGCTCAGAAGGAAACTGTAGAAATTAAATACTGCAGAAATTTGAGTTCTACACTCAGACTAAAGCAAACACATGGTCACGTGTGTTAATCTGTTTGTACTTAAAGCTTTTCCATTCTAAACTGGTTTACATGTCCTGGACTAAATCTTAGTATTAAAGGCACAGAAACACAGAACTCTAAGGGACCTCATTCACAACCATTCACCTTAACTGAGTCAATTCAGAAGGGACCTGAAATCTAGAGTTGACCAATTTATCCGACTGAGAGAGAAAAAAGTGAAACATTTTTGAACCCTTATCAATAGGTTTTGGCTTACTTTTCCCAAAACAGAATCCTCCCTGAGGTAGTCGGAGAGCACAGTCCTGGATAGCAGTTCCGTGCGCTGGGGAAGGAAATTTTAGAGTCGAGTGATGCAGGCAGAGACCCAGTGCGGCTGAAAACGGGCGATGCGGGTGTTCCTGTGACCCCTGGAATGCAAAGGACTGAACCCCCATCAGAAAGTTAGAAAGCCGGTACAGAGTAGCCAGGAGTACTGTTCACTCGGCAGGAGCAGGGGTGCCGAGTGGGGGGAATCTCTGGTCCTGCAGCTCGGCCGCCACCAAGAGCTCCAAGTGCTGGGCGCGGTGCCACCACACGCCCGCCACGCCCCACGCCGCCTTGCAAGCGAACGCTGGAGGCCCCGCCGGGCCGCCGTAGCGCTGCGGCTCGGGCCGCTCCTCCTGCACCGCCCTCCGCCCCCAGCCTCCCGGCGCCGCGGCAGCTCTGGGCAGGCAGCGCCGCCGCCGCCGCCGCCGCCGCTGCTGCTTCCTCCTCTGCAGCCGTTCGGCCGCTGCGTGACGCGTCGTTTCCTCCCAACATGGCGGCCGGGGCAGGTCGGCGGTGATGGAGGCCAGTTCGCGGCCGCGGCGGGTGCTAATCCCCACAGTAGCCAGGGTAGCCCTCCTCTCGCGGTGCCTGTGAGAGCCGCCGCCACCTCGTCCCTCAGTTCCCGGCAGACAGCCGCCCGGGCCGGGCTCCCTCACCGCCACCAGGGCCGGAGGGACGAGTGAGAGGGGCGGCCGGGACGCGACCCCCGGGCCGGGAGAAGCGGAGGCCCGACGGGCGCGGCCCTCGAGGTACGGCTTCTCGGGGGCGGCGAGGACCTCGACGCCCCTCGCCGACACCGCGGCTGGTCCCGCTCGCCCTCCCCTTCCTGATCCTGCCGCTGCCCTCCACGCCTCCACTCCCCCACCTCCACCCCCTCTCCTTTTTCTCTTCTCTTCCTTCCTCTCATCCTCCTCCCCTCCAGCCGCTGGGAGCCGCGGGTCGGACGAGCAGCCGCCTCCTTCTCTGCGTCCATGTATGAGGGGAAGAAAACGAAGAACATGTTCCTGACCCGGGCTCTGGAGAAGATATTGGCCGACAAGGAAGTGAAGAAGGCGCATCACTCCCAGCTGCGCAAAGCTTGCGAGGTGGCGTTAGGTGAGCGGGGAGGAGGCCCGGGGGTTGGGGTGCTTGTTGTGGGGCGGGGGACGGGGGCGCCCGCGGGGGGTGGGGTCGCCCGGGGCTTGCCCGAGGCCCGCGCCTCTGACCTCGGGGAGCCCTCGCGGAGCCTTCTGCTCCCTGTCTGGAGTTGACAGGAACTCGGCTGGATGTGGAGCAGAGGCGGGGTAGAGGAGGAAGGGCAGTGAGCTGGGCTCGGGAAACGCGGCAGGGCTTAGGATCGCGGGGCACCTGGGTTCGAGGGATCGACTTGAGAGTGAGAGAATTTTGTTGGTGGTCCGTGAGGTGCGGACTAGATACCACCCTTTGTGATGAAGCAGAAGATGAGCTATTGTTTATTAGCTTGGAAATTGAGGTGGGGCCGGTATGTCAAGATTGGGTGTGGGAAAGGTTCCGTATCATAATTAACAATAACTTTTTCGTTTGGCGAGGTACTTTGGGGAGATAGGCTGCTGAAGTTGTTTCCTTGTTGATAGTCTTGAGAAGGGGTTTGCAAGAGGTGCAGCCCGTTCTGACATCTCTCCGCCTCCGCCACAGGAAAAACATAGAGTAATATTGTATCTGACCGGGCTGACCTGGAAGAACAAGACCGGTGGTTAAGGGGTGAGGGTGGGGGTGGCGGCATGAAAGCAGGGAAGCAAAGAACCTTTAGATAAAATGGCTTTAGGTGACAAGGGAAGGGAGGGTTTGAAATGAGGAAAATGAAAAAGACAATGACACCCACCAGCCACATGTCTGGACAGTGGCAGCTGCTCTCAAGCTTGAATTGTGATTTATAGTTCAGATGGAAGAAATTTAGTGTAATGAAGCCCGTAGCAAGGAAAATCCAAACAATACCTCCTACCTATGAGGTTAGGCAGATGAGGAATTGTTAAAGGGGGAACATTGTTAGAGCTATTGCATCCATCAAAGATGAAATCGTTTGAGAGACCAGAACATTTAACACAAAGATACATTCCTAATGCTTAACACTTTATAGCACTGGAAATACACTAGGTCAAATTGGCAAGAAAAGGAAGCTTGTTAAATGGGCTTTGGAAAAAAGCATTCTTGAAAGGGGAAAATTCCACAATAACTTAAAGTATGCTAGAGTTAAGGAGTCAAGACAACTTAAAATTAGCTTTTAATTATTAAATAGAAGACTACCATTTAATTTGCTGTAATACACTGTAGTTTTTTTTCCTAGATCGTTAAAATTGCTAATATGAAAAACGTCGAAGAAATTTCATCTTAAAAAATTTGAATGTGTAGTATAAGGGGCTTAAGTTTATTTTTTCACCTTACTCATCGACCAGAAGTTTGCATTTTGTTATTTTTGTAGCTAACAAAAGACTGTTCCCGGTGTATGAGAAGACAGTTGTCCAGTGGCAAAAACTGTATTTATATCGAGATCCTGAAAGGAATAATTATTAAATTGGAGTGAAACTGGGGAGAAAGTGATTTTAGGATTTTTAAAAGAATTGTTACACGTAGGTTTATAAATTACTTGAAGGTTGAAGAACTTCAGAGAGATTCAAATTAAAGTTTTAAATTTTTGTTTGTTTTTTGAGACAGGGGCTTGCTCTGTCACCCAGACTGAAGCGCAGTGGCACAATCAGTGCTCACTGCCGCCTCAAACTCCCAGGATCAGGCGTTCCTCCCAAGTAATTGGGACTTCAGGCACACCACCACACCTGGCTAATTTTTTTTTTTTTTTTTTTTTTGGTGGAGATGGCGGTCTCTCTGTATTGCCCAGGCTGGTCTCCAAATCTGGGCTCAAGAGAGCCTCCCACCTTGGCCTCCCAAAGTGCTGGGTTTATAGGCGTGAGCTACCTCTCCTGGCCTTAATTTTTTATAATTCAGATTTTTCATGTTACAACATTTTTAATACATTAAATTGTTAAGTATCAAAGTGAAGAAATGAAGTGTGTTGTGTGTATGTATATGTTTTCCTTTTCCAAAATGGTAACATAAGCAAGCATATTTTAATGGAGAGCCTACTGGAATGAGAGTCTGAGATCCTAGGTTTAAATCCCAGTTCTGTTACGTTGTAGTATTAGGCAAGTCCCTGGGCCTTAAGTTCTCTGTAAAATTAGGGTATTGAACTTAATGATTGTATGGTCACATCTCCTCTAATGTGCCATGAATGTGATTGCACTGTCCTGTTAACTCGTGCATTGGGTATTCCCTACCGCTCATGAGCATCATCTTTAGAGGGCCTATAGCGCTCTAAATGGTCCTTGCCATTTCTGGAGGTCGGGATTACTTGATATGTGTGCCAACTGTACCAGGGTTGTCTATTTCAGATTTTGCCAGTTTTTACTTTTTTGTCCCTTCTGTATACTCAGTAGAAGCTTGTTACGAGGAATGTGACTATCCAGGGAAGGGCTAGGCACCACAGTACTTTATTTACTTGAGATGTATGAGGCATTTTTTCCCACATTTCGTAAAGTTACATTTAGCCTCCGACAAAGCAAAATCTCAGTAATCTCATGGTAGCTAATCCCTGGTGAACTTTGTTTCTTCCCTTGCAGTCTATCTACATCATCACCCAAACATAAATTGATAAGCATAACTCAATTTGTCTTTGCAGAAAGTATGTTTTGCAGGAAGATGGTTTTCCCACAAATGTATTGTCCTTGAAAACCATTAGAGACTTATCTTCTCCACTTCACTATTGAGACCTGGGCCAGGCCCGCTCTGGTCTGTTGGTAATCTGTGTGGCCATCAAGCAGGATGGGAAAGCAAACTGAAAAGGCCTGATTCAGTCCTCTCGGGTCTATAGATTGTGAGTTGGGTGGTGTTGGATGGTGGAGATACAGAGATCATTTTGTGGGTGGTGTTATAACCCTTCTAAATACCCACCTGTCTGTCTTCATTCTTTCCCCAAATATTTATTGAGCATACAGCTGAAGGGAGATGGACAGTTAACAGGAAAATACATAGTATGTCAGACTTTTAATCCTTTTTTGTTTGAAAATCATTGTATTGGCATGTGAGTAGATTTCTGAGTATTGCCATTCAAAATTAATTCAGCTACCTTTTAACATATGGCCAATTATAGATGGATTTTCTGTAAACTATACTCATGAAATTACAGCTTATTGTGTATTCTTAACACTTTCTTTTTTTTTTTTTCCAAAAAGTATAACTTATGAAACAGCATCTAGATTAGGGGAAATTTTACTTCATTAAAACAATCCATTCTCAAAGACTTCTCAAGGAACTTTTATTTTCACAGAAAGAAAAATAAACCTTTAAAGGGATGCAGAGTTAATGTAAAACGTTTTTCAAATTTTCTTACGTCAGACTTCATTTTGAAGTAAAGAATGGTTAAAAGAGAAAGAATCCCCCTCCCTCCCCGCGCCCCCCCCCCCCCCCCCCCCCCTTACACTGTTACAACTGATATGAAGCCCACAGGCCCAGGAACAGCTCCAGGTTGCCCTCTTTTGGTACCTGCCCTACTACAGCTCTCTGCAGAGAGAGCGAGTCTAGGCTGCCCTAGCTTAGCCTGATCCATTCCTGCTCTCGAGAATCCTGACTTAAAAATAGTCTGGCCATCTGCTGGCAGATGAGACAACAGCTGAGCTATTTTTAGTTTCAAAGAATTTAGGATTGTTGTGGGATTGGGCTTGAAGGTAGCATTGTTTATCTGCTAGGGAGGGTGCAGTTGGGACTTATTCCAGTAAGGCCTCTAAGTTTCAGGAGTTTCTTTTATGTTAGGGTTGTGACTAGTTCAGCTTATGCTTTCTGACATCGAATGAAGAGTATCTGTGAAGATACTCTGCAAATGTTAGGATGAAAGAGTTCAAGGTTGGAAACTGGCACTGATACAAAATAAGAGTGAAAAAGGTGAAGAGCTGACCAGAAGAAGGTTTTAAAGGGAAGGGAGGCATATACTGGCAGTGATAAGGGTGGGTCCCCAGGAGGTATATGGGAAAATAATGGAGACAAAATTGTTAGGGAAGTAATTTTTGCATCAGACAGGGCATGAATTTATATTGTTCATCATATTATAAAGTGATCCTACTGACTTAGTTTTCTTATATAAGAGTCTATTACCTATAATTATAGTTTCATCCAGAAATACAATATTGAGACTCAAACTTTTCAGAACTTGCTTCCTTCTGCCCGTTTAATCCCACCGTTATTTTTGTTGGTGGTGTTATAAGAAAGATATGTCAGTGGAGGGGAAATTACTTGAATGCTTTGGGCCCTGGTTTTATGCTACTTTTGGTAACTATTAATTTTCATCACTCTTCACCACTTATGAAAAAATGATTTGTCCCCAAACAATATCCTGCCATCAGTGAACACCTTAATTATAATTTAAATCCATTAACAAATCTCCGTTTAAGCCTTCTTTGATATCTAAAGTAAAAGGTATTTTCAGTAAGCCTGGCTACCTGAATTTTTGAGATGGGTAGAAGAAAAGAGTATAATTAATGACATAACCGAAAGATTGATCCTATTTGCATTTGTTCTTTTCTTTCACATTTCAGATTTGTTTTTAGGACACTTGCTCTAGAATAGTGTTGACTAAAATAAATGTTGTAGAGTACAAGTTCTTAGAGAAGCTCTTTGAAGAAAATAAGCTTGGGTTGAAAAAATAAGTTTGGATTACAGTGTATAATCTGTTTCCGTTTGGGAAATTTATAATGCACATGAACATAGTTAAGATTCTGAAAAGTCCTCCAAGAAAGACACCTGCTCAATTTTGTTTAATGAAGTTTTTCCTGAATTTATGTGATCCTTTTTCATTGTCTGCTAACTCAGTTAACTCCCCTAGGATATGTTGTTCCTTGGAACTTACTTTGGGACACTGGGGAAAGAAAGGCAAGTACAATAACCCTAACTACTGGTGAGACCATCTTCTAGAAGATGTTTGGGGAAACCAGTGCACAAACCTGTTTGTCTAAACACAGGTTTGGGGAAAGCAGTAGATGTGTTGATAGTGTGGGAAGGAGAAGAAAGTCTGAAATAAGGAGCAGTAGAAATATCGAGATCAGAGGACTGTTTGCTGACTAGCTTTCTTTCCCACCCCATCTAGGGGCAGGTAACTTATTTGTGTCTTCTGGTAAGGTTTAACTTAGAGAGAAAATTGTGAGTGGGAAATAATTTGGGGAAATATTTGTCATAATATTCCTCACATAATGGAGGAAGGAGGATATTTGAACAGGAAAAATACATGAGTAAGTTATTGTTGTCATTCCAAACTAGGTATATATTTCAGTCAGATAGTTGTTGAACTCCTCATATGTTCCAGATACTACTTCATTGCTGGGTATATAGCAGTAAACCAAACATGCTTTCATAGAACACACATTCTAGTGGGGTGAGGGTGATAGTAACAACCTTATATCATCAGAAGAAAGAGTTCAGAAGGTTAAAGGGAAAAGGGTGGGAGTGCTGATTTAGTTAGAGTTGTCAGGAAAGTCCTATCTGTGAGATGACATTTGAGCAAAGAAGTGACATAAGTGAGGGATTTAGTCTTTCAGATACTTGCATGAAATAGAGACAGGAAATAGGAAGATGGATGTGTGCTTGGTGTGTTTCAGGATGCAAGCAGGCTTGTGTGGCTGGGAGAGAGACAGAGGGAAAGATAGGAGGGGGAGGGCAGATTTGGGATTTTAGTGACAGCATGTTTATATTTTTAAAGGCTCACTGTGGCCAGAGACCATGGGGACTTAGGCTGAGTTGGTGGTGGTGGAAAGGGTGATAATTGTGCGCATTTGGAATATATTTTGGAATCCACAGGATTTGCTGATGGGTTGGTTAACAGAGGGGATGGCATCCAGTCTTGTAGCCAGAGCTTCAGGGTAGAGGAAGATGGCATTCACCTCAATGGGGGACACTAGGATAGAAAAAGCCTTTGGGAAATAGATTTTTATATAGTAAAATATTTTCATCCTGCCTTTTATATGTATTTTAGAAAGTTTTAATGATAGAATTTTCTGATAATGTAATAGGATATTTTCTACTGAGAATAACACAAAATAATTTCAATTTGTTTTGTCTGTGTGTTTTTTTTTTTTTTTTGAGACAGTGTCACGCTTTGTCACCCAGGCTGGAGTGCAGTGGCGCTATCCTGGCTCACTACAAGCTCCGCCTCCCGAGTTCATGCCATTCTCCTGCCTCAGCCTCTTGAGTAGCTAATTTCGTGTAGCGCTACCACGCCTGGCTGATTTTTTTTGTATTTTTATTAGAGATGGGGTTTCACCGTGTTAGCCAGGATGGTCTCAATCTCCTGACCTCGTGATCCGCCCGCCTCAGCCTCCCAAGGTGCTGGGATTACAGGCGTGAGCCACTGCGCCCAGCCTGCCTTGTCAGGTTTTTTGCAGGGAGGTTTTTTACCAAAGAAATGAGCCTTTCACTTGTCTGGTTCTTTTCCTGGAATAGGAACTTTGTGGATGTAATTAGTGAAAGATCTCGAGGTGAAATTGAGATCCTCAACTTAGAGCCTTTAGGTGGGCCCTAAATCCAGTGAATGGTGTCCTTGTAAGGAAGAGGAAGGGACACAGTCACATACAAAGGAAAAAGTCCATGTGAAAATGGAGACAAGAGATCAGTCACTGCTGCCACAAGCTATGGAATGCCAGAAGCCACCAGAAGTAGGAAGAGGCAAGGAGGGATTCTTCCCTTTGGAGGTAGCATAGCTCTGCTGTGACCTTGATTTTAGATTGTGGGCCACCAGAACTATGAGAGGAAATTTCTGTTGTTTTAAGCCACTAAATTTATGGTAATTTGTTAAGGCAGCCTTAGGAAATGAATGCAAGTTCCCTTCTATCCCAACTTTTCAAACCCATTTTGATTTCTTTATTCAAGTTTCCACTTACAGAGTCTAGTATACATATGTTTACACAATCAGATCCTGTCTTTGGCTCATCTCTGATTGTTTCATGAATCTAGAAAGCAGTTATTCTGAGGCTTTAGTGTGTTACAAGTAGAGGCTCTTGAAAAGCTTCTTAAAAGGTCTGGGCTCAAGTATTTAAGAGTATTCAAAAAGTTTTGTGTTCTGCTTTTGATATTTTGTTTTGCTTAAACTTAGACTTGATATAACTAAATTTGTTTATATAACCTATGTTATCTTTTCATTCAGAAAAGTCTTTGAAAATCTTTAAAATGGCTGGGCGCGGTGGCTCCCGCCTGTAATCCTAGCACTTTGGGAGGCTGAGGCGGGTGGATCATGAGGTCAGGCGTTCAAGACCAGCCTGGCCAGCATAGTGAAACTCCGTCTCTACTAAAAATACAAAAAGTTAGCCGGACGTGGTGGCAGTGGGCGCCTGTAATCCCAGCTACTTAGGAGGCTGAGGCAGGAGACTTGCTTGAACCTGCAAGGCGGGGTTGCAGTGAGCCAGGATTGTGCCACTGTACTCCAGCTGGGGCGGCAGTGCGAGACTCCATCTCAAAAAAAAAAAAAAAAAGAAAATCTTTAAAATATTTCATAATACCACTGGCAGTGTCTTTAGGAAACTCCATGTGAGGCTATTAATTTTTCTTAACAAAAATGTGTATGTTGAGACTTCATTTAATCAGCTGTTTAACAATCCTCATCTGTCAGAACTTTGCTAAGAAATGAAATAATAAAAATATAAGCAGTCAAAGTACATATCTTGAAGGTCAAGCACTTTATATAGAAGAGAATCTCTATGGCTTTTACTCAGTCTGTATACTTTTATAATTCCAGTAAGTTTGGTAATTTGATATTTTTTATAAACGAATTCTTCAAATCATTTTCAAAAGTGTAACTACAACAATAAAATTTACTGTGATACAGGGCCCGGCGTGGTGGCTGGCGCCTGTGATCCCAGCACTTTGGGAGGCCGAGGCGGGCAAATCATGAGGTCAGGAGATCAAGACCATCCTGGCTAACACAGTGAAACCCCGTCTCTACTAAAAATACAAAAAATTAGCCAGTCGTGGTGGCAGGCGCCTGTAGTCCCAGCTACTCGGGAGGCTGAGGCAGGAGAATGGTGTGAACCCAGGAGGTGGAGCTTGCAGTGAGCCAAGATTGCGCCACTGCACTCCAGCCTGGGCAACAGAGTGAGACTCCGTTTCAAAAAATAAAAAAATAAAAAAATTTACCGTGATATTCTTAGCTGAAGATAAATAACCACTGTTAACTTTTTGAAAAACAACTTTCTGATAAATAATTTACATACTATAGTATTTACTTTTTTTGAGTGTAATGATTTTTGGTAAATTTACTGAAATACGCAGTCATCAGCATAAATCCAGTTTTAGAACATTTCTGTTCTCTCAATAAGATCTATAGTGCCCTTGTTGTCATCCCTAGCTTCTGGCTTTCACTAATCTATTTTCTGTCTTTAGAGTTGCCTTTTCTGGACATTTCATGAAATGCAGTTATACACAGGTGGTCGTTAGTGTCTGGTTTCTTTCAGTATGTTTTTGAGGTTCATTCATGAAGTTTGTATCCACACTTCCTTTCCTTTTATTGATGAATAGCATTCCATTGTTTAGATATCCTGTATTTTGTTTATCCATTTACCAATTGATGGATATTTGGGTTGAATGAATAATACTGCCATGAATATTTGTGTGTAAGTCTTTGTGTGGACGTAAACTTTTATTTCTCCTAGGTAGACAAATTGGGAAGGGAATTGGTGGGCCACTTGATAAATTTATGTTTAACTTTTTAAGAAACTGCTACATTCTTTTCCAGCTTACATACCCACTAGCAGTGTATGAGGCTTCCCGTTTCTTCAAATTCTCACCAATGTTTGTTACTGCCCTTTTATTTTTAGCCATCCTAGTTGTTATGATGAAGTGTTACTTCATTGAAACACTGTTAACTTTTTGAAGTACAGATTAAATATCCTTTATCAGAAATGCTTGGGATCAGAAATGTTTTCAATTTTGGTTTTTTTTTTTTTGGATTCTGGAATATTTGCATATGCATAATGAAATATCTTGGGGATGAGATTGAAGTCTAAACACAAAATTCACTTATGTTTCACATACACCTTATACACATAATCCAAAGGTAATTTTATGCACTATTCTTTTTTTTTTTTTTTTTTTAATTGAGACGGAGTTTAGCTGTTGTTGCTCAGGCTGGACTGTAGTGGTGCGATCTCAGCTCACTGTAACTTCCGCTTTCCAGGTTCAAGTGATTCTCCTGCCTCAGCCTCCCAAGTAGCTGGGATTACAGGCATGTGCCACCACGCTCAGCTAATTTTGTATTTTTAGTAGAGACGGGGTTTTGCCATGTTGGCCAGGCTGGTTTCAAACTCCGACCTCAGGTGATCTGCCGACCTTGGCCTCCCAAAGTTCTGGGATTACAGGCATGAGCCACCGCACCTGGTCTTATGCACTGTTGTTAATTTTGTACATGAAACAAAATTTTGACTGTTTTGACTGTGACCCATCACATGAGATGAGATTCGGAATTTTTCACTTCTGGCTTCATGTCAGTTCTCAAAAAGTTTCAGATTTTGGAACATTTCAGTTCAGGAATGCTCAACCTGT
The DNA here is from genome assembly GCF_028885655.2 of Pongo abelii. NCBI lineage: Eukaryota > Metazoa > Chordata > Mammalia > Primates > Hominidae > Pongo > Pongo abelii. The sequence goes on along the minus strand of NC_071992.2, from coordinate 82,446,752 downwards.
ATTTTTCCCAAACTTCATTCTACACACACATACACGGGAGCATGGACATGGACAAGCATATTCTTCAAAAAATTGAGCAGCCAGACATGGCGGCTCACACCTGAAATCCCAGCACTTAAAGAGGCCAAGACAGGGAGATCACTTGATCCCAGGAGTTCAATACCAACCTGGGTAACATGGCTAAACCCTGTGTCTACAAAAAATACTAAAAAAAAAAAAATTACTGGGTGTGGTGGTATGCGCAAGCTACTTGGGAGGATGAGGTGGCCCAGGAGGTTGAGGCTACAGTGAGCTGTGATCACACCACTGGACTCCAGCCTGGGTGACAGAGTGGAAAAAAAAAAAAAAAAAGGCCAGGCGTGGTGGCTCATGCTTGTAATCTCAGCACTTTGGGAGGCCAAGGTAGGCGGATCACGAGGTCAAGAGATGGAGACTATCCTGGCCAACATGGTGAAACACTGTCTCTACCAAAAATACAAAAATTAGCTGGCCGTGGTGGTGCGCGCCTGTAGTCCAGCTGCTCAGGCGGCTGAGGCAGGAGAATCGCTTGATCCCGGGAGGTGGAGGTTGCAGTAAGCTGAGATCGTGCCACTGCACTCCAGCCTGGCAACAGAGTGAGACTCTTGTCAAAAAAAAAAAAAAAGCTATTTAATTTTTAAGGCAATAATAGGAAAAAGAATAGCTAACATTTATTGAGTGTTTACTGTATGCCAGGTTCTGTGCCAATTAAATACTTCATTGACTTTATCTCAGTTAGTCCTCAGAACAACCCTATATGCTTAGGTTCTGTTACTACCGGCATTTTGCAAATGAAGAAAATGAGTTTGTGTTTGGCAGAGTTCGAATATGACCTTAGAGCCCACATAGTCATCTTGGGAGTTGTGTCGCACTCTTGCTTTTTGGCCTAATGTGGCAGTCCTGTCCTGCACCTTTAATCACAGTACTACATGTTTGTAAGTAACAATACAAAAAGGAAAAGAAGGGCGACTGTAAAAAGAAAGGCACTGTCAAAAAGAGAAAAAAGGCCATACACTGAACAGACGTAGAAATAACAGCAATACAGGAAAATATTGCTGTGTACATTTCAGTGAATCTCCAGGGTAAATGTTCATGTGTTCATCATGGGATCCCCAAATCTGTCGTGTACAATATAATTTTAATTCTCTTTTCTGCTTAAGAAGTCAGGCAAATTCGTGTGTATGTATCTTCTAAGATTTAATTTTAAAGTAAAGTGTCAGTAATTTAAGCCATTTGGAAATATAATGTGCCCTGTAACACCTCCCAGGGATTTGGGATGGGCTAGCTTTTATTGTGCTTCTATGCCTAACCCTTTAAAACTACTCTCATTTGCTTTTTATATTAATATTTTGTAACATTTCAAATCATTTTAAGAATTGATATAAGAACAAAATCTTATTAAAATGTTACGTTATGTGAAATTACCAATAAGACTTTATCTAAAAATAACTAGTTGTAAATCTCAGTGACTTCATATGTAAGTATATAAAAGTACTTATTGTGTAATTGTCATGATTTTCTGTTCTCTCATCAATATTTCATGTGCATTTTCTATATATCTATGTTGTCTTCCTACCTAGCGTTTTAACAGCGTGTCATTTGTTTAAATATTTTTGAGTTTGGGGACATATTATATTTAAGTTTTGCTGCACAGATTTTTTTTTTAATTAATCCCTTGCAGAATTTGTTTAGTGTTTGTTATATATGCAGAACTGTTTAAAATAAACTCTTAAGATTTTGATTGTTGGGTTAGAATGTGGTAATTCATGACTGTTCCTTAAGGCAAGGTTGCCATACATAGTATGCCTGTGCTAGGTGCAAATAAACAGAGCACTGAGGAGGACAAGACAGAGAATTTGCTGTCTTTAGATTTATTGGTTTTGATCAGTGTTTTATCACTTCATCTTTCCTTTGCATTTTTTTTTTCTGTTCTAAGAGTGAAAAAAACAAAGACATAAAAATTCCTCTTTATAGTTAGGATATCTGTACTTTCATTTTCTATGAATTTGATATTTTTCATCCTTTTTTTCTTGAGGGTTGTTAGAGTATATCTTAGTCTGTTTAAGCTACTATAACAGAATACTGTAAACTGGGTGGCTTATGGACAACAGAAATTTATTTCTCACAGTTCTTTATTTCTCACTGGGAATTCAAAGATCAAGGTGCTGACAGATTCCATATCTGGTGATGGCTGGTTCCTTATAGACAGCACCTTCTAGTTGTGTTGTCATATGGTAGAAGAGTGAAATACACCTCTTTTATAAGGGTACTAATTCCATTCATGAGCGCTCCACCCTTATGACCTAGTCACCTCCTGAAGGCCCCACCTCTTAATTCCATCACGCTGGGAATCAAGTTTCAACATGTGATTTTTTGGGGGACACAAACATACAGACCATAGCAGGGTATGTAATAAGTATGTATTTTAAAAGTTCATTTTGTTTCTCTGAATTGATGGGTGTTTTAATAGCAGTTACTAAGTAATTTTAAAACATCACATCATATTCCATCAGTCATTTTCAATTTATATTAGTATAGTACTTAATGTGGTATCTGGTAAGATTGAATAGTCTTCGTTGTTTCTTAATTTTTCTTAAATAATATTACTTCTTTTTCCAAATAACTTAAGGATTTTCTTTTAAGTTTTCTAATGCTCATTCTTAACATCTTATTAACATGTTACTTAATCAGATTTTCTTGCCTTCTATTCTTATACATCAGATAAAAAGTCTTATAGTTGGGAAGAAGTTGATTATTTTGTTTCATCCAATTTGTTGGGTCCCCATGCTTCCATTCCCTAAGTTTTACTTCTTACCTGATAATTGAGAATGTGTTTGTTTAATGCAGTGTCAGAAAGCAACAATGTTTAATGCAGTGACAAGCAAAGCTTATGTGTAATTTCTGATGTGCTTTGATCTTTAGAAATAAGAATGGAACCATGTGCATCTTCTGCAAAGATGAAGAGTAAAAATAAGGTGTAGGTTGTTTGATACCAGTTAATAGTAATTAATATTTTATAATATACACCAATGTCCAAAAATGAGTTTTTACAATTATTAGAGAAAAAATTTTTTATAGTAACAGCTCTGTGTCTATAGTTATCTTGCTAGAAGATACAAAGGCAGAAATAAAGTTGTATTATTAGAATGTGTTTTTTTACTAACTGCAATGATGAATCTGTGTGTTTGAATAAATGAAGTGAAGGTATTTTGTTCTTTTTGTTTCTACCCTCAATCCCCATTTTTATGGCTGTTATAGAAGATTCCTTGAGTGGTAAAGTAGAAGGCAAGGTTCTTTTGTTTGTAATATGTACACATTCTTTCCTTAAAAAGTCAATGAGTATGCTAACATATACTCTCTTAAACTTGTATATATGGCTACCTTCATTGAATTATTTTCCTTATGAAATAGTTAAATATTTCTCAATTCTTAATTTTCTTTTACATTTCAAAAAGCACCCTTTAGTAGGTAATTAATATGCAAAATTATGGTTTCTCTAAGAAAATGTTAGGTTCTCAAAATTGTCACTATTATAGTTCTTTTTGTTTGATTGCCTTTTCTTTGTTTGAATGAAAAATGTCTTTAAGAAAGATTTGCTAATCTTTTTCTGTTTTATCGCTAAGTTAAAATTATATTTATTTTTACTAAGTAGTTTTCAGTTTTGTGTTATTAAATTGAGTAGCCTTTGTTTTTTTTTTATTTTTAGCACTCCCCTAAATGGTTTCTACCAATTCAGTCTCATTGAAGCTTTCTATCCTTAACATTTGTAAAAATAATATAATCTTTCATTAATAGCAAATAAGAAGCTTTGTTTGGTTTTGCTGCTCATGCATGCCTAATGCTGTTCTGTGTAAGATATATCTCACCAGTTGGCTTGACTAAAACTTCTTAATGTAAAGGTTTTATTGATTTAGTAGATTAATGTCCCTAAATATTTTGTCTAAGATAGACACTGTTAATAATTTGGCTTTTCAGAAAGTGTATAAGAAAACAAAAAATTTTTTTTTGAGTTTGGAAATTAAATGTTCTTAAGAATATTTGCTTTTTTTCTAGCTCTTTCCATTTTTTTTAATTCTTCTTATTTATTTATTTATTTATTTATTTATTTATTTATTTATTTATTTATTTTGAGACGGAGTCTCACTGTGTCACCCAGGCTGGAGTGCAGTGGCACAATCTTGGCTCACTGCAAGCTCCACCTCCCGGGTTCACGTCATTCTCCTGCCTTAGCCTCCCGAGTAGCTGGGACTACAGGCACCTGCCACCACGCCCGACTAATTTTTTGTATTTTTAATAGAGACGGGGTTTCACTGTGTTAGCCAGGATGGTCGCCTGCCTCAGCCTCCCAAAGTGCTGGGATTACAGGCGTGAGCCACTGCGCCCGGCCTAAATTCTTATTTTTATCCTGAATTGTTTGTTTGTTTGTTTTGTTTTTTGTTTTGTTTTTAAAGACGCCCAGGCTGGAGTTCAGTGGTGCCATGTTGGCTCACGGCAACCTTTGCCTCTCGAGTTCAAGTGATTCTCCTGCCTCAGCCTCCCAAGTAGCTGGGATTACAGGCGCATGCCACCATGCCTGGCTAATTTTTGTATTTTTAGTAGAGACGGGGTTTCACCATGTTGGCCAGGCTGGTCTTGAACTCCTGATCTCGTGATCCGCCCGCCTCGACCTTCCAAAGTCCAGGGATTATACAGGCGTAAGCTACTGGGCCTGGCCCTGAATTTTTTATTTTAAAAAATTAACACGGTATTTCCATTCCTTTTTTTGACCCATTTACGTTAATTTCCTACCGAATTCTCCTTCTTTCTCCTTTTCAAACCCTTAGAATCTCTATCAGCATTGATATATGAAAACATTCTTGATTTATAAAGACATATTTTAACTCAATTCAAACAGTTTAAAAATAATCAGAGGGTAACCTGAAATACAAATACACATTTAGTTTACAACCCTTGATGTATCCTCACAAATGACCACTACGTTGCAGAAATGGAAAATTCACTACATGGTAGAACAGTAGATAGGTGGAAGTTTATTGCTAGATCCCAGGAGGAATGAAAAGCTAAAAGGATGAGAGAGAAGAGCTAGATATGGAGGACAGGGAACATAAAGCTGTGTAACATATGGATAACTCATTTTCTGAAACATAAAACAAAAACTAGAAATTGCTGGCAAAACAATAATCAGAGATATGCTGGGGAAAACTTCTGCACTAAAAAATACTTGTGTGTGCAAACTGCTATATTCTAGGAAGAAAAATACTCAATGTAAAAAGACTTACAAATCTCAGTCTAGCAATATTTTTTAATATTAAAGATAAAAAATTAATCTTGTAAATACCCAGGCAGAGAAAATAAGCTTCCAGAAGAATAGTTCAGTTTGTTAAGACTGTAAAGAATTAGTAGCACCCATGGCTATTTAAGGAAAAAAAAATTATAAGAATTTCAGCCTAGGTAAATTTAATAGGAATTTGCTGAAAATGATAAAACAGCAACTCTGCTAATAAACATAGACATTCTCTTTTATATCTTTTTTTAAAAGTCTTATCTCACCTCTCTGTCATCTTTTTCCCTTGTTCCCTTCTTTATCTCCCTCATCTCTCCACCCCTTTCTGTCACCCCCTCTATTTCAAATTCTTCTAGAATATTGTTAGAAAACAATGAGAAATGTGTTACAAAGATATATGTACAAGTGTATTCATCATTATGCTGTTTATAATTACTAAAATATGAAAATAACAAGTAGTCAACAATATAGGATTGATTAAATGATGCGTGAATAGAAGGGAATGTTACAAAGTACTATGTAGTGATGTGCTTGAAATATACTTACTGATATGGGAAGATGAATGATTGGAAAAAGCAGATTATATAGTACTTTTCTTAGAACAAATATTTGTAGGTATACGGGGAAGAGTGTTGCAAATACAAAGAAATTTTGACAAATATAATCATACCAAGTAACACGTTTTACTGTCTTGTGGAAGAACTACAATAAAATATTCATAGTGTGGTTAGAAGTATGTCATTGGGCCAGGTGCGTTGGCTCACGCCTGTAATCCCAGCACTTTGGGAGGCTGAGGTGGGTGGATCACCTGAAGTCAGGAGTTCGAGACCAGCCTGGCCAACATGGTGAAACCCCATCTATAGTAAAAATCCAAAAAATTAGCCAAGCTGTGGTGGCAGGCGCCTGTAATCCCAGCTACTTGGGTGGCTGAGGCAGGATGATAGCCACCTGGGGGTGGCTCCCACGCTTGAACCTGGGAGGCGAAGGTTGCAGTGAGCCAAGATCGCACCATTGCACTCCAGCCTGGGCAACAAGAGCGAAACTCTGTCTCAAAAAAAAAGAAAAAAAAAAAAAAAGACGTATGTCATCGAGGAGTCTGTATGCTTCTGAAGAACTTCTACAAATGCAAAAATATTGCCTATTTATCTTTTTCCTCAAGCATGTGGTATTTAAATGTAGAGTAAGAGAGGAAAAAGAAAACATACACACAAGTATAAGTAGTGGGCTTCTTATTGAAGTAGAAAAATAAAATCAAGGAAGAAGGTTGCTGACATCAAATATAGATAATTGAATAATAGTCATATTTATTTACTAGCAAGTCAACCTCATAGTGAACACAGGGATAATTTAAATGTTTTTGATATTGCTTGGAGTATGCCTAACTAGGGTATTAGATATTGATTGTACTTTGGGCTTTATTATGCATTAGCTTGTAATAATAGGAAGGAAATTGTTTTGTTCTTCAAGTCAAAACCTTTCTCACTTTGATTTCTCAAAATGAAAGAATACCTGGCCTCACATAGGATTTTGACTAGGAAATATTTATACAGTAAATCCTGACTTAATGTCATTGATATAGGTTCTTGGAAGCTGTGACTTTAAGTGAAATGACATACAGCAGGTCCTTGAATAACAATGGTTAGTTAAACATCATGTCATTATAAGGTTGATTAGAAAAAATTGATTTTGTTATACGTAATTTTGCTTAAAGTCACAGTTTCCAAGAACAACGTTAAGTGAGGACTTACTATAATTTATGTCTTTGGTAATCTGAGTATTATATAAGAAATAAAAAGTATTTTTGAGAGAACCTCATTGGTTGCTGTTATTTTCTACAACACAAGCCTTAGCTTCATCTCAAAAAAGAAACCTAAGTTAAGAAAGTGTGTAAGGTTTCAGAAGATCTCATTTTCATGTATGTATCCATTTAGGCCTTCTCAACACATCCAGAAAAGATATGGAAAGCTAATTCAAGAGTATAGGTTGTTTTAATGTCTGTAGAAAGCCCAGTGTTAACCAGTATAGATTTACTCTTGCAGATACTTCAGTTTACATCCCTTCTAGAGATGGATACCAAGTTCTTTTCAATTATATGGAAACTGCCATTTATCAGTTATTTTCCTGTATTTCATATTTGAGTCACAAAACAGTACTGTGAGTCATAGATGTTCTTTTTCTTTTATTTCTTTTTTTATTTTTTGAGATGGAGTTTCACTCTGTCGACTAGGCTGGAGTGCAGTGGCACGATCTCAGCTCACTGCACCCTCTACCTCCAGGTTCAAGTGATTCTCCTACCTCAGCCTCCTAAGTAGCTGGGACTACAGATGCATGCCACCATGCCTGGCTAATTTTTATATTTTTAGTAGAGAAGGGGTTTTACCATGTTGGCCAAGCTGGTCTTGAACTCCTGACCTCAAGTGATCTGCCCGCCTCGGCCTGTAATCCCAGCACTTTGGGATCCCAAAGTGCTGGGATTACAGGCGTGAGCCACTGCGCCCAGCCTTTTTCTCATATTTCATATTCATAAGTGCTTTCCTGAAATCAGCTAAAATTTGTGCTCATTCCATTATAACTTGATTAAAACTTTTTTAGTCCTGAGTAGATGCACTTCTATCTTTCTTCCCTTCTTTGCCCATTGGGACATTTCTCAAAAAATCTTCCTTCATAATAATTCAATATTTATTTATATTTGTTACTAGTATTGATTTGCAGATAACCTTTGGGAATATTAGACATATTAGTTATTCATATGTTGATACTGTCCTTAGATTTTTGGAGAGTGCTTTCTTGCCTTTAACATCTAGCTGAGTTTTGTCCCACTGAGAGAATGGGAAACTTGACTGAAATGATGGGAGAGAATGGATTAATTTTGGAACATGGGGCATTACGGGACATGGTAGGACTGGGACAGGCCTGAATGTAAGCATAGCATGAGGTTGTAAGGAGACAATAGATAGGAAGGTGCAGACTGGTGAGATGAGAAAGTATTAGAAACAACCTTTGAAATGATGAGATGAGAAAGCATTAAAAACAACCTTTGCTTTGCCCTTAGGAATAATGTGTATTATTTAAAAGGTGTAAGCACTCATTATAATTTGTTAATGATAGTTTAAGTATATGGGGTCAGCCCATTAGCCATTTTCTGTTAAAAAAAAAAAACCGCCGGATGTGGTGGCTCATGCCTGAAATCCCAGCACTTTGGGAGGCTGAGGTGGGTGCATCACCTGAGGTCGGGAGTTCAAGACCAGCCTTACCATCATGGAGAAACCCCGTATCTACTAAAAATACAAAATTAGCTGGGCATGGTGGTGCATACCTATAATCCCAGCTACTCGGGAGGCTGAGGCAGGAGAACTGCTTGAACCCAGGAGGCGGAGGTTGCAATGAGCCAAGATAGTGCCATTGCATTCCAGCCTGGGCAATAAGAGTGAAACTCTTGTCTCAAAAAAAAAAGTGGCTTTTTTTCTCTGTGGCTCTTTGGGTTAACCTAATGTTTTGTATTTTAAATTATGTTACTGTGAACTCCAGTTTTACCATGGGATTAAAAGCTAATATAAATACTTTTTAGTCTTCATTATTTTATTTAACAAACATTTATTGAACATCTTAAGTTTGTCTTAAAATTGTATTAGGCACTAGGGAAACTAGGGAACACATATGTGGTTCCTACCTTCAACAGCTTGTAATCTCTTGGGGGAAGGCAGATTTGCAGTAAATAGATGTTAGAATTGATAAATAGGCACTATGGTAGACATATATGAAATTGATGGAAACCCAAAGGAAGAATAATTGATAAGTTCTTTTCAGGAGTACCGGGGTGGGGTCATGGGTCAGGAACAGCTTTATAGAGGAATCACTCTAGACTTCAGGCTTGGAAGATCACTAGATGAGTTTGCCATAGAATTATAGGAACATGCTGTGGCAGAATTAATTGCATGAGCATAGAGAGGTATAAGGAAGCATGTCTGCACTTAGGGAACTGCAGGGAGTTCAGTATGACTGTGGGAATACAGTTTGGCAAAGAAAGCAAGGGTGAGATCATTGAAGACCTTTTTTTGTTTTGTTTTCTTTGAGACAGAGTCTCGCTCTGTTGCCAAGCTAGAGTGCAGTGGCACGATCCTGCCTCACTGCAAACTGCCTCCCATGTTCAAGCGCCCCACCTTCTGTTGTAGACAGTAGAATGCCAAGCAAAGGAGTGAAATTGATGTTGCATTTCAATCATTCTACTCTGATTGGCATATTGAAAAGTAGATTGTGGCTGGGTGCGGTGGCTCACGCCTGTAATCCCAGTACTTTGGGGAGGCCGAGGCAGGCGGATCACGAGGTCAGGAGATTGAGACCATCCTGGCTAACATGGTGAAACCCCGTCTCTAGTGAAAATACAAAAAAATCAGCCAGGTGTAGTGGCAGGTGCCTGTAGTCCCAGCTACTTGGGAGGCTGAGGCAGGAGAATGGCATGAACCTGAGGGGCTGAGCTTGCAGTAAGCGGTGATCACGCCACTGCACTTCAGCCTGGGCGACAGAGCAAGACTCTGTCTCAAAAAAAAAAAAAAAAAGTAGATTTCTGGGATTCAGAACTGCAGGCAGTGAGACTGTTAATAAACTGTTGCCTTAGCACAGGTTTGAAGTAAGGGTTTGAAGTAAGGGTTTGAACCTGAGTCTCTGAGTATGGAAAGCTTAGATCTCAGTAAATGAACAGGACTACATAAATGTTTGTGTGTGAGGAATGAGAGAAAGGAAGGCATTTAGGATGATTCTGAGGTTTCTAATGAGATGATTTTGAGAAGTTGGATCTGCTCACCAAAAATGGCAGTATGAGAAAATAAGCGCATTCGACATAAATGGGTTGAGGTAAATTGGACTTATGGTTATACTGAGTTTGAGTGCATGTGGGACACCAGAGTAAAGATGTTTGGTTGATAGTAGTTTATAACATGACAAAAGCCTAGGGGAGAGATCTGAGTTGTAGATCAACTTTTAAGTTATCAGGTTAAGTTTAAGGTTTAGGTGTTACCAACATATGTTACCCAGTTAGGTCTTTTGGAGAAAAAGAGATGTATATTAAGTTACCTGGTAAATTCACTCTCTCATTTATTGCTTTTTTGTTGTTGTTGTTGAGATAGAGTCTTGCTGTGTCACTCAGGCTGGAGTGCAGTGGCACGATGTCTGCTCACTGCAACCTCCACCTCTTGGGTTCAAGCAATTCTCCTGCCTCAGCCCCCCGAGTAGCTGGGATTACAGGCTTCTGCCACCACGCCTGGCTAATTTTTGTATTTTTAGTAGAGACGGGGTTTCACCATGTTGGCCAGGCTGGTCTCAAACTCTTGACCTCAGGTTATCCACCCCATCTCAAAGTGCTGGGATTACAGGCGTGAGCCACCATGCCTGGCATTTATTGCTTTCTTTGGAAAACATTTAAGTATATATTTGTTCCCGATTTTATTCTAAGCCTGATGAATGTAAAGATGTGATATAAAATGTGGTCTTTGCTGTTAAGGAGCAGATTGAAGGAGATAAATACATAAAAATAATTTCAATATGCTAAGGTAAGTAGTGATAGTAATAACTGGAGGAACCTATGGGAATAGAGAAGTGTAATTATCTTAGCCTAGAAGTGCAGGAGAAGACTTTTTGGTAAAGACAGGCTTTTGTTTTTGTTTTTAAGCGATAGGGTCTCACTTTGTTGCCCAGGCTAGAGAGCAGCAGTACAATCATAACTCACAGCATCCTCGAACTCATGGGCTGAAGTGATTCTGCTACCTTAGCCTGCCTCCCTAGTAGCTAGGACTATAGTCACATGCCATCATGCCTGGCTAATTTTTTCTTTAACTTTTTGTAGCGATGGGGTCTCTCTATATTGCCCAGGCTGATCTTGAACTCCAGGCCTCAAACAACCATTCCCACTGGGCCTCCCAAAGTGTTGGGATTATAGGCATGAGCCAACATGCCTGGCTGATAACAGCTATTTATTCTAGAAGGATGAATGGATTTTAGCCAGGAAAAGATGGGTGGAAAAAGTATTCTGGGGAAGAAGGAGCATCATTAGCTAAGGCATGAATAGCCGAATAAACCCAAAGTGTGAGAGAGTTACCTAGAAGGTTGGCATTTTAAGAGACTTAAGTGTACAGCAGGAATGGTAGATGGGCTCATGGAAAGTGTTATAGGTAAGGATGGTTGGAAAACCACTGAAAGGGGTTTTAGTTGGGAGTGACAGAGAACATATGACTGAGGCAACCTTGAAAGGTACCTGTTGGACATAGTGGTGGTGGGATGGAATTCAGGCAGAGGACACCATTTGAGCAAAAGCCTAGAGGTATGAAATGGCAGATCTTTACAGGGAATTTACAGTGTTCCTTTACAATTGGAGTGTGGAATGCAAGGAAGGGCATGCAGAGAGATGAGAGTGGTAGGCAGGAGCCAAATCATGGAGGCTTTTGTGTGCCATGCTGAAGAGCTTGAGCTTTATCTTGTCAGGATCACTCTGGCACTATGTAGAAGATGGATTAGAGCCAGTAGGCCTGATGAGAGATGAAGCCCTGACCTGAAGTTAAAGTGGCAGAAAGGATGGAGAAATTAAAATTAAGGCATTAAAACAGAAGTTCTCGGCCGGGTGTGGTGGCTCATGCCTGTAATCCCAGCACTTTGGGAGGCCGAGGCGGGCGGATCACGAAGTCAGGAGATCGAGATCATCTTGGCTAACACGGTGAAACACTGTCTCTATTAAAAATAAAAAAAATTAGCCGGGCGTGGTGGTGGGTGCCTGTAGTCCCAGCTACTCAGGAGGCTGAGGCAGGAGAATAGCGTGAACCCGGGAGGTGGAGCTTGCAGTGAGCCAAGATCACGCCACTGCACTCCAGCCTGGGCGACAGAGCGAGACTCCATCTCAGAAAACAAACAAAACAAACAAAAAAAACAGAAGTTCTCATCCTTGGCTATACAAATACACCAAGATCACCCATGGAGCTTCTTAAAAATACAACCAAGTATGTCACATTACTGGAGATCCTGCTTCACTAAGTTGGAGTATGGATGTAGGCAACCTATTTTGCTTTTTATTTTTGTTTTTTACATTAACATACCGTAAGTTTGACTTTCTTTTTTACTGTACAATTCCATGAATTTTACACACATGAAGATTTGTGTAACTTCTATCACAGTTGGGATATAGAATAGTTTTAGCACCCCCAAAAACCCCCTCATGCTTATAGTCGCACCATTTCTCACGTACCTAACCCCTGGCAACCACTGATCTGTTCTGTGTTGTCATTTTAAGAATGTCATAAATGTGGAATGATGCAGTATGGAGGCTTTTGAGACTGGCTTCTTTCAGTCAGCATGCATTTAAGATTTATCCAAGTTGTTGCATGTATTAGTAGTCTTGTTTTTTTGTTTGATTTTTTTTTTTGAGACAGAATCTCAGTCTGTCTCCCAGGCTGAAGTGCGGTGATGCGATCTGCTTATTGCAACCTCCTCTTCCTGGGTTCAAGCAATTCTCCTGCCTCAGCCTCCCGAGTAGCTGGATTACAGGCGCCTGCCACCACGCCTGGCTAATTTTTGTATTTTTAGTAGAGACCGGGTTTCACCATGTTGGCCAGGCTGACCTGGCCTCGAGCTCCTGACCTCAGGTAATCCACCTGTCTCGGCCTCCCAAAGTGCTAGGATTACAGGCGTGAGCCACCTCGCCCGACTGTCTGTTTCTTTTCTACTGCTGAGTGTATGGATGTCGTATAGTTTGTTTAACACTCATTGAAGGGCATTTGAGTTGTTTCCAGTTTTGGCAGTATGACTAGAGCTGCTATAAATATTCATGTACAGATTTCTACATAAACTTAAGTTTTCATGTTTGTCTAGGGTAGACACCCAGGAGTGGGATTGCTGGGTCATATGGTAAGTATATGTTTAACTTCATGAGAAACTTACAAACTGTTTTCTAAAGCAGCTATGCTATTGTGCATTTCTACCAACAGTGTATCTGCGTTCTCGTTGCTCCATATCCTTACCAACTCTTGGGAGTGTCAGTATTTTTAAAATTTAACCATGTTAATAGGTGTGTAGCATTAAATCATTATGGTTTTTCATTTGCATTTTCTTAATGGTTAATTATGTTGAGCACCTTTTTTTTTTTTTTTGAGACAGTGTTTTGCTCTTTCACCCAGTCTGGAGCGCAGTGGTGCGATCTTGGCTCACTGCAACCTCCGCCATCCCAGGTTCAAGCGATTCTCTCGCCTCAGCCTCCCAAGTAGCTGGGATTATAGGCGCCCGCCACACCAGGCCCAGCTAATTTTTGTATTTTTAGTAGAGACGGGGTTTCGCTCTGTTGGTCAGGCTGGTCTCGAAATCCTGACCTCAGGTGATCCACCTGCCTTGGCCTCCCAAAGTGCTAGGATTACAGGTGTGAGCCACTGTGCCCGGTCTGAGCATCTTTTTTTATGTTTATTTGCCATGTGCATATCCTCTTTGGTGAATGTCTAAGTCTTTTGCCCATTAAAAATTTTGGTTATTTGTTTTTTTACTGTTGAGTTTTAAGAGTTTTCAAAGTATACTAGATACAAGTCTTTGCCAGATAAACAATTTGCAAATATTTTCTGTAGCTTACCTTTTATTCTCTTAACATTGTCTTTCACAGAGCAATCATTTTAATCTTGATAAATCCATTTTATTTTTTTATTTTATGTCACATGCTTTTGGTATTGTATCTAAGAACTCTACCTAATCCAAACTCACAGAGAGTTTCTCCTATGTTTTCCGAAAGTTTGATAGTTTTTTGTTTTACATTTAGATCTGTCATCCATTTAAGTTAATTTTTGTGTAAGGTGGGAGTTTTAGGTCAGGAGTTAATTTTTTTTTTTTTTTTGCAAATGGGTGTCTAATTCCAACTATTTGTTGAAAAGACCATCCTTTCTCCATTGAATTGCACTTGTACTTTTGTCAAAAATTAATCATCTATACTTCTGTGGGTCTGTGTCTGGACTCTATTCCATTGATCTGTGTTTCTATCTTTAACACTACATTGTTTTGATTATTATAATTTAAAATTCTTAAAATTGGAGATAGGGATTTCTTCCAAGTTATTCTTCTTTATTAGAATTGTTTTGTCTATCCTAGTTACATTGCCTTTCCTAGCAAATGTTACAATCTGTTTATGTGCAGAAAATCCTGCTAGAATTTTGATTGGCAGTGGATTAAATCTGTAGATAATTTTGGGGAAATCTTTATTGTTTTTATACTTTCAGTCGATGAACATATATTTAAAATTGTTTTTTAGTTCTTTGATCTTTTTATCAGCATTTCTTTCAGTATATATTTTATGTGTGTTTTGTTAAGCTCATACTTAAGAATTTTATTTTGTGGTGAGCTATTGTGAATATTTTTTTTGTTTTTGTTCTGTTTTGAGACAGGGTCTCGTTCTGTTGCCCAGGCAGTGGCATGAGCCCAGCTCACTGCAGCTATCGCCTTGTGAGCTCAAGTGATCCTCCTGCCTTGGCCTCCCAAGTAGCTGGGACTACATGTATGCACCACCCTGCCTAATTTTTAAACTTTTTTCTAGAGAAGGCGGTCTCACTGTATTGCTCAAGCTGGTCTTGAATTCCTGGACCCAAGCCATCTTTTTGCCTCAGCTTCCCAAAGTGCTGGGATTACAGGTGTGAACCATTGCACCTGGCTGTAGATAGTATTTTTTTTTAAATTTTGGGTTTCCAGTTGTTCATTGCTAGTATATAGAAATGTGATTGATTTTTGCATGTTGCAGCCTTGCTAAATTCATTTATGAGTTCTTAGAGTTTTTTTCTTCTTCAAGATTTTTTGGGATTTTTTACTTAAATAATCATGTAATCTGTGAATAAGAACTGTTGTATTTCTCTCTAACCTATATACCTTTATTTACTTATTTACACTGTCTGGGATGTTCAGTACAAAGTTGAGTAGAAATGATGAGAGGGTTTCCACACCCAACCAGCTCTTGGTTTTGTGTAGCTACTGTTTATCATTCTCCTCTATTGCTAGGTTACTGAGTTTTTAAAATCATGAATGGATGCTGAATTTTGTCATATGATTTTTCTGTATCAATTGAAATGATCATGTGATCTTTTCTTCTTTAGCCTATTTTTTTTTTTTTTTCTTGAGACGGAGTCTGGCTCTACTGCCTAGGCTGGAGTGCAGTGGCACCATCTCGGCTCACTGCAAACTCCGCCTCCCGGGTTCACGCCATTCTC
Source organism: Pongo abelii (assembly GCF_028885655.2). Classification (NCBI taxonomy): domain Eukaryota; kingdom Metazoa; phylum Chordata; class Mammalia; order Primates; family Hominidae; genus Pongo; species Pongo abelii. The sequence goes on along the minus strand of NC_071992.2, from coordinate 82,431,239 downwards.
CTGCCTCAGCCTTCCGAGTAGCTGGGACTACAGGCGCCCGCCACCACGCCCGGCTAATTTTTTGTATTTTTAGTAGAGATGGGGTTTCACCGTGTTAGCCAAGATGGTCTTGATCTCCTGACCTCGTGATCCACCTGCCTCGGCCTCTCAAAGTGCTGGGATTACAGGTGTGAGCCACTGCGCCTGGCCTCTTTAGCCTATTTCTATGGTAGATTACAGGGGTTGACTTTTTTTTTTTTTTTTTTTTTTTTTGAGACAGTGTCGCTCTGTCACCCAGGCTGGAGTACAGTGGCACAATCTCAGTTCACTGCAAGCTCTGTTTCCCGGGTTCAAGCAATTCTTGTGCCTCAGCCTCCCGAGTAGCTGGGACTACAGGCAAGTGCCACCATGCCTGGCTAATTTTTATATTTTTAATAGTTTGACCATGTTGGGCTGGTCTCGAACTCCCGACCTCAGGTGATCCACCTGCCTCAGCCTCCCAAAGTGCTGGGATTACAGGTGTAAGCCACCGCTCCCTACCTTTTTTTTTTTTTTTTTTTAATATTAGTTTTGTGTCTTTAGAATAAACCCCAGTGGGTCATGGATTTAATTCTTTTTATACCTTGCTGGATTCTAGTTAGTATTTGATGATTTTTGCGTCTATATTCATGAGTGATATTTATCTGCATTTTTCTGTACTGCCTTTGTTCAGTGCAATTCTGATGCTAACTACATCATAATTTGGTTCTGGAGTTGAGTCGTATTTCACAGGCTAAAGGCATAGTCCTTGGCAAAACTGTTTTCACTTCAGATACCAGCTAATGCTTGAGAGTTTCCAGACCACATGCACTTCTGACCAACTGGCTACAAATTCAGGGGTTCCTGTTATCTCCTCGGGTTACGTAGAGCAACTCACAGAACTCAGGAAAGTGCTATTTCAGGATTGTGGTTTTGTTATAAAGGATACAAATTAGGATGATTCAAAAGAAGAGAACTATAGGATGAGTTTGGAAGGGCCCCAGACACAAAGCTTATGTGTCCTCAGAATGCTTTACCCTCCTAGCTCATCGATGTATATCGCTAACCAGGGAAGCTCACCCAAGCGTTGGGTGTCCAGAGTTTTTGTGGGGGTGTTATTACACAGGAATTATTGAGTGAGTCATTGGTCACATGATTGAATCTGAACTGCAGCCCCCTCCCCTCTTTGGAGGTGGGGCTGAGATGATGTGGTTCAAAGCCCAAACTTTACTCACACAGTTTGTCTTTCACTAATCCCTATCCTGAAACTGTCCAAGGGGTTCATCATGAATAATAAAGATGCTCCTATCAGGAAGTGTCAAGGGTTTAGAGGCTCCCTCCCTGAACCAGGGACAAAGACCAACCAGATTCTTAATTATACAACAGTCCAGGCTGGGGATGGTGGCTCATGCCTGTAATCGCAGCATTTTGGGAGGTTGAGGGCAGATCACTTGAGCCCAGGAGTTCAAGACCAGCCTGAGCAACATGGCAAAATCCTGTCTGTACAAAAAATACAAAAATTAGCTGGGTATGGTGGCACATACCTGTGTCCTAGCTACTTGGGAGGCTGAGGTGGGAGGATCATGGAGCCTGGGGAGGTTTAGGCTGCAGTGAGCTGTGATTGCGCCACTGCACTCCAGCCTGGGCAAGAGTGAGACCCTGTCTCAGAAAAAAAAAAATTATACGACAGTCCAGTTTTGTTATCAAGATAATATTGGCCTCTTGAAAGCAACTGAGATGTGTTTTATCCCCTAATATTTTCTAGAGGAGATTGTACAGTATTGATATAAATTCTTTTATAAACGTGGTAGAATTCTCAGGTGAAACCATCTGGTCCAAGATATTTCATTGTTGGTAGTTTTTAAACTATGAATTCAATGTCTTTAATAGTTACAGGACTATTCAAATGATCTATTTCATATTGGAAGAATTGTGGTAGCTTGTGCTTCTTGAGGAACTGGTCTATTCATCTCAGTTCTCAGATGTTTGTATGTAGAATTGTTTGCACCTAGTCCCTCTTAATGTCTGCGGTGTTTGTAGTGATACGTTGCTTTATTTTTTCCTTCCTTTTGTTGGAGTTTCAATTTTATTGATCTTATCGAACAGCTTTTTAAATTGATTTTTCCTATTTTTCTATTTTCAGTTTTGTTGATTTCTGCTCTTGTATTTGTTATTTTTCCTTTTTTTCTGCTTGCTTTGGGTTTATTCTGTGCTGCTTTTCCTAGTTTCTTAAGGTGGGAGCTTAGATTTGTGACTTTTTTCTAATGAAGTATTAAGTGCTGTAAGTCTCCCTTTAAGCACGCTTTAGCTGTATCCCATAAAATTTGTTATATTTTTATTTTTATTGAGTTCCATGTATTTTTTTAAAAATTTCCCGTAAGACTTCCTCTGACCCATGGATTATTTAGAAGTGTGTTGTTTAATTTCCAAGTGTTTGGAAATATTAGTTTTTCTCCATGATTCCTATTTTTATTTCATTTTGGTAGAGAACACACTCTGGGCTGCTCTGCCTATGGAGTAACTATTCTTTTATTCCTTACTTTCTTAATAAACTTGCTTTCACTTTACTCGGAAAAAAAGAACACACTCTGTATGATCTCAGTTCTTTTAACTTTGTTGAGATTTGTTTTAGGGCCCAAAATATGGACTGTCTTGGTGAATGTTCCATGGACATTTTAAAATAATGTGTGTCTGTCTGTTATTGAGTGGAGTACTCTATAAATTTATACCCTGCTGATTGATGGTGGTGGTCAGTTCTGTATCCTTAGTGATTTTTTTTTGTCTAGTAGTTGTATTGTTATAAGAGGGATGTTTAATTCTTCAGCTAAAAAAGCAGATTTGTCTGTTTCTCCTTTTAGTTCTATCCATTTCGATTTCATGTTATTTTGAAGCTCTTTGTTATATACACATTTAGGATTACTATGTATTCTTGATGTATTTGACCCTTCTATCATTGTGTAATGTCTTTTGTTCTGGTCATTTTTTGTTTTCAGTTCTACTTTATCTGATATTAATACAGCCACGCCTGCTTTCTTTTGACATCTTTTTCCATCTGTTTACTTTCATCCTACTATATCATATACGTGTGTGGGTATATGTGTTTTCTTTTTCTTAAGAGACAGTGTCATGCTCTGTTGCCTTGGTTGGAGTGCAGTGGTGTGATCACAGCTTGCTCAAGCAGTCCTCCTGCCTCAGCCTCCTGAGTAGCTGACACTACAGGCACATGCCACCATGCCCACCCAGCTAATTTTTAAATTTTTTTATAGAGTTGGGGTCCTGCTACGTTGCTCCGGCTGCTTTTGAACTCCTGGGCTCAAAGATTTTGGGATCATGGAGGACAGGAGGCCGGATTAGATTGCAGCTCCGGACAGAGCAGCATGTGGAGGCTTGCATTGTGAGCTTTAGTTCCAGATCGACTGCAAGAACAAACCAGCAATCCTGAGAGGACCCACAGAACCTCTGAAGGAAGTGGACTGCTTCTGCAGGACCCGGGAGGTTTCTGCCTACCCTGGCCCCCAAATACTGTGAGTGCCCAACTGCAGAAGTGGGAAAGGGAGACCCTCCTCTCCCGAACACACACCCGCACTGGAGAAGTTGAAGGTCTGTTTGCGGGAGAAGTTTTTGACTTTACCTGGAGCTGAGTGAAGTTAGTTGAGCCAAGTGAAATACAGGGGTAGAGGAAGCAGCAGAAAGGCCCTGGGAGCTTGCTGGGTCCCCAAGCAGCCCATTCCTGCCTGGCATCACAGGGATCCATCAGGAGGTTGGGTAGAGGAGCAGAGGGTAAAACTCCCCAGGGAGAAGGAATTCTCTAGCTGAATTTTGTAACAATTTGAATGAGAAGCCTCCTAGTCAGAACTCAGGGGAGGGCTTGAATCCATCCGCGGCTTGTAGACTTCACAGTCAGGGGAAGAACTAAAGCCCTTTTCTTTCGCAGCTGGGAGGCGGAAAGCCTCAGGCAAGTTTTCAAGCTCCTTTTGCCCTTCACCTGGAAACAGACTTGGGGCTGTTGCAGGGGGCAAGGTGGGAGTGAGACTGACCCTTCAGTTTTCGTGGGAGCTGGGTGAGACCTGTGACTGCTAGCTTTCCCCCACTTCGCGACAATCTGGATGACTCAGCAGAGGCAACCATAATCCTCCTAGATACACAACTCCAGTGACCTGGGAATCTCACTCCCGTCCCCCACAGCAGCCACAGCAAGACCCACCCAAGAAGAGTCTGAGCTCAGACCCGCCTAGCCCCGCCTCCACCTGATGGTCCTTCCCTACCCACCCTGATAGTGTAAAACAAAGGTTGAGGTGTATTGTCTTGGGAGTTCTAGGGCCCTGCCTACTGCAGGTCCCTCTCCACACTACTACAGCTGATGCTTTCTGGAAAGCACCACTCCTGGCAGGAGGCCAACCAGCACAAAAATAGAGCGTTAAACCATCAAAGCTAAGAATTTCCATTGCAACCTCCGCTACCTCTACCAGAACTGGCACTGGTATCCATGGCTGATCACAGGACTCTGTTCAGACAAGCCCCAGTACCAAACCTGGAGCTGGGTAGACTTGCTGGGTAGCTAGACCCAGAAGAGAGACAACAATCGCTGCAGTTCGGCTCACAGGAAGCCACATCCATGGGAAAAGGGGGAGAGTACTGCATCAAGGGATCACCCTGTGGGACAGAAAAATCTGAACAACAGCCTTCAGCCCTAGACCTTTCTTCTGACCGAGCCTACCCAAATGAGAAGGAACCAGAAAACCAACCCTGGTAATATGACAAAACTAGGCCTGTCAGCATCCCGCAAAAATCACACTAGTTTACCAGCAGTGGATCCAAACCAAGAAGAAATCCCTGATTTACCTGAAAAAGAATTCAGGAGGTTAATTCTTAAGCTAATCAGGGAAGGACCAGACAAAGACGAAGCCCAATGCAAGGAAATCCAAAAAGTGAACTCCTGGGCTCAAGTGATCCTCCTGGCTCAGCCTCCCAAGTAGCTGGGATTCCAGGTGCACACTATCACCCCCAGCTAAATGTCTTCTAATTGTTGTGCTTGGACCTTTTATATTTAATGTAATATTTATATATAAGGGCATAAGTCCGCTACTTTACTTTTGCTTTCTGTTGTTCTCTCTGTTTTTCATTGTCCATTTTCATGCCTTTATGTGGACCTCTTGAAAAATTTTTAGAATTCCATTTTGATTGTTCTGCTGGAGTTTTGAGTGTATCTCTTTATATTTGATTTTTGGTGGTTGTACTAGGCATTACATTATTCATACATAGCTTTTCACAGTATACTGATGTCAGCATTTTACCAGTTTGAGTAACCTGTAGAAAAACCTTAGCTCCATTTAGGGCCTTTTATCTTCCCTCTCTATAGTATTGTCTTAAATAGTTCCTCTGCATACATTAGGAACCACATAAGACAGTGTTATATTTTTTGTGTTAAATGTGTAACATAATTTTTAAAACTCAAGAGGAGAATAGTGTTATATGTTTCCATCTTTTTACATTTCCCATTCTTCACGGTGTTTTGAAACTTACGATTTCCTTCGTGTTTGAAGAACTTTAGTTATTCTTTTAGGATAGATCTTGTGGTGACAGGTTTGGTTTTTTTTGTTGTTGTTGTTATCCTTCATCTGAGAAGATCTTGATTTTACCTTTATTCCTTTAGGATTTTTCACAGATTATCTATATAACTCTGGGTGACAGATCTTCTCTTTCAGCTCTTGGAAATGTGCCACAGCCCCCATTGGCTTCCATGGTGTCCAATAAGAAATCCACTGTCACTGTAATCATTTTTCTTCTGTCGATATTAATGTCATTTATTTCTACCTGCTTTCAAGATTGTTTTGTCTTTAGTTTTCTGGGGTTTGATTCTGATGTGTCTTAACTTGGATTTCTATCCTGTTTGGGTTTGCTCAGCTGAATCTATAGGTTTGTTCATAATACCAAAGTGTTTTGTATTAGTGGTTACAACCCAAAGTTGGATCGTGAAGTCAATTTTGTGGCTTATGGCTAGTATTATGATTGGTTTTTAATAGAATAGAAAATGAAAATATATCCCAGAATAACAAGGATAATAATTAAATTTTTATTTTCATAACATATATGTAGGTGTTTTCTGGGATCCAGGATAGTGGTTTGCAGTCAGAAACGTTGGAAAACTATTGATTAAGACCATTCACAAGATTTTGTTTTGTTTGAAAAAAGAGGCTAGTTAACACCCCTGTATCTGAGGCTCTGATGCTGATGAGCAAAAAGTATTTTTTTCTCCAAATCACCTGGGCTTCATAGTTTGTTTCTTCTAACCAGTTAAATTGTTAAAAAAAACTTATGAATCTAAGTAGAGGTTACACTTTGTATAAACTCAAAACAGATGGCTTTAGGAACAGTGTCACTTTATGCCCCTGATGTTATATGTAATAATCTTAAGTAGGGAAGGTATGTGAAGGAAAAGGAAAGAAAATAGCAAAGAAGAACAAGATGGTATTTTTTCTTTCTCTTTTAGTTCTCCAGAACATGGTAGCGTTTATTAAATGTCTGCGTACTATGTAACTCACACTGTGCTGGATGCTAGGAATGCAAAGAAGAATGAAAAATGTCCCTGTTCTATGTAACAGATCACTAAAGCTTATTCTTCTGGTCTAGCTGAAATTTTGTATCCTTTGATCGCTATCTCTCTTTTCCCCATTTATGTACCTCCTCTAACCTCTGGTAACCCTCATTCTACTCTACTTCTATGAGTTTGACTTCTTTAGATTCCACATACAAGTAAAATCATGTGTCTTTCTGTGCCTGACTTTTTTCACTTAGCGTAATATCTTCCATTTTTTCCCTTAGTGTAATATCTTGCCTATGTTGTCGCAAATGACAGAATTTCCTTCTTTTTAAGGCAGAATGGTATTCCATTGTGTATATTTTATCAGATTGTCTTTATCCATTCATCTGATGATGGACACCTAGGTTGCCTCCATATCTTAGCTACTGTGACTGTAATAAGTAATAATGCATTATATATTTCAGAATTACTAAAGGTAGATTTTAAATGTTTTTACAATTAAAAAAAGTATGTAAGTTGGATTTGTTAATTAGCTTGATTTGGTCATTCCATATAGTAAAAACATACCAAAACACCTCATTGTACCCCATAAATATATAATATATACAATTAATATGTGTCCATTAAAATAATAAAATTAAATTAAAAAATAAAAAATTTCCTTGCATTCAAGTAGCTCAGAATCAAAGGTAAGCAAATAATCTTAGTGCTTTATAAATAAGTGCCTTATAAAAATAGGTCCTTGTTTCTATGGGAGCACATAAGCAGGGATGATGAGTAAGAATGACAAATGGGCAAGAGGCTGAGGCTGTGGAGTATTTCACCTAAGAGGTGAAATTCAGCCTCCATCTTGAGGGGAGGAGTCAGGGATTGCCAGGCATATTACAAAGGAATTAATTTAGGGGACAAAGCCCTAGCTGCATTTTATTAAGCTGTATATCTGTTAACCATGTGGTTTCCTTATCTAGATTTTCACAACACATTAAAAGAGCTTTCCATGATCCTGGCAATCCTTTTGTATGTCTAGGTAGCTGTCTCTCCCATTTGCCAAGAAGTTATTTCAAACCCCATTCTCTCTAAGCCTCTTTAACTTTTCCTATTCCAGGTGTCCATTGCTGTATAACAAACCACCCAAGACTTAGTGGTGTAACGCAGTGATTATTTTATTATGCTTACAGGTTCTGTGTGTCAGGAATTCAGATGGGGCATGCTGCTGCTCCACAGTGTCTGGGGCCTCAGCTGGGCAAACTGAAATGACTGAGGGAGATGTGAATGGCCAGGAACTGGAATCCTCTGGAGTCATCTTTACTTACATGTCTGGTGCCTGGATGGTGATGACTTTGAAAGCTGGGCTCAGCTGGGACTGGTGACGGAACTATTTTTTGTAGCCTCCAAGTGGCTTGGGCTTCTCACAGCAGGGCCAGTGGGCTCCAAGAGGGGGTGCCTGGAAAGCCAGTATTCTATTATAAGAGAATCAGGCAGTAGCTGCTTGGCCTTTCTGACCTAACCTCAGCTGTTGTTCACTGTCACTTCCACTGCATTTTGTTGGTTATAAATGAATCTCTAAGGCCAGCCCAGATTTAAGGGGAGGGGAATTAGAATATCTCCTGGTGGCAAGGTCACTATATAGAAGAACACGTGGTATGGCAGATATCATAGTGGTCGTTTTGGGAAATATAGTCGGCCACACTCTCTCCCAGTTTTCAAATTCATAAATCTTGATTCTTGCTGAATATTGCCACTTGAATATCCCACAGTTACTTAAAATGAAACATGACCATTAACTCTTCTTCACTCCTACCCCTCCAACTCTACCCCTGCACATTGAGAAAATGACATTGTGGCTAAGTACCTCTATTATCCAGTTATGCAAGCCAGAACCCCTTTTCTTCCTAATACGTCCCTGCCCTACTAGGTTAATGAGATTGTTCCATTCTTCTTCCTTGTCCATGGAATTTACATTTACTCATCCCTGTTGTCACCAGCTTTTCTTAGAACAGTGCTTGCACACACACAGTTTGAGACAGATCACAGAAATACTGAACTTTTGTTTTGTAGTCACATTCCATTCTTCAGACTTGGCTCAAAGCTACTTGTGATTAATTGGTGGCTGGTTTGATTCTCTTTCTAGATGATTTTCCTTTTTGAGTTTATTCATTTAAAAGGAGGAGGCAAGCAGGAAAGAAGCACAAAAAGATGAATTCCATAAGTATTTTTGAATACTAGCAGCATTATGGTAATTGATATATAGACTTGCACAGTTACTGCTTTGAAGGAGACATGTTTTGGATGTGTAGGTTCTAATGTGTTTATTAAAAACTATCCATTTGTGGCTGGGCGCGGTGGCTCACGCCTGTAATCCCAGCACTTTGGGAGGCAAGGGTAGGTGGATCACCTGTGGTCAGGAGTTCGAGACTAGCCTGGCCAACATGGTGAAACCTCGTCTCTACTAAAAATACAAAAGTTAGCTGTGCTTGGTGGCGGGCATCCCGTAATCCCAGCTACTCGGGAGGCTGAGGCAGGAGAATTGCTTGAACCAGGAAGAGGAGGTTGCAATGAGCTGAGATCGCACCACTGCACTTCAGCCTGGGCAACAGAGTGAGACTCCGTCTGAAAAAAAGGAAAACAAAACAAACAAAACTATCCATTTGCTTTTGAGAGCTTTCCTTAAATTACCACTTCGGTTTGCATTGAGTAGCTGCTGTTACTTTGTAAACTATACTATATATAAGACAAAATTGATATAATGAGAAGTAAATACAAATAATTCATAGTGTATAGATAATAGAATTTGTTGAATCCATATAAATATTAATTTTGCGGGTTGTATTTGTACTGTCAAAGTGGAAAAAAGAGCAGCTGAACAAGTTGATAGTAAAAATAATATTATGAGGGGAGATGTTTAATATACTTAGGAGATCAGGTATAACTCGCATATACTCAGTTTAAAAAAAAAAAACAGTCTTTCCTGTTTATTAAATGTGTCCTGTGCCTTATAAACAGTGTTGATTTGGCTAGAAAATATTACATAGAAATTCCATAAATAAGCAATTGTTAAGTTTTAAATTGTACGCCATTCTTAGTAGCATGATGAAATCTTGCCCTGTCCCACCCAGGATGTGAATCTTTGTCCAGTGTCTCCATGCTCTGTAAGCTACCTTCCCATTTAGTCACTTAGTAGCCATCTCAGTTATCACAACTGACTGTTGCAGTAGGGCATGCTTGTGTTCAAGTAAAGCACAAGAGTGGTGATGCTGGCAATTCAGATATGCCAAAGAGAAGCTTGTGAAGTGCTTCTTTTGGGTGAAAAGGTGAAAGTTCTCAACTTAAGAAAAAACAATCATATGCTGAGGTTACTAAGATCTATGGTAAGAAAGAATCTTTTGTCTGTGAAATTACGAAGAAGGAAAAGTAAATTCTTGCTAGTTTTGCTGTCGAACTTCAAGCTGAAAATTATGACCATAATATATGATAAGTACTTAGTTAAGATGAAACAGGCATTACATTTGTCATGAAAGGCATGAACAGAAACATGTTCTAGTTGACAGAAATCAAGTTTGATTTAATCTGAGGTTTCAGGCATCCACTGAGGTCTTGGAATATATCCCCTGCAGATAACGGGAGAATGTAACCCTGACAATTGTAGAATGATATTTTTCAGTTCATTTGCACCGGTTATTACAAGTTTGCTTAAATATAGCACAATGTAGTGGGTAATACACTAGTTTAAGACTAGAAAAACAAGGCCGGGTGCGGTGGCTCATGCCTATAATCCCAGCACTTTGGGAGGCTGAGGCGGGCTGATCACCTAAGGTCAGGAGTTCAAGACCAGCCTGACCAACATGGAGAAACCCCGTCTCTACTAAAAATACAAAATTAACTAGGTGTGGTGGCGCATGCCTGTGATCCCAGCTACTCAGGAGGATGAGGCAGGAGAATCTCTTGAACCCAAGCAACAAGAGCGAAGCTCTATCTCACAAAAACAAACAAACAAAAACGACTAGAGAAACAAGTTTCTGGATCACCGCCTATCAGTTATCTGACCTTAGAACTGGCCATTATTTATTCTGATCCTTAGTTTCCCTATCAAGTTGATTGCAGATGTTCAGCTGTAAAAACTATTCTTCCACTCATGGGCTGCACAAAAACGTACGGTAGGCTTTTGTTCACCCATGTTTTAGAATATAAGGAACCTTTATTATCTAGTAGTGAAGTTAGAGTTGTTTCTCATGTTCACAGTTATTTAGTGATATTTGGTATCAAAACACAGTGCTCTTTAAAATGTTTCACTTCCTCTGATATTCCTAGTTAGTGTATAATTTACTTAACTAGAATATCCTATTCTGTAATTATTTTATAAATGGGAATTCACCTTATACGAAAACTGCCAGCTCCTCTTCTTCCCCTGCCTTGCCTTTTTTCCTGCCTTACTGGTTTGTAGTAGTATCTCAGCCTCTTAAATAATGATAATTTTTTAAAATGAAAAATACTTAAATTATTTTATGATGATTTAGGTCAGTCAACGCAGCATTTCCTCCTTATCCATACATTTATTTTATTTTATTTATTTTTGACACAGAGTCTCATTCTGTCACCCAGGCTGGAGTGCAGTGGTGCAATCTCGGAGTGCAGTGGTGCAATCTTGGCTCACTGCAGCTTCCGCTTCCTGGGTTCAAGCGATTCTTGTGCCTCAGCCTCCCCAAGTAGCTGGGGCTACAGGCATGCACCACCATGCCCGGCTAATATTTGTATTTCATGGGGTTTCACCATGTTGGCCAGGCTGGTCTCGAATTCCTGACCTCAAGTGATCGATGCGCCTCGGCTTCCCAATGTGCTGGGATTATAGGTGTGAGCCACTGCGCCCAGCCCACACATATATTTTAAAGTGATTTAGATTATTTTTGATTGTATCTGTTGGTGAACCGTGCAATTTTAGTAACTGATATACAGATCTTAAATATCATTGTGAACCTTTATTAAAGTAGTATTTTAAATAGCTGCAGATAATATTTTTATATTATCTGCCTTCTAGTTCTACCAGTAATAAAATGGAAAGGAGTTTGGTTCACAGAAAACTAAACTGAAATACTGAACATCAGATGCCTGGCACACAGTAGGCAATGAGTAAATTTGTATGTATTTTATGAATAAGTTGTATGGATTGTGCGAATGAATTGTAGAAATTGTATAGCAAGGTGATTTGTCAAAGTTGCTTTTTAAACGGTTTAATACAGTATCTGGTACATGAAAGATGCTCAGTTAGTGATAGTGTTAAATAATAATGTATAGGCCAGTAGTTGTTTTATCATACCCCAATTTAGCACAGTTTGTTCAGTTTCTCAGATACACCTATATGGTAGAACAGTTAATAAACCAGAATCTGTAGTTAGATTACCTAATATTGAAACCTGATTAGCCATACGTCCAAGCCGTGCAGCCCTTGGACAAGTTATTCAACCTCTCTTCCTCAATTTTCCAGTCTTTAAAATGAAGATATAATAGTACACACCTCATAGGATTGTTGTCAAACATAAATACATTAGTTGCATGTAAAGTGTAATAGTCTATGTAAAGTTTAGTATATGTAAAGTGTAGTAGTATTTGGCACACATTTGAATACCTTTCTTCCAAATTTCAAGCAGATTTAGTCAATTATCAGATTCCCCAATATATTAATTAATTAATTTTTTTTTTTTTTTTTTTTAAGAGATGGAGTCTTACTCTGTCTCTGAGGCTGGAGGGTAGTGGTGTGATTTCGGCTCACTGCAACCTCCGCCTCCCAGGTTCAAGTGATTCTCCTGCCTCCGCCGTCCAAGTAGCTGTGGTTATAGGCGCGCACCACCATGCCTGGCTAATTTTTGTGTTTTTAGTAGAGACGATGTTTCACCACGTTGGCCAGGCTGGTCTCGAAGTCCTGACCTCAGGTGATCCGCCCACCTTGGCCTCCCCAAGTGCTGGGATTACAAGCATGAGCCACTGTGCTCAGCCAATTAAATTTAAGGGTCTTTTATTACAGGTAGGATTTGTCTAATTTATCTGATACCTTATAGTATAAATAGTGAAAGGGAAAATTTCCCATTAAATTGAGCACGTGTATTTTATAGGGCCTTGTATAGTCATAAATAGAAAAATTAGTTAAATATCAATGCACAAACATATTTAAGAAGTTATAGTTCTGGTCTGATAATCTCCCTGGGGTAATCACAAGGTTGGTGCATTGAGGTGTTTTTCCCCCTGTCCCCAAACATCTGCCATATATTTTGTGACTTCAGTATAGCATACACATTGTTCTGTTGTGATTTTTTTTTGGTGGGAGAACAGGGTCTTGTTCTTGTGCCCAGGCTGGAGTGTAGTGGAGTCTAGTGGTTATAGCTCACTGTAACCTTTAACTCTTGGCCTCAAGGGACCCTCCCACCTCAACCCCCTGCCCCACATAGCTAGGACTGCAGGCGTATACCACCATGCCCAGCTGATTTAAAATTTTTTTTTTTTTTTTTTGTAGAGATGGGGTCTTTGTTGCCCAGGCTGATCTCAGACTCCTTGCCTCAAGTGATCCTCCTGTGTTGGCCTCCCAAAGCACTAGGATTACAGGCGTGAGCCACTGAACTTGGCCCTGTTCTTAATATTAATGCTTCTGCTTAATATAACTAGTTACTTGACAAAAAAGGAAATGCTTTGAGAAAAGGAAATGCGTTGGGAATTAATAATCTGTAACTTCACCTATCCTTATGTTTGTTAATGTACCTATTCATATAGTTTTATATTTGTGTAAATTAAAAAATTTAGATGAAACAATTTTAGCACCTAATTTTTATTAAATTTGCATTCTTTCCAACTTTTTGTGGAAGTTCCAAATGAGTTTATAAAACTTATGAAATTACTCAGTCTTTCTGCTGTCCAGTTTTCTAATGTATGCTTCTTTTTTTTTTTTTCCCTCAGAGGAAATAAAAGCGGAAACTGAAAAACAGAGGTTTGTGGGATTTCTTTTCTTTAGTAAAAATAATTTTCAAACTTGTCCGTCTTGGTCAAAATAATACAGTCATCTGTATTTTAGTGTGGCAAATTTTCTGCATGTGAGTTTTATAGTAAAATCAACTTTAAAAATAGGTTTTAAGAAATACAATTATATAAAAACAATAAATACAATTATATTTATTAAAACCTATTTTTATATATGTTTATAAAAATGTATGCATATATTTTTTTGGAGACAGGGTCTCGCTCTGTTGTCCAGGCTGGAGTGCAGTGGTGTGATCACAGCTCACTGCAACTTCCGCTTCCCAGGCTCAAGTGATCCTTCCACCTCAGTCTGCCGAATACCTGGGACTACAGGCGAGCACCACCATGCCCGTCTAATTTTTTGTAGAGATGGGATTTTGCCATATTTCCCAGGCTGGTCTCGAACTCCTGGACTCAAGTGACCCACGCACCTCAGCTTCCCAAAGTGCTGGGTTTACAGGCATGAGCCACCAGACTCTACTCTAAGCATACTTAAAAATACAAAAAGATTCTCATATAAATAAGTATATAAAGATACTTCTGAAATACCATAAGATAGGCTTCAGAGTCTTTTCTTAAAGACTTTGATTCATATTTGGAAAAATTACTAGGTTTTTTGATAGTGTTGGCCTTTTTAGGACAATATTGAATAACTAAAAAAACTCACTTTGACTTAAGGACAAATAGAAAGGCCATTGCTTTTTAAGGTATTATGATACCAAATTTGTTAAGTGACAATAAAATATTTCTGTAATAGAAGCACCTTGAATTTTACAGTTTTTGTAGACCAGTTTTGCAGATGAGATTTCAGTGTCTTGTGTTTAGTCACAGCTCTGGCCACTAGCTTTTGACCATGTGGCAAACCACTTCACTTCTCTGGGCTTGGGTTTCCTCTTGAAATATGGGAAGATAGAGTACTGGTTTAGCAAGATTCCTTTTAGAACTGAAATTCTGTGTTTCTACGTGGGTTTATCATCAATATTATAAATGTGATACACTATAATCAGACTTTTCTTTCTCATTTAGTCCTCCTCATGGAGAAGCAAAAGCTGGATCAAGCACCCTTCCACCAGTGAAATCAAAGACAAATTTTATTGAAGCAGACAAATACTTCTTGCCTTTTGAGTTGGCATGCCAGTCCAAATGTCCCCGCATAGTTAGTACATCTCTAGATTGCTTACAGGTATGTCTAAAATGGCACTTTCTAAAAACTGTGTACTTTGAATGTGTTTCTAAAACATTACTCACGTTGACGATTCAGACATTTCCATGAAAGCTTTGAATACTCTTTTTTGTGGTAAAATATCCAAGTAATTTTTTATATTTAAGACAGATAATAATAGTTGCAAAAAGTTGTTTCTAGTTTAATAATAACAATCATAGTTATTATAGTGGGATATACTAAGTTATAGTGGGATATAAAATCTTTACTAAGATTATCAATAATGAAAAGCATTGATTTGGTCTCTTCTCATCAGTGAAATGCAAGACTCGTAATACTTTTAACCTGCTGCCGACTTTACATACATCATCATTTGCAAATAATTTTTCTAAGTGTCTGCTGTTTTTTTTTTTTATTATTTTTTGAGACGGAGTCTTGCTCTGTTGCCTGGGCTGGAGTGCAGTGGTGTAATCTTAGCTCACTGTGACCTCTGCCCTCTGTGTTCAAGCAATTCTCCTGCCCCAGACTTCCGAGTAGCTGGGAATACAGGTGTGTGTAACCATGCCCAGCTAATTTTTGTATTTTTTTTTTTGAAGAGACAGAGTTTTCACCATGTTGGCCAGGCTGGTCTTGAGCTCCTGACCTCAAGTGATCTTCCTGCCCATCTTGGCCTACTAAATTGCTGGGATTACAGGCGTGAGCCACTGTGCCTGGCCAGTGTCTGCTGTTTTATATGAAGCAATAGGTTAATATTGGCAGCTTAATATAATTTAATATTTAACTGCTATACTTTAGCAATGGCAGTCATTTATGTCAGAAAAATTTCTGAACTCTGTTACCCTGTTTGACACATATACAAAGGATCTGCATAGATACTATATTTGTAAGACAAGTTTCTAAGAAGAGGAATACTTCTCTTTTCAGATGTTCTCACTATTTGGGAATTATATGTATTCAACTATAATTCAGTGGCTAGGAAAAGACTATATGATTTGTCCTTAAGGATAGGTTAAAGATAAGTTCATCTGATTTGTGATCTTGTTTTCACTGGAAAATTAGAATGATAATATGTAAAGCCTTCCTTCCAGGGTATACTGATAATGATGAACGAACAAATCTATGATTTATCTCAGCTAGTATATGGAAACTGGGTTTTATACATATTGATGAATCATTTGGAAAGAGATTGGGGGTCATTTAAAAGCATGAAGATAATTTTCACAAAAGCGGTATCAATAAAACCTTGTTTATGTGGAAAGCAATAAGCAATTTTTTTTTTTTTTTTTTTTTTGAGGCAAGGTCTCACTGTCACCTAGGTTGGAGTGCAGTGGCGTAATCTCGGCTTACTGCAACCTCCACCTCCCAAGGCTCAAGGAGTCCTTTCACCTCAGCCTCCTGAGTAGCTGGGACTATAAGCATGTACCACCACACCCAGCTAATTTTTTATTTTTTGTAGAGATGGGTTTTCCCCATGTTGCCCAGCTGGCCTCAAACTCCTAAGCTCAAGCAGTCCACCCAGTGTGGACTGACCATGTGGGAGGCAAGCAGGCCTCCCAAAGTGCTGGGATTACAGGCGTGAGCCACTGCGCCCAGCCACGGTAAGCAGTTCTAACTCATCAGAGACAGGTTCTCCAAGGCCTGACTTTCTCAAAATATTACCTGATGGTTTTATTGTGGTTATTGTTCTGTTTTTGTGATTATTACAAGTATAAATAACTTTACATATTTGAATAAAGTTTCTACGGAAAAAGTTGGTATAGCTTTGGCTTTGATAATACCTTTATGTTTTTGTGTAAAAAATTTTATGTATATTCAATTGTATACTGTAATTTTAACGTATATTGCATTAGTATGTATAATATTTGTTACTTTACTTAGGATCTTTGTTTTCTTTCTCCATTTTAGAAACTTATTGCTTATGGGCACTTGACTGGCAATGCTCCAGATAGTACAACACCAGGCAAAAAATTAATTGATAGAATTATTGAAACAATATGTGGCTGCTTTCAGGGCCCTCAGACAGATGAAGGAGTTCAGCTGCAGATAATAAAGGTAATTATTATATAAAGTAAAATTGTTATTAATTATATGTTCAAAATTCAGATGCCTTTCACCTTAAAACATTAGGAAAGATAATTTTATGTGCATTCCAGCTATAATACAGGTTATTTGAGGCCGGGTGCAGTGGCTCATGCCTGTAATCCCAGCACTTTGGGAGGCCAAGTTGGGCGGATCACTTGAGGTCAGGAGTTTGAGAGCAGCCTGGCCAACATGGTGAAACCCCCATCTCTACTAAAAATACTCTACTAAAAATACCAAAAAAATCAGCTGGGCATGATGGTGGGCACCTGTAGTTCCAGCTACTCAGGAGGCTGAGGCAGGAGAATCACTTGAACCTGGGAGGCGGAGGTTGCAGTGAGCCAAGATCATACCACTGTGCTCCAGCCTGGGCGACAGAGTGAAACTCAGTCTCAAGAAAAAAAAAAAGAGGTTATTTGGATGCTTTGTAGACTCCATATTAGGGGATTTTAATGTTGTATGCCAAGAGTTTGTTAGAGGAAAACTATATTCTCATATCTCTTCTTTTGAAGGTCTCAGTTTAGACTTAGTCCCTAGAGTCTTCCAAAGTTTTTCTGTTTCTGGCATGTTTTTCATATATATATATATATATATATATATATTCCATCCATCAAGCTTTAGGGTAGTTCTTAAAGCTGTGACCCCTCTAGTTTCTTCTGTACTGTTGGACCTTTCATAGCCTGTCCTCTCAACTCATGAATTACCAGGTGGACACTACTTGTCCGCCAACTCTCCTGATATCCTTGCACCCATCCATCTATTGAACTTGCTCAGCAAAACCCTGTTCTGAGTTCTTGCTGTAATGTACCTGTTTGATTGAATTCCTTTGGAGAAAAATTAGTAATGTTTTCATTCTGTTACAGATACTGAGTTCTTAATGTTATTGCTAATGGTAGTGGTGGTATGTTTTTATAGCAGTAAAATTTTCATGTGCTATATATGGTACAGTACTTTTGAAATTGTTTTTACATGTATATATGAAGTGTTCTTTCATGTGTGAATACAGCCCTTTTGGAGCCTTTCAGTTTTATAGTTGTGTTTACTTCAGAAGCATATAATATCTTTACTCTAAAAAAAGAAAATACTGGGCATGGTAGCTCATGCCTGTAATCCCAGCACTTTGCGAGGCCAAGGCAAGAAGGTTGCTTGATCCCAGAAGTTCGAGACCAGCCTGGGCAACACAGCAAGACCCTGTCTCCACAAAAAATAATTTAAAAATTAGCCAGATGTGGTGATGTGTGCCTGTGGTCCCAGCTACTCAGGAGGCTGAGGTGGGAGGATTACTTGAGCCCAGGAATTGAGGCTGCGGTGAGCCATGTTCACGGCACTGCACTTCAGGCTTGGCAACAGAGTGAGATCCTGTCTCAAAAAAGAAAAAAAAAAACAAAACGGGTTGATCATTTTGACGTATCATGTATAGTTTCATGTCATTTATGGTTTAAGATAATGCCTATTAATGCTGATTCTGCATAGCATTGTACAACATAAAGAAGACAAAGGATAAGAGTCTTTGCTCTTGAGAAATTGGAAGTAACCCAATATGTGAAAATTCACATAGGTTAAATTTGTTCATTTTATTGAAGTATTTGCCTTAGGAGTTTGTTTTTTAATTTGGGACAGTCTCACTCTGTTGCCCAGGCTAAGTGCTGTGGCATGATCACAGCTCACTGTAGTCTTGACCTCCCTGACTCAAATGATCCTCCCACCTCAGCCTTCCAAGTAGCTGGGGCCACAGGTATATGGCACTTATGCCCAGCTACTTTAGGATTATTTTAAATGCTTTATTCTAAAACATTTATAAACCTCTTCAACAATAACAACAGCACAATTATTGAGTTCAGTCTGTTAAAAAAGATCTCAGAAAAATTTAGAGGCAAATAAGACACAATGTGTATCTTCCCAAGTTGATGGTCTAGTTCAACAGATATCTCACGTGACATATCTGTGCTCTGCTGTAACAGCTTTCATGCTGTGCACTTTAGTAAATTAAATATTTTCATTAAAATGAAACCTTGGTTGAAACAAATCAGTTAAATGGTTTTCAGATTATGTGGAAACTACTGCCACAGTGAGGAAAACATCAAATATTTTAACAGTTGATGATATATTCAAGGCCAGTAGAAATTCTGTGTATACTACCCGCAAGTGGTAATTGTTTCTGAAAGTTTTAATTATAATATGAAAATGCTTAATTTTTGTGCTGAAACTCTAGATGCAGAAAATCGCTTTAAGGCCAGGTGTGGTGGCTCATGCCTGTAACCCCAGCACTTTGGGAGGCTGAGGGGGGAGGCTTGCATGAAGCCAGGAGTGAGACCAGTCTGGGCAACAAAGAGAGACTGCATCTCTACAGAAAAATAAAACAAAATTAGCTGGGTGTGGTGGTGCTCACCTGTAGTCCCAGCTACTCAGGAGGCTGCTGCGAGAGGATCACTTAAGCCCAGGAGTATCAAGGCTGCAGTGAGCTATGATCACACTACTGCACTCCAGCCTGGGTGACAGAGTGAGAAAGACTGTCTCCAAAAAAAAAAAGAAAAAGAAAATCTCTTTAACTTTTTCCTTTTTTTTTTTTTTTTTTTTTTTCTTAAAGGCTTTACTTACTGCAGTAACATCACAACACATAGAAATTCATGAAGGGACTGTACTGCAAGCTGTGAGAACATGTTACAATATCTACTTAGCAAGTAAAAATCTCATCAATCAGACAACAGCCAAAGCTACTCTCACTCAGATGCTAAATGTTATCTTTGCACGCATGGAAAACCAAGCAGTAAGTATTTTAAAAAGAGAGAGATTGTATAGAACACAACAGGCATTAAATATAGAAAGGAGTTTACGGTAATTAGAGTGAAATCTTTGTACCTGTAGAAAAGAATGTCTTTTATTTACAATTCCACTTACTGGAGATTTATGGGATTGTGTTTTATTTTGTTTTGTTTTAAGGTTTACTGACTTAACTTTGGACAAAGTATTTTTAGTTGTTCACAAATAGAATGTGAAATATACTGATTGCCATCTTCCTTGTGGAAGTACTTATGAATTAATACTTTTATTGCATTCAAGCTTAGTAGAGTGTAATGTAGCTATAAAATACTTAATCTAATCTGAAATGAAATTATTAATTAAGCCTTAAAAAAGTATATTTCTGTTTTGATGAAATACATTTTTCCCCCCATATGATAAAGGGGCATGATATTCCTTACACTTTGAACTGCTTCAGGTTGATTGTTAAGAGATCAGCAACTACAGAATTGTTTTTAATTGCATAGATCTTCACTATTAAAAATCAACATCAAGCTTCTTATTTTGAACTCTCTTTAAACGTAGAGAAAAGTTGCAAAAATTTTTCAGAGCAATCCCTTTTACCCTTCACCCTGCTTCCCTTAATGCAGTTAACTTACATACACCTACATAATACAATTATCAAAAGCAGAATTAACACTGGTACAATACTGTTAACTAAACCACAGACCCTACTTGAATTTCACCAATTTTCCCACTAATGTTTTAAGATTTGACCCAGGATCCCACATTGTGTTTAGTATGCATTTAATTCTTATGTCTTAGTCCTCTCCAGTCTGTGACAGTTCCTCAACTTTTCCTTATCTTTTTCATGATCTTGCTATTTTTAAAAGGATACTAATAATTTATTTTGTTGAATTTTCCTCAGTTTACTTTCTGTGATGTTTTCTCATGATTAGAATAAGGTTGTGCATTTTTTGGCAGAATATCTCTGAAACAGTGTTGTGTCCTTTTCAGTGCATTTTCTCAGGACTTCATGATGTTGATATACCTTAATGTTGGTGATGTTAACCTTGATCACTTGGTTAAGGTAGTTATCTGGCAGGTTCCTCCACTATGAAGTTAGTAGTTTTTCTTTTGCAATTAATAAATATCTTTGGGGAGATATTTTAAGACTGTGCAAATACTGTTTCTCCTCAGATCCTCCCCCCACTTCCTCAGTTTTGATATCTGTCAGTGGATCTTGTTGGCAACAGTTAATTATTGTGGCGTTTCCCTAATGATTTTCCTGTTTCTCTCTTCTGTATTTATTAATTGAATTTCTTCTCCCTTAATTTATTTATTCAGTTATTTATATCTGTAATCACAGATATTTATTTTATTTTATAGTTGTAATGTGTGCTACAGTTACTTATTTTGTTGCCCAAATTATTACAGTTTTGGCCCTGTGTCCTTATGACCAGCTCCCATCCTTTTTTGAGTACTTCCATGCTTTCTGGATTCTCAAGATTTTCCAGGCTCATTTTGAATTTTCCTAGCTTCAGCCTTGGAATCAACCACTTCAATAAGGAGTTGTAGCTCTTTTGATTGGAGAATGGTATTTAGAAACCAAAATCTGAGTGCTAGTTGTATTCATTGTCACTCTGTGTTATTGCTTCTAGGCCTCTCAGCAGATAGAGTTAGGAAATATATGTTTATATACTATCCCTTCCGTCCCACTCAATTCCCACACCTGTATGTGACTTTCCATATGTAGGTAATAAAACCATGTGTTCATACTGATATTTCTGATTCCAGTGCAGCAATACAGGGTTCATTTCAGTCTTCTCCCTTTATTTGTAAACTTCTTTCTCTAAACAATGAGAAATATGGCTTTTGTATTCTAAATACATTGATTGTTCAATCCTATTATACCCACTAGTTTTAGAATTGCTAATCATTACCAGTGTGAGAAACAAATTTACTAAGTAGGTTATAGCATTTATATTCAGGTTTTTTTGTCTTTAGCCTTATCCATTCAAAGTATTATTTTCTAGTTACTTAGATTAGTTCCTTTTTTCCCCACACTCTGCAACAGGGTAATGCTATTCCTTTGCGACAATAGTTAGACTCATTTGTTACTCTCTGCTTTTCATTTTTGGTATTCGTCACATCCTGGTTAGTTTTAATTATAGTCATCCCTCAGTATTCATGGGGGATTGGTTCCAGGGCCCTCCCATGGATACCAAAATCTGTGGATACTCAAGTCTGTTTTATAAAATGGTGTAATATTTGCATATAAGCTACACACATCCTCTGTATACTTTAAATCATCTCTAGATTACTTATAATACCTAATACTTTGTAAATAGTTGTTATACTGTGTTGTTTAGGGAATAACGACCAAAAAAAAAAGTTGTCTGTACATGTTTGTTCAGTACAGACACAGCCATTCTTTCCCCCCGCCATCAGTATTTTCAATCCCTGTTTGGTTGAATCCACTGATGTAGAACCAACCCATGGATACACAGAGGGCGAACTGTACTTATTTATTTTTTAGGTATGTAAAACATTACTGCGATTTAAGAGACAGAGCTATACAAAAGGTCTACTCAGAAAAGTACCAATTCCTCCTGATTCCTACCACTGCATTCCTGTTCTTCCCTTCTTTCCACCCCTTGAATGTAAGACGGAAGCCACATGTCTGCCTTATAATCAGAAGCTTCCACACCGGTACATTGTGGAAAGGGACTACACAAGGGAGTGAAAATTGAGAGGTGGACATCATTGGTGACCATCTTGAAGACTAGCTACCACACATGCTATACATTCTCTTTTGTATTTTGCTCTTATCATTGAGCAGTATGTCCTAGAAAGCATTTCATATCAGTCCTTAAAGACCTTCCTCATTCTTTTTTATAGATGATAGTACTTTAGGGTATAGCCTATTATCTATTAAGTCACTCTCTGTAGTGGCATTAATTTATTTCTAATATTTTGCAGCCACAAACAGTGGTTTTGCTGCCTTTTTTTGAGGACATAAAATATTTTTGTCACTTTTTAATAACAAATAAAGTTTTATTGGTTTGATTCGATTAACAGACTTTTTATTAAGTTCCTTATATGTTCCTGGCACTGTGCTAGGCCTCACTTATACAGTGATGAGCAAAACTGACTTGACTGTTACCTTTGAAGATCTTACGAACATTTGAGGCAAAGAGTTTCCCTTAAACAGCTGTAGAACTGAATTATGATAAAGGCTATGAACATGTATTGTGTTACAAAGGGTATTTAGTTCTGTGCTATGGATAATTATAGAAAAGGTGGAAAAGAGGGAGAGAAAATAACGGGAAATGGGATACAGACGACTTAACTTCCACATTTGCTAAAATCTTCTAAGCCAGATGTTGAATTCTTTGATATTAGCTACTGGTAACCTTAATTTTCCCCTTCCCCCACAAAATAAAACTCCCTACAAAGCAAATCTTGTCAGACTTTGTTATTAAAATCTTCTAATTCAAACATTTTATAAATTCGTGTAATTCTGGCATTTCCACCTAACCTGGAATATTACTGGAGAATATGAAATGTTCATATTTGGTACTGTATAAGATTTATCTTGGTGGAAATTAATTCTGTGGGACTCATTCTTATCAGGTCTTGAGGACCAAAAGAGATGTGTGACAGCAATAAAGTGCTAAAAAATGAAATCTTGTGATCCCAGTTGTTAATGTTTCTAACATTTTGTGAGCCAGTTTTACAGATAGTATTATATACATAATAATGACAGTTGTTCTAAAATAAAATTCAGACATTTGTAGATATAGTTTTTTTCATAATTATTAGATGGCTAAGCAGAGTGATTTAAGCCTTCATTGTAATTCTATTAAATGTAATTTTAATTTTTTTATTAAAAGATATTTGACAAGGTAACATAAGAACATGCTCCAGAAGGATAAACACTGAAAAGCTGCCTCCCACTCTTGTTTCCCATTTTATTTCATAATCTCTACCCTCTATAAGTAATTGTTGGTACTAGCTTCTTACATATTTTTATAGACTTTCATTCTGTATGTATAAGCAAAAGTGAATGTGTGTGTGTTTCATTCACACAAACACCAAATACAGTGAAAATGCTATATAGTGAAAGTCTTTCATCTCTGTTCTTATGTGCCGATTTCCAGCCACCTAAGAAGTAAACATTGTTCATTGTTTTTAGTATAGTTTATGTTCTCCATTTCTGATAAACTTTAATTTCCAAGCGTAGAGAGAATGGCACCTTATAGAAAGGATTGTTCTTCAACAAAAGTTCTTCCAAATTTTAAACAACTTATTTTACTAATATTGGAAATTTTATTTATTTCCAGTTACAGGAAGCAAAACAAATGGAAAAAGAAAGGCATCGGCAGCAGCATCATCTGTTACAGTCTCCAGTAAGCCATCACGAGCCTGAATCACCTCAGCTTAGATATTTGCCACCTCAGACTGTTGATCATATATCCCAAGAACACGAAGGGGACCTTGACCTCCATACAAATGATGTAGATAGAAGTCTTCAGGATGACACAGAGCCTGAAAATGGATCTGATATTTCCAGTGCAGAAAATGAACAGACTGAAGCTGATCAGGCAACTGCAGCTGAAAGTAATCTTCTTGAAAAGGGGGTTTGGGGTGTGCGTTAAGGGAAATGTGTAGGAATGAGAGTTTTGATGAAGAAATGTTGAAAGGATAATATGATTTAATAAGTGTGTCATACACATCGTGGTAATTGTGGATTTCCCTCACTGTAGGTGGTAAAGTTAATTTGACTCTAACCTACAAGATACCTATGAATGATACTTTGCATTTATTAGCATCTCATGAGCAGTATGATTTGTACATTTCCTTTGGAGCTCAGATATATTTCTAAAGAGGGTCATAAATGTCCGTTAAATGTTATGTAGGAATTTCAGTTTTCTTAAGATTGGTTTCATAGCAAACAGGTGACCTAGTAAGGTTTTCTGGAATATGACTGAAAATTTTAAAAAATCATTACCAGTTTTAAAAATATGATTATGGTAAAAAAAAAAAAAAAAAAGTACTGAAATTAAATATAAAAACAAAGTTTTTGAGTAACCAACTGATAGACAAAAATTTTCATTTT